>NC_133622.1:80992981-81318481 GCF_048593235.1 Sminthopsis crassicaudata | reverse complement strand
TATCATGACTTGCAACTGAATTAGATTTGAGGCAGGGCTATGCAAAGTCACCAGTCTTACTCTCTCTTCAAGGGTCATCTGGGTCCAGCTAAAAGCTAAGGTATATAGTAGATAAAGAGTTACTGCATGTCTTTTTATTTAAAAACTACTGTGCACTCAATACAGTCTCTGAGTATGAGATGCAACAAATTCACTTCTGCTTGTGCTAATTTATAATTAACACCAAGAAAACAGGAATTCTCCACTAACCAGCATCACACTATCCATGCATGAAATCATCAGTTACAGCAAAAAGAGAATGCTGTGGATAAGTTCACTTATTTTGGCAATATAATTTCCAGGGATGTATGCATAGACGATAAGGCTGATGCAGTAATTGCCAGAGCTAGCCCAGTGTTTGGGAGGCTCCAAAGGAGAGTGTGGGAGAGAAGAGGTATTATACCGCCTACCCAGTTAAAAGCCTACAGAACCATTGTGCTGATCTCATTGCTGTATACTTATGAAACCTAGATGGTGTGCCAGTACCATGCCAGGAAGATTGAATTGCTTTCATTTGAACTGTCCTACGAAGACTATGAAGATCACCTGGAAAGATAAAGTACTTGCCATTACCTTTTGAGGTCCTTTCTCAAGTTGAATTGACAGGCATGCAAACTATTACAGAAAGTGCAACTCCAAAGGGGGTGACCTTGTTGTTTAAATGTAAAATATGCCTTTGCCTAAAAGACTATTTTATGGAGAACTCACACAAAGTCCTAACATAAAGATAAGGAGAAGTGATGTAAGGTTTCTCTCCAGTTGTCTGTGAGGTAGTTGTGAGACATAAGAGGCACCGACATAGGACTACCCAATATGACATCCCCACATCAAATAAGGCACTGTGCTCTATGAGCAAAGAGAAATGTGAGATACTCAGATTTAGAGACATTTTCATGCCAAATAATCATAGGGACTATTTGTGCCTGATCTGTGGTAGAACCTTTCAAGTTCATTTTAGTCTAATTATCAGTCAGACCCATTGTCCCTTAATCCCAACATAGTGATTCCTTTTTGTTCTTCTTTGAGAAGACTTTGAGAAGGACAGCCACCACCAACAACCAACCATCTTGGATCTTTATGACCATCATTTTCATTTAGAAATATTTATTACTAGTGAATTCTTTGATAATGGATTTTGGAATTTATACAGATTTTGAAATGAAACTTAAAAATCTTAGCATTTTTTTTTTGCTGAGGATGTTGAGTCTTTTCAGAAATTTGTACAAGTAACAAAATCCTGGTATCTGTCCCCTGGAGAAGATACTTCTGATTATGGATACTGCTGGGGATGAATTGAAGAGATGTGGGGGAAAACATGTGTTTTACAAAAACAAGCTATTTGTATCTGATATGGGGAAGTATTGTGGCTATAAATAAATCTTGGTCTATTTTTTTTAACTTTCAGCAGCTAAGTAGCCCAGTGGATAAAGAGCTGGGCCGGGAGTCAGCAAAACAGTTCACAGCTGGTTTCACATGCTTACTAGCTGTGTGATGCTGGGCAAGTTACTCAACCCTGTTTACCTTGCTCTTCTCATCTGAAAAATGATCTGAAGGAGGAAATGGTAAACCATTCCACTATCTTTGCGAAAAAAAACTCCAAATGAGGTCATGAAGAATTAGACATGACTACAAAAACAAGAACAACCTTTAATTTCCGGCTATAAATCTTAGACTAAGTTTTTCCCTTATTGACCTTTTATGCTGAATTCTTCATGTCATTGTCCTGTTGTTTCTCTTTCTCTTAGAGGATTTCTTGATCTCAGCCACTGCTGTTCACCAGATTTCATAGTAGTTGTTAGCTTTTTTTGTGTGCAAATGCACTAATACTGAAACCTTCAGAAATCCCAATTCTGAGCTTCAGATCCCATGGCTTTATTTTTACTGTTTTTATTATCACCATGTAAAATGTCAGCATGCCCCTTCCTGGAAAGAAAAATAAGGAATTAAAGCTTCTGCTTCAATTTTCTCTTCATGTTCATATGGAAAAGTAACAATCGGATTCCCTAGTAATAGGCTTTTTTATTTATTGTTTTATTCTTAGACATAGATTTCTCTCCATATGGGTTACTATAGCCAAATGTGTATAGAATAATATGGTAGTTATTAGTCCAATGGATTTAGTGTTAGACTTAGATCCTTATGTCATATACCTGAGGATAAGAAACATAAGCATTGTGACCATAAATTTAATCATTTGTAAAATAGATATAATTTATTCTAGAATAACATATAATAATAAACTACTATATATGTGGTCGAGTGTTAGAAGGTGCAATGGATAGAGTACTGGGACTGAAGTCAGGAACACTCATATTTGTAAGTTCAAATCCAGTTTCAAATATTTACTAGCTATGTGATGCTGGGGAAAAAAAAGTCATTTTTCTTTACCTCAGTTTCCTCATCAATTAAATGAGCTGGAGAAGAAAATAGCAAATCACCGTAGTATCTTTCCCAAGAAAACCCAAATCGGGTCATGGGGAGCCAGGTTTCAGTAAAAAAAAAAAAAAAAAAAAAAAAGACTGAAAATGTGCAAGGCCTTATGGGAGCTGATATAATCCTATACTTAGGAAGTTTTCACACATAGAAATAAACATAAAAACATATACATATACATGTGTATGTTTATATAATCTTTCTCTGTGTATGTATAGTAAATACAACTACAATGCAATTAGCTAGAGGATAGAAAGAATACTAATGGCTGGGGAAATCTAGAAAGACCCTTTCAGGTAAGAAGAAGCCTCTGAGCAAAGTACAATATATTTACATTAATCACAAGACATGACCATTAGCCAGCATTAATGTTTGTAGTCCTGAACACACACACACACACACACACACACACACACACACACACACACACACCCATGACAAGGTTATTGTACCCGTACACATACTTACATATGTACCCTATGAATTTCTTTTTTACACTGATGATATGTGTATTTATCGCAGCATGTCCCAAAGCAACAGGGAAATGTTTTATTTGTCCACTATATTTCAATCAATGATTTTGATTCAAATACTTTGGAATCTCTGTATGACTAATCAGCATTAACACATTAATAAAGATTCAGGAAATATGGCTTTGAGTAGATCAGAATCCATGAGGTACATTGAATATGGAGGAGACTTCTCACCCCAAATGGGGGGATATCCACAGGTGCTACCTGCCAAAAGGGCTTTGTGTGCCTTAAAATAATATGTAAATGTAAATTAATACTGCAGTACTGGTAATGGGATAACAAATGGCTTGGAGCTTCTAAAATACAGCCTTCTAAACTTTTGGGGCATATTATTTCCAAATGGTCACACCATAAGTGGCTAACTTATAAGCTTAAATATATAACAAAATTTCTGAAACATCCCTTAACTAAAATTTTTTTCAATAAAGCTTTTAAACCTAGTAAGCATTCTATTAAGTAATATAATGTACAAATGGCCTCTGTTCTGTTGTTGTTTTTTTTTTCTCTTCTAAACAAAACCATTACAGAAAATGAAAAATGGCCCCAGAATCTGCACTTGGATTTTTCTTACCTAAGTGATTGCAGCTTGAAGCTGTACTAGGGAGACTGATTTGTTTTCAGGACTGCTCGCTGGCAGGAGATAAAAGATTTTTGTCTTTGTTGTGTTTTTCATATAGCAGTGTAATTTCTCTCCTGTTCTTTTTTTTTTAAGGAACTACCATGTACCTTAAAAATGGAATAGCTTAGATGATAAAAGGCTCCACTTTTTTCTAAACACACCTTGGCTTTTAATGTCTAGTTAAAATAATGTCAGTCCATTAGTGAAGCTGAAGTGCATCTCCACAACCCTATAAAAGCAAGTCTTTTTTTTTTTTCTTTTTTTTTTCTCAGAGCTCCATTTAAGGAGATACATTTTGGAAACAGGCAAAGATTTAAAAAAAAAAGGTTTGGAATTTTTTCTATGAAAAAATTGTAATCTCAAAGTACAATTTCAACTTCTGAAATGCACTGAAGGCAATGGATTCTTTGAGTTCCTAGTTATTCACTGTAGAAGTGGAATGAAACTTAAACTTGGAATCACTGAATTCAAATGCTAGAACTTCCAGTTATTACTGTCGTGATATAAGACAAGACACTTAATCTCTCTCAGCCTCAATTTCTTTTTTAAAAAAAGACTTATTTAATGTTTACTTTTCTTATATGACATATAAACCAATTTTTAACGTTCATTGTTTTTGGTTTCTTTTTCATTCAAACTTTTATTTTCAAAACATGTGCATAGATAATTTTCATCATTCACCCTTGCAAAGCCTTGTGCTCCAATTTTTTTTCTCCTTCCCTTTCCCCATCTCCCTCTCATAGATGGCAAGTAATCCAATATATCTTAAACATGTGCAATTCTTCTATACATTTTTCCATAATTATCATGCTGTATAAGAAAAATCAGATCAAAAAGGAAAAAATGAGAAAAAACGAAAGCAAACAAACAACAAAAAAAGTGAAAATGCCATTTTGTTATCCACATATAGTCCCCACACTGCAGATGGCTCTCTTCATCACAAGACTAGTGGAACTGGCCTGAATCATCTTGCTGGATGAGCATCAAACTCAAAATAGGCTCTAATAGGGGCCTTAGGAGCAGTTACACAATTACACACCAAGTATCCCTCACCATCATTCTTCTCTCAATCATGCTGATTAATGGATCTTTCACCTTAAAGGTGAAAAGGGGCCATGTTCATCAGAATTGAACATTGTATAACCTTGTTTTTCTGTGTGCAATGTTTTCTTGGTTTTACTCATGCTAGATGAATAGCATCAGGACCAAGACTCTTTGAAATCACCTTCCTGATTGTTTCGTATAGAACAATAATATTCATTTGTATATCATAACTTATTCAGCCATTCTCCAATTGATGGGCATCCATTCAGTTTCCAGTTTTTTGCCAGGACAGAAAGGGCTGCCACAGTTTTGCACAAGTAGGGACTTTTCACATTTTTATGATTTCTTTGGGATACAGGCCCAATGAGAGACACTGCTGGATCAAAGCGTATGCCAGTGTGATAGCCCATTGGGTGTAATTCCAAATTGCTCTCCAGAATCATTGGATCAGTTAACAACTCCACCATCAATGTATTAGTGTCCCAGTTTTCCCACAACCTCTCCAACATCCATCATTACCTTTTTTGTCATTTTAGCCAGTCTGAGAGGTATGTAGTAATACCTCAGAATTGTCTTAATTTGCATTTTTCTCATCAATAAACATTCATTTTTTAAAAATTAAATTAAAATTCTCTCCCTCCCCCCTTTCCTTCTTATTGAAAAGGTAATATATATATATATATATATATATATATATATATATAGTCATACAAAATATATTTCCATATTAGTCATATTGTAAATAAAAAAGACAAGAAAGTGAAGAAAAAGTATTCTTTGATATGTATTCAGCCTCCATTAGTTCTCTAGAGATGGATACCATTTTTCTTAAGTCATCCAGAATTGTTTTAGATCATTATGTTGCTGAAAATAGCTATGTAATCCACAGCTGATCATCATGGAATATTATTGTTATTTTATAAATCATTTTCCTTGTTCTCCCCACTTCATTTTGTATCAGTTCCTGTAAGTCTTTCCATTTTTTCCCTGATAGTGTCCTGTTCAACATTTTATAGCACAATAGTACTCTAAGACAATCATACTCAATAATTATGCATCCATTCCCCAGGTGATGAATATCTGCTCAATTTCCAATTCTTTACTACCACTAAAAGAGCTGCTAAATATTTTTGTAGCTAGAAGTCTTTTTCCTTTTTGTTTTTTATCTGTTTTAGATACACACCTAGCAGTACCATTGTCTGATCAAAGGACAAGCATATTTTATAAGCCCCTTTGGGTATAGTTCTAAATTACTTTATGGTTATGATTGAATTAGTATACAACTTCACCAGTAGTGCATTAGCGTCTCAATTTTCCCACATTCCCTACAATATTTGTCATTTTCCTTTTTTTTCATATTGGCAAATCTGATAGGTATGGGATAGTACCTCAGAGTACTTTCATTTTACTTTGCATTCTCAGAGTTATTTCAATTTGCATTCTCTAATAAATATTGATGTAAAGTTTTTTTTTTCATATTATAACAGATAGCTTTGATTACTTCATCTGAAAACTACCTGATCATATCTGTTGACCATTTATCAACTAAGAAATGACTCATTTCTACAAGTTTTACTCAGTGGCCTTTAATTTGAGAAGTAAGGTTTTTATCAGAGAAACTTCTTGTGAATTTTTTTTATTAATTATAATTACTATATATTTTTCTCTATACTATTTTCCCTGTATTTCCTACTTTCTTTCTTTTTTCACTTTATCCTTTCTCAAAAGTTATTTGCTTCTGAGTCATCTTCCCTAATCTACTCTTCGTTCTACAAGTACCTTCCCTTTTTTATTCTGTTCTCCTTCTACCTTCATATATGACAAGAAAGATTTTGCTACCCAAGTGAGCATTTATGTTTTTCCCTCTTTGAACCAATTCCAAAGAGAGTAAACCACCTCTCTCATCTTCCCCTTTACTATAAAAGATTTGTGTACCTCTTTTATGTCAGATAATTTATCCCATTTTACCTCTTCCTTTCCCCTTCTCTCAATTCTCTCAAGAATTTCTTTCTCACTCCTTAATTTTATTTTATTTTTAGATAATCATCCTATTATATTGAACTTATAGTTGTCTCCTAAATTTATATAAACTCCTGCCATCTGGAATATAATATTCTAAAACCTCTGATATTCTATTGTAGAAAAATGACAAATTTTGCTTTATTCTTACTATGACATCACAACATTGAATTGTTTCTTTGGTGGCTTGTAATATTTTTTCTTCGACCTGGGAGTTGAGGGAATTGGTTATAATATTCTTGGGAATAGTTTATCTTCTAGTTCTAGAATATCAGGACAGTTTTCCATGATAGGTTTTTAAAAGATAATTCTATTTTTTAAAAATTATGACATTTGGATAGTTCAATAATTGTTCAATTGTCTCTCTGTAGCCTAGTTTCCAGGTCAGTTATTTTTCCAATGAGATATTTTATTTTATTTTATTTTTTATTAATTTCATAATTATAACATTTTTTGACAGTACATATGCATAGGTAATTTTTTACAACATTATCCTTTGTACTCCCTTCTGTTCCGAGTTTTTCCCCTTCTTCCCTCCACCCCATCCCCTAGATGGCAGGCATTCCCATACATATTAAATATCTTATAGTATATCCTAGGTACAATATATATGTGCAGAACCAAATTTTGTTGTTGTTGTTGCAAAGGAAGGATTGTATTCAGAAGGTAAAAATAATCTGAGAAGAGAGACAAAACAAAACAACAACAACAACAAAAAAAAAAAAAAACAATGCTCACAGTTTACACTCATTTCCCAGTGTTCCTTTTCTGGATGTAGCTGATATTTTACATTTTCTTCTCTTCTCTTCTTTCATTCTTTTTTTTTTTGTTTGTTTGTTTTACTTTCTTGATGTCTTTTAAAGTCATTAGTTTCCATTTGGCCTGTTGTACCATTTAAGGAGTTTCTTCTCTTCAGTGACTTTTTTATATCTTTCCATCCCATCCCCCGCTTATTTGACCAATTTTGATTTTCAAGGCATTCCTTTCTTCAATGGCATGTTTGTGCCTCTTTTCTATTTAACATGGTTTTTAAAACGTTATTTTTTTTCAGTATTATTTTTGTTTCCTTTACCATTCTTTTGATTCTTTTTTTTATGATTTTCTTGCATAAAACTCATTTCTCTACCCAATTTTTCCTCTACCTCTTTAATTTAATTTTAATATCTTTTTTAGCTTTTCCATAGCCTGAGTAAAATTTATATTTTTCTTTGAGGATTTGAATATAGTAGATTTGATTTTGTTGTCTTCTGATTTTGTGTTTTGATCTTTCCTGTCACAACAGTAACTTTTCATAGTAAGAATCTCTGTCTGTTTATTTTTTTAGCCTATTTCTTGATTTTTAACTTTAAGCTAAATTGGAGCTCTGCTTTTAGATTGGAAGGGGCACAATGCCAAACTTCATGGGTTTTATACAGTTTTGAAGACTTTTAATTTTCTGTTTATTTCAAGGTAATGTGAGCTACGGAGAGGTGTATTTACTAATCTCCTAGCCTTTGTTTGTGAGCAACCACATGCTCTCTTTCTTGCCCTGAAACTGTAATAGGTCCCAGCTCCACAGCAGCTGTAAGTTCTAAAATGTGCTAGTGCTCCTCTTAGTCCTGGGACTAAGAGAGACAGGACTGCAACTAAGATCCAAGTACACACAACACAACAGAATCCTACTCTAGCTATCAAAGGGCACCAGTAATATTCTCATCTGTCACCTTATACTCTTTTACAATCAATAAGCTGAAAGAGCAGGAAACTATCACCAATTTATTCACCTTGAAGGCCATTGTTGGTTTGCTGAAGTATGTAGCCTGTACTGGACAGTGCTCTACTTTTTTTTTACTTCTTCCCTGAAGCAACAGACCTTTCTTGCAAACCTTTGAGGTTGTTTTGTGCTGGAAAATTCTTTCACTTCATCTTTTTTTTTGGATTCTGCCACTTCAGAATTTATTTTTAGTTATTATTTAAATTGTTTAGAGGAGTATGGGGCTCAAATAAGTCCCTGCCTTTTCTTGTCCATCTTGGCTCCACCTCCTCATCCTCAATTTCTTTATCTGCAAAATGAATGAAATGAACTAGAAAATGTCTAAGGTCCACTCCACTTCTAATTTCATAACATATACAAGAGCCACCAAGTTTTAAAAAATTAATCAAAGGCTGGCTTTGAACTTAAGGCCTGGGTTTAATTTATGTCACTGGCCCATATTAGCTTTGTGACCAAGAATAAATCACTGAATGTTTCAATAGCTCAGATGACTAAGAGTATTATATTAAACATGAGTCCATAACCTATATGGTAAGGGGACTTTTCTATGTTGATAAAAAGCAAAGTACTATATCAAAGTTCCAATGACATGACCAAATAAGGTTGCATATTCATCTCTATGCTCAGACATAATAGACAAGTAAAAAGTTGTCATGGATTTAAGAATGCAAATTAAAAGCTACTTAAAAATGGAAAAGCAAAAAAGAAAAAGTTGGGAGGGGGCCCTGGAAATGGATGGTATGCTCATTAATTAAGAAGTAGCTAAATAAATTGTAGTATATAAGTATGATAGAATATTTTTATGATGTTAAAAATGAGAAAATTGATAATTTCAAAGAAACACAGAAACATTTTTATGAACTGATACAGAGTGAAGTGAGAAGAACCAGGATATTTATATAATATCACTATTATATAACAATTATAATATATATTATATGGTAATATAACATCACTATTATAAAAGTGAAGTATTTAAAGACTTCTAAAACTACTATGGAATAAAATGAGCAGAATCAAAAGAATAATTTGCAGAATGATAAGAGGACTGTTAAGAAACAATTTTTAAAATTCTAAGAGTGATGGTCAAAGCAACCAAATATCAATTATTGCAGAGGAGTTATGATGAAACATGTAATATATCCCCTGAAAAAGAAGTGATGTATCCAGAATGAAATCTATGTTTTTAAATAGTCAATGAGAAAATGTATTTATTTGCTACATGGCAGGAATTTGTTTTTCTTTTTCTTCTTTTTATTCATTGTGGGTGGAGGTGAGAGAGGAAAATGATAGAATTCTGTTAATTAAAAAATTCTTAAAATTGAGAGGCTGTGGGGGCTGCAGGTATGGAGCATTGCAGGCATTTTCAGAAAAAAAAAGTTCCTATATTATTGGTTTACTTAATTATTTTATGTGGTAAGGGTAATATGGATGACTTTGCAATGTAAACACCAAATACACCAATAAAACTTTAAATGAAAAAGAAAATCTAATTAGGGTTCCTCCTCTATTCAGGATTAGGATCTTCTATTCAGAGAATATCTATGTATAGACTATATAACACCAAGATAGTGTATTTCTGCCTGACAGGTCCAGTTATAATCCATTCTTGCTGCTATTTTAATGCCTAGAACAAATTGTGAAACTAATAAATCACTTTGATATCTTCATTTTCTTTTATTTTTAAAATATATTGATTAGTAACTTGTAACATTTTCAGATATCTACCGCATGTTTCTTTGTATATAAACATTTATGAATGTAATTTCTTATAACACAAATATATGTATACATTTTATATGTAAACACATTTTATGTATTATGAGTTTCTGTGTATACATACATTTATATCATCATTAATACATTTAATAATAATGTAACATAACATCATAGAATGCATTTATTGTGGTATATTAACATTTTCTTGCTTGTCTGTTTCCTGTTCCTATCTCTTCAGTGGAAGAATTATTTTTATTTTTTTATAGATTTTTATTTACAAAAGATATGCATGGGTATTTTTTCAACACTGACCCTTGCAAAACCTTCTGTTCCAACTTTTCCCCTCCTTCCTCCCACCCCCTCCCCTAGATGGCAGGTAGTAGTAGAAGAATTTTAAAAATATTTCCTTATTGCTTTTTTCTTTCATCTCTAATTTTTTTTGCATTAATATCACTACTTCTATCCTTCCCCAAAACTATATCCTTCCTCTCTCCCAAATAAAACTTTCCTTTCTAACAAAAATAAAATCAATATAAATTTGTGTTAAAATTATAGCTTCTGGAAATATATGTGTCATTCTACATCTAGTTCATCACCTCTCCACTATGAAGTGGATAATAAGCTTATTCACCATGCTTTGTATTCATGACTAATCATTTATTAATCAAGTTTTTAAGCCTTTCAAAATTGTTTTCCTTTGCAAAGTCATGATCATTGTGTAAATAATCACCTTGCTTTTCCTCATTTAAATCCATATTAGTTAAAGTAAGTCTTCCCAGATTTTTCTTAATCTGTCCTACTCATCCTCTCCCCTCATTTCTTATGGTACCAAAATTTTTCTTTACATTAATATGCCATAATTTGTTGTCATCCCCCAATTGATGGGAACACTTTTTTTACCCAGTTCTCTGCTTCAACCAAATGTACCAGTGAATATATTTTATATACTTGACTCCATTTCTTTTATCTTTTTATTGTATCAGTGGGCCAAAAAATATGCCTAATTTAGTAAAAAAAAAAAAAATTACATAGGTACAAATTTCTTACTGGAAGACTGAGCCAAATCACAGTTTCACAAACAATATAATAGTATTCTATTGTTTTGTTTTGAACCTACTGCAGGCCTTCAATAACTGTTATCCTCTTTTTTGTGGTCATTTTTACCAATCTGATGGATATAAGATGAAAACACAGAGTTACTTCAATTGATTGATGCATTTTTTAAGTAGCCATTAATATTTTCACTGTCTTCTAAGAATGCCTATTAATATCACTTGATAATTTATCTCCTGGAGAATGACACTTCTTTTATATTTGTATTAATTCCCTATACAGCTTGAATATCAGGTTTTTATCAAAGAAATTTAATACAAAGATTTTAACCCCATTAATAATTTCCTTTTTAATTCTATTAAATTCTGTTATTTGCACTAAAGCTCTTAAATGTTATTTAGTTAAAATTAAACATTTTTCTTCTTCTATAACTCATTTTTTTCTTCTTATATTAATAATGTTTCCTTTACTCATGCTTGAATAAGTTATCTCTTTCCATTCTCCCCCAATTTATTTATGACAATTCATTTTGTAGCTATAATTGTGATTGACAATAATTTTGATATGCTTTCATTTTGTAACAGCAATAATCATAAATGTATACTTTATTTGACACCAGGTCAATCAGAATGCTTGTGTCTTGGTTAAATGAAATAGATTAAGCTTGTTTCTCTCTTTTTGTTAAAGACTTCCTAGTTTGGTGCTAGATTTTATGCCATGCATATGTGTTTTTTGCTCATTTATGTGTTTTTAAAATGTGCAGTTAAGAAACACTCTTTAATTGCTTGTTTCAATAACTATTAGAACTATTATAAACACTTTTGGTGTAGGATAAACAGCTGCTTGAAATCCATAGTGAATCAAGATCAGTTTAATCAAAGTATAAATGAAATTTAAGTAAATAATGAAAAAGCACATAAATTAACCTCACAATAAAAGAAAAAATTCCAGAGTGATCTAGCAGGTAAAAGGTAAACTACTGATTTTTCTAAGTTACTTGGGTACTTGTTACTAAGTTTCTAATCTCCTTGATTTTTAAGCAACATTGAGAAAGACCAAGGAACTTTGGCTAAGAAAATGAGAGAGAGAGAGAGAGAGAGAGAGAGAGAGAGAGAGAGAGAGAGAGAGAGAGAGAGAGAGAGAGAGAGAGAGAGAGAGAGAGAGCAGGCAAGTCTGATAAAATCAGAGTTAGAAAATGAGACTGACTCCAAATTGTGAAGATCTTTAAAAGAAAAGTAAAAAGCCATTATCTTTTATTCTGGAGGAAATATAAAGTCCCATCAATTTATTGTTAAGAAGAATTTATCAGGATGGACTAGATTGGGCAAATACTCAAGAAAGAGAAAATAATTAGTAAGGTGACTTTAGGTGAGACATCATGAGGGCTTGAACTAAGGTAGTAAATGTGAGAGAAAAGAGGAATAGAGGACTTGAAAATGCTATGGAAATAGAAATGGTGAGATTTGGTAACTAATTGAATATATGGGGTGAAATAGAGTGAGAAATAATCAAGGGAAAAGCTAATAAATTCAAGCTAACATGTTGATTTTTAGAGGTCTCCAGGACATCTACTTTAAAAATCCAAAAAGCAACTGGCACTATTGGAATGAAGTTAAAGGGAGAGAAAGGATCTGCATGTATAGATCTATGAACCATTTGCACTGTACATTTCTTCCACTACAGAAAAAAAAATTATAACACAAAGCCTCATGGGCATTAATTAGCAACTACCACCTAAAACAATAGTATATTGCATTACTTTTCTAGGAGGTAAAGACAAGCTTGCCTATTCCTGACATTTCAGAGTCAGTTTAGACATACATTATCACAGGGAATCCTAAATCACAGACCTTCTGGACTACCAAAGCATAACTATCTTTAAAAATAATAATAATATTTTACTTTGTTAAACATTTCCAAATTATGTGTACATTTTAAAAACTTAATTGTTACATTTTGACTTCCAAATGTATTTCTCTGTCTCATTCCCCACCCCTTTCTTGAGAAGGCAAAGCATTTGACATCAATTATACATGTGATATCAAGAAAAACATATTTCCATATCAGCCATGATGCAAAAAAAAATCCAAACAAAAAATAATAAACAAAAGAACAAAAAGAATGTTTCAGATTGCATTTAGAATTCCTCAATACTCCCTCTGGAATTGAATAGTATTTTTCATCATAAGCCCTTTAGAATTTTCTTGGATCATGGTCTTTTAATGCTTTGGATCAGTCTTTCAATAGATAAATCTTCCATCATTAATCACCATTAGAATACCTCTATTACTGTGTATAATATTCTTCTTGTTCTTCTCATTTCACTTTGCTTCAGATAAAATAAATCTTCCCACTTTTTTTCTGAAACTATCCTACTTGTTATTTTTATGTTTATTATTATCTAATTATTTCTTTTATTCCTGAGCTTCCTTGTGTTCCCATTTAAGGTTTTCTTAGCAAGAATGGAATGATTTGCCATTTCCTTCTCTAGATCACCTTAAAAATGAGGAAATTAAGGCAAACAGGGTTAAGTACTTTGCTCAGGGTCATGCAGCTGATAAATATCTAAGGCCATATTTTAAGTCAAGAAGAGAAATGCAGCACTCTATCCACCTAGCTGTCTGTCATTTCTTATAGCACAACAATATTTCTCTGCATTTGAGCTAATTGAAAAGAGTCCAGAGAATAAAGAGGGAAAAAAAAGCCAGAAGGTGTTGAGAAAATCAGACACACGTAGGCAAACATATGTTCTTCCTGCCATGTTCTTGTAACTTCCACAGACTCTGTGGGTATTATGGGATGAGATGCTAGAAGTTCCAGGGAAGGAATGAAAGTGCTAAATGTATCTCAAACAGGCAGAAATATTTCTCTTTATGTACTCTTACATTTCAGTATAGGTAAGCTTTTTCTAATTTAGTTGTCAGTTATCTTTTTTTTTTTTTCCTTTCCTTTTCCTCCCCTTGTTTTACTTCCCTTCCCGTAAGACTGGGTTTCCTTATTTCATCTAGGCTGGCAGTGCAGAAGTTACTTTTGAACAAACATCTCTCTGATGAGCACTAACTTGCTCCACTTCTGAACTGAACCAGTTAACCACTCCCTTCACTCCTGGAGGCTTGCAAATTAAATTTGTTTTGAATACCCAATTGGTCAAGTCCATTGCAGATCAGAAATCTTGGCTCAAAAAAATTCACCAGATAGCTGGGATTATGGCATATTACCAAACCCAATTTTCTGATGATCTTTAACACAGTATCCTCAGCCCCAGAAATCATCAATCAGACTACATGACATGCCATCTTGGCAAAGATCGTGGCCTTTGACAAAAGGTTTGAGTACATCTCACCCAAAGAGATCATCAATGTACATTCATTCCCTTGATTATCTCAACTACTTCTCCATGAACATGTTACAATTTATAGAAGTTAATTCTGTGATAGATGTTTTTCCTTATAAATTTCCCTATAATGACATTCTGTACAGGTGTAGTCTTCTTGTACCTGTGTTCCTGGAATTTATAAAGAGCATTATAATACAATTGCTTTAATAGTTCAAGCAGACTTTAGAGATAATTCATGAATTTTAAAATGAGACAATGGATGAACCTAGATTTCAACAATAAATTCTGATTCTTACTACTAAGACAATATCATGTTATATCATAAATTATTGCTAAGAATACAAATTTATTTTTTTAGGAACGAAACAGCAATTTTATAAAATTCTTTTTGGATATTCCCAGCCTTCAATTTTCAGAAAGACAGAGTTTTAAAAAGGAAATATATGAAATATAAAAGTAGCTTTAGGAGATTAGAAACATTTTCATGCTATAAAGTACTGCTGTGTAAAAACATGTGTGATGTGCATGTTTGTGTGTGGGTATGCATACATATGATGTGTAAAGTTTTAGCTCTCTTGGCTATGTTTATTTTTTTTTTTTTTGCTTTTCTGCCAAAAAGTACATGCATTCAAAATTTTACTGTTCTCTTCACAGTCTTCAGAAATCTGATACATAAAACATGGATACCCATTGCATTTTTCAAAAGTATAATTAAATTAGAATATCACTTGAAACAGATAGAACTATAATTTTAAAACTGTATTGATGCCTTTTATTTTTTCATTAAAATTTAGAGATCCATCTTCCAACTTAGTCTTCTGTGAAATTGTTCTTGTAAACATTCTTTCAAAAATAAATTATCATAATCCTCAGGATCTGAATAGCTATCTTCTCAATAGTTTTTAATATAGAAAATTCAATTTAATGCCCAATCATATTCATTGATATACATATCTGACTATAATTATTAGATTTGAGATCTCTTTGGAATAAAATTAATTCATGTTCTTGTCATAAAAGAAAGTAGAAATAAAATGGTTACAGTGTAACCATCCAAATTTAAAGATGTAATTATGGAATGTGAAAATACCTGTGTCAGATCAAAGAATTTAAATTTGTAAAAGTCAAGATTTTTCTTACCCATTAGATTACAACATTAAGTTCCTGATGTCTTGGATTTATGCTTAATAATTATGCAAAAGAAAATTCAAAAAATAGATATTAAATATGTTCTATATATCAGCTTCTGACGCGCTAAATAGAAGCTTTAAATAAGAGCTGACACCTACTATTTAGGAAGTTACAATTGAGTTGAGGGGAGAAAATCCTGAAAAATTGCCTATAATACAAAATAATCTGTGACAAGTGAATAAGAAAAATAAAATATGAAGTGTAACGAAGAAAGTTTTAAGGATAAAATAAAGTTTCCAGAGGAGCTAGCATCTGAATTGGCTTTTAAAAATTGACAAGATGCCAGCAGGTAGAAATTGGGGAAAAATTATTTCAAATACTGAGAGCAGCACAAGTCATGACACCATGACAGGAATGTATAGAATATTTATTAGAAAATGACAAATTGTCCAATTTGAGTGGAGTGAAGAATGTGTAGATTGGAGTAAATAAGGTTAGACATTTCAGATCATGGAAGATTCTGAATGTAACATATACCTGGGTGGATTATAAAGCTAATAATGCCTCCCACTTGGACATGTAGACATCTACTTACTCTATTGGTTGATCCTCTCTCCCTAGTGTAGCTTCATGGAGAAAGATTTCTCTTTCATGCAATTATACTCACATTCTCTCAGGGTTCTAGTCATAAAACCATTGAGGGAAAATATAGTGTCCCTTCTCAACAATGTAATTCTTTAGAATCCAAGAATGAGTGCTTTTGAATTTTTAAGCATAGATAAGGGACATGCCAACATCAGAACTACCCTATAACAGACAGAAAATGAGGATTTTATTATTAATTATAATTTAATTTAGGATCATTGGTAGAAAGAGGCCATAATCTGAATTCAGAAAGAATAAACAAAAGAAATAAAACAACACATTTCAAAGCTGCATCTGCTGAATTTGAAGTTAGAAGTGATATATACTTCAGTTTCTATTGATGAGTAATGAACCTGAGCATAGAGATAACTTAGAAGCTTAGAATGAGAAAATTCTACATTCCCTGGTTTATGCATTCCATTCAAAATTTAACAACTCATAGTTTCAGAACTCTCAGTAACAGTTTTCTTAACTAGTCAGAGTTCCTCAGCTACTTTCCTTTTGGAAAAGTAAAAGTGGCAAAGCAGAAAGCATTTTTTCAGTCCAAGGGGATAGCCAAGAACAAAACATCTGTCAAATATTTTAAATTATGAAAATATTTATGCCATATCAAACACAATTTAAATTTGTAAGCAATGTGTATCCCAAAGTGAAGAATGTGGGACTGAATGTGGTTCACAACATAGCATTTGTACTCTGTTTGCTTGTATTTTATTTTCTTTCTCATTTTATTTTTGGTTTGATTTGATTTTTTGTATGCAACAAGATAATTGTATAAATATATGTGCATATATTGGATTTAACATATATTTCTACAATGTTTAACATATGTTAGATTTCTTGCCATCTAGGAGATGGGGTGGGGAAGGGAGAAAAATTAGAACACAAGGTTTTGCAAGGGTTAAAGTTGAAGAATTTTCCATGCATATGTTTTGAAAATACAAAGCCTTAATTAAATAAAAAAGACAGCATGTAGGTAAAATTAAACATTCTTTTTATATCTATTCATAATTCTATCAGCAAAACAGAAAACCAAATATATTATTCATCTATAAAATTATGTATATGTAAATAAAGCAATATATATACATGTCAACATTCTATAACTTGATGAAATACACATTTCAATAATAAATTATGTATGTGTACATATGTTATGCCTTTCATTTAAATATTATGTTTGGCTATATGAATACTAATCTTTCTAAATTTACCTAGTGCATCTATGAAAATCTAATCTTAATTTCTAAATTTGGAAGGTCTTTAAAAACAAAATAAAACAACAAAAAAACTCACCTTATATAACCATTAACACTTATCCTTTAGATAACTTTGACTGTCAATTACATTTCTTTGTTGATGGGCTCTGTTCTCTCTCTACAACTGCTATAACAGAGTAAAATGGCATTTATTGCTTTTAGCTTCAATCATTCCTCATCCTTTGAACTCTTATTTCTCTTTGATTTCATCATTGATTGAGATAAATGTGATGGAACTACCTAAAGCTCTGGTGGATACCAATATTGAATTAAATCATCATTGTCTGGTCTGAAGCCTTCCTGTGTTCTAGTAACAGCGTTTGTATTTTTTTCACAGTAATATCTTTCTTATTAGTTTCTGTTATTGATTCTGGAACATACTGATTTCCAGTAGTCTTTTGATTTCCACTTTAGAGTAGTAACTTCTGTGAACACTTAAATTTCTAATTATAGCAAGAGTTTTGTGCACATAACTCAAATTGCCTTTAAACTGAATATTTTATGGTTAAGTAATCACTACTGATTATTATATTTTTTCAATATTTCATGAAAACCAGAGGATTATTTTTGCTATAATTTTTGCAATTTATTATAGAAAGAAAATTAAATCTCACACTATTTCTTAGTTTTTTGGCACTGTTTTCGCTGGTTATCAACTTTCACTGTCTAAGTGATGATTTTTCTTTTGGATACATGTTAAATATTTGTAATTAAGTAGTTCAAATTTGTAGCAAATGATAGTTTTCTTCTAATAGTATTTTTATGGTAGTTTTCAAAAGGAAGAGAGTGAGAGCAGGCATTTAATAAGTGTCTACTTTGTGCCAGGCACTGTGTGAAGTACTAGATCCGTATAACAACTCTGTGAGGTACGTGCTCCATTTTGTAGGTAAGGAAATTGAGTCAGGGGGAGCTTAAGTAAATTGTCCAAATCACATTGCTGCATTTGATGCTGCATTTGAATCTGTCTTCCTGATTCTGGATGTAGTTCTATGCATTTACTCATTATACTATCTACCTGTCATATAGAGAGAGTGCATGTGTGTGTACACACGTACATATAATGTGGCACAGAACCTAGGAATGTTTTAATAATAATCCTTGGGCTACTTGGCCTTGGGAATGATATAGTAGAAACTCCAATAATAGTAGGGCCCTAATACATTCAAGAAACCCCAGTCCACCAGGCCTTGGGAATGATGCTATTGGGAGGGATGGGATATAATCATGGAGAATGTTTCCATGGTGAGAAGATCACATCTATTTTAATTTTTTAAAAGAATTTTTTATAATTTTTTAAAAAAGGTTTCTTTGAAATGATAGATAATGTACTAAGAGTAAAAAGAATGGAGTCTAAAAAGGAATGAATACATATCTTGAATGGCCACTTTCTTTAAAATGGTATTTTGAGGAGGAACTGAACAATTAGAGGATTAGGCCACTATTATCTTATCTTTAGTATTTTGGCAAAACATTGAATAACTGCTTTTTTGTGGATGAATAAAAGCATGATTACATAAACTCATCCCATAAGTTCACTAACATACTTAGTACAACACAAATAGAAAGCATGTTTACAAAGTTGATATATATCTCATCCTATTTCTACATGATTTTTCAGGCCCAGAACAAGCCTCTACACTTTGAACACTTTTTGTTTCATGTATTTTAAAGATTTAGATATCGGCATCGTGATGCCTATACAAATATTGTTAATTTTTTATCAATCAATATTATATTTATGCGACTATAGGCAATTGATAGATCCGCGATAACAGCCTAGTTCCAATCTAGTTTATTGGATGATTTTTTCAAGGGCTGTTTTTTTGTTTGTTTGTTTGTTTTGTTTTTTAATATGGAGATTTCATATAACAGTTTAAGAAAGAGCAAGCTTTAATTATAATTCTAGTCAGTGGATCTTACCTTGAAAGTTATTTTGTAGAGACTAATTTTTTACAGTTTATAGTGAATTTATCATTTATTTGATTAATCTATACTGGTCACTACATATGAAATCATTCAGAATAATTCTTCCGTAGATTCTGTTGACCATAAAATGGTCCTGAATAACCATCATAAATGCTAACAATTTCTGCAAATGAATCATGACAAATATTTGTTCAGGTTTCTTTGTCAACATATTCTTGACTGAGATGATGAGAATGTTGTCTATGTGGGGCATTTTTATATACTTATTGGATCTTATTTGTTTCTTAAACTTCATTCAGAGATAAGTTATTTTATATTTGACAGTTTCACTGACATATGCTTATTATCTAACTTTAAAATTACTCAGTGAAGTTATGTATTTTTATTTCAAAAGTATTAAATATATATATATATATATATATATATATATATATTTAACACCTTTTCAAAAATTCTAGACATATCTCCTAATCCTGTTCCTATCCTCTTCTCCTCCTTCTCCTCCTCTTTATTTAATTTTTCTCCTTCTGCTGCTTCTCCTTCCCCTCCCCTTCATCTTCCTTTTCCTCCTCATTTTTTTTATCATCATCACTATCATTATAATTAATAGTACAGTACACCTTCCAATAATGCACATTGTAACTCATCCATGCCCTTAGATTCACATAGTATTCTGAGGACTTTCCTAAAGTTCTCTTAATAGTTCATGAATATCAATGAAGAACAAAGACTACCCATTTGGCAGTAATTGCCCCCCCATTCTTTTTTGTTTAATTACTTTGATGACTACTCTTTATACTACTTTTCCTGCACTATATTTATTTGATACTATACTTCAGGCTAATCATGACCACCAATATATTTTTCTGTGACCCACAACTTTAATTCTTTGAAAATTGCCATTTTCTATAGAGATCCAATTAAAGAACATTATTTAAAAATACAGCTCTTTGGAATAGATTGGACTAAATTTTTGAGAAATCGCAGTGTTTTTAACTACCTTAAGCTTCTAGCTGAAACAAAAAGATTTTTATCATATGATCAAAATCCTAATAGGAAATCCAAGAAATGTAAAATAACATCAGAAAAAAAAATTAAAATTCACATTAAAAAGTCATGTAAAGAATATAAATCAATTCTCTGTGAAATCTAAGAATATTTTTGTCCCTTTAGAATTCATAGGCAGTAGGGAAAGGAGGGACATGAAGAGTTGCTTCCTCAATCAGAAAATGAGAATGAGCTGATTAATTATATATGATCATTTGACCCATTTTCCCATTTGAGATAACTGTCAGAAAAGGATATAAACAAGTTACCTATTTCTTTTCTACTCTAAGGTACTCAGAATTTAAAGAAAAATACAGCTAATTTCCATAAGGCATTAAAAGCTATTAAGTCATGAAGAAAAAATGGCTGGCAAAAAAATTAGGCAAATATGTTGGCCTTATCATTTCTGTTGATGGTTTTATAATAATCAAGTAATGCGTAGAGATTGAAATAAACCAATTATTTGTAATCAGAAGGCCTCTATTTAGATCTTGGTTCAGATAGCATTCTGGATTACCTGAGTCATTTAACTTCTCTGGAAATAAATTTCCCTATCCATAAAACAGATTGAAGTAGACCTCAGTCAGTTGAGAAAC
The DNA here is from genome assembly GCF_048593235.1 of Sminthopsis crassicaudata. NCBI lineage: Eukaryota > Metazoa > Chordata > Mammalia > Dasyuromorphia > Dasyuridae > Sminthopsis > Sminthopsis crassicaudata. The sequence continues at coordinate 81,297,328 of NC_133622.1, read as the reverse complement.
ATTTGTTAAGCACCCAATATGTATCAGGAACTATGCTAAATACTAGGAGTACAAATAAATGCAAAAGACACTTTCGGTTTTCAAGGAGTTCACCATCTAATAGGGAAGAGAATCCTAACACAGTATTAAGGTAGATCTGGAAAAAAAAAAAAAACATTAGAAGGATGTTAGTTTAACAGGAAAACTAAACCAAGGTCTATTCCACAATACTTCCAAATATGTCTAGAAAGTGAAGTAGACAATTCATACTGGAAAATCTAAGGAAGAAACATTACATTGGTCCATTTGGTTTTTTCCCCAGCTTAGATCAGTATAGAGAAACATAGAAAGGTCTATAACATGACAAACAGATCTAGCTAGCAAAGAGAATACTATGCAAAGCAGAACTAAGGAGTATATTAAGGCAAGAAAAGGAATAAGATCTAGCACAGAGATTGGGTGACCTTGTAGAGCATGATAGAATACATGTAAAATAACAGACCCATTAGTCACTACTCAATTCCAATTGAAATCCAGAATAGATTCAGGAATATCTGAACCTAGGAATAGCTTTCCAGAGTGAAGTGGTGATGGTTTTATGTCAACCAGGGACCAAATTCAGAAGCAAACAACATTTGTGTAACTCAGACCACAAGAGAGGTCGGTTCCAAGTCCCATCTCAAGTCAAAATCGACAGTGCAATAATGTGACCAGACATGTCAGACCAAAGGAGATTGAGCAGTTTGATTGCTAACTCAGCAGTGCTTTCCAAATGACTGATATTGACTGAGTCAAGAGCAGTGTAACTAGGGCAGGCTCATAGGCATGTTTCCCAGACTCAAATCCAAATCATAAACTTGCAGAGTTTGAGACCTGGAGGATAGTGGTCAAACATTTCTTTGAATCAGATTACTTTGGGAGCAATGAAATTTGCAGGTTCCTCAGCACAAGCTGTCAGTGAGATCCTGGAATACTATAATACTACTACAGCCAAGAAAAGAACAGTAGAAATTTTGATTGCAAAAATTAACCAGACATTTGCTCCACAAGTATGTGGAACCTGATCCAAATAATGTTATAAAGTAGGCTCTATAAATAGATAGATAGATAGATAGATAGATAGATAGATAGATAGACAAATTAATTAATTAATTAATTAATAGTCTTACCATTAAAAAGCTATTACTGGGAGAGAAACACTCAAACCACAAACCATATCTATCTATATCTATATCTATCTATCTATCTATACACACACACACACACACACACACACACACACACACACACATATAACTTCAATACATCTTCAAGGAAACCTTAAAAAGAAAAACCACAGCTTGGAGACAAATTCAACTAGAATTTCTGTGAGAAATTAAGTTTTGAACAACTTACTTTTTAATAAATGAGTGTACCAGCAGAGAAAAGAATAAATAAGTTATTGAAGAAGTAATGGGACAACAAAAATACAAACAGCTTGTCAGAAGGGGCAGAGAAATTTATTCTAGCAACAAATGCCCTGCAAATTAGAATGGACCAATTAGAAGTTAATTACTCCTTAAGACAATTAGAGTGATTGAAATGAAGGTCAAAGGACTAAATAAAAGGGTAGAAATGTAAAAATATAGCAACAATAATTGATATGAAAAACAGATGAAGGAAATATAATTTAAAAATCAGTTACCTACCTGTAAGTTAAGAATAGAGAGGAAAGACAGAAAGAAACAGAGAGACAGAGACAAGAAGATATAGAGTGGTTTAGGTGTTATATTTTGTGAAGCCATAAAGGCCCATAAAAGAAAACTGTCCAGATCTTTGTATGAGAATAAAAACAGAAAATAATAAAACTTCCATCTAGAAAAAGAAGCCTAAAAAACCCCCAGGATTATGGCAATAAACATACATAATTCCAAGTCAAATGAAAATATTGTAAGAATTAAGAAGGAAAGATTTCAAATAATAAGAAACTATAGGATTATACAAGATTTAGCTATCACAATTATAATGATCAGAGAGCCTGGCATATGATATTCAAAAAAGCAAAAGATAAACACTTACAACAGAGAACTTACCCAGAAACATTCAGGGATATAAAAAAATTTTGTAAAGAAATAGAGAATCTTGAAACATTTCTGATGAAAAGACCAGAGCATCTTGGAAACTCTGAAGTGTTGACACAGAAACTAAATAAAATATAAAAATGTAAAGAAACTAAACAAAATTTTAACATGGAGAGATGATACAAGTGTCTCCTCTGAACTTTCTTGTCATCAGTGTAATTCCCTAATTACACAGGGAATTTATTTATTTTTCTTTTTTTTTTCTTTTTTTTTCTTTTCTTTTTTTTTTTTTTTTTTTTTTTGAGGCTGGGGTTAAGTGACTTGCCCAGGGTCACACAGCTAGGAAGTGTTAAATGTCTGAGATTAGATTTGAACTCAGGTCCTCCTGAATTCAGGGCTGGTGCTCTATCCACTTTGCCACCTAGCTGCCCCTACACAGGGAATTTAATAATGATTCTGTTAAGTTTTGATGATTTTTATAAAACGTAATGTTCTCTGGTTCGGTTTTCTTGGGGTCTCTGGCAGTCTTGGGAGCAACCTTCATTCCAGTCTAGCAATCACCACTAGAACACCCAGGAGTTAAAGTCCAAATCATTTATTATCTATTTCAAAGTCTTGTTTCTTTTCCTGGGGCCCAGTTAGCTTTCTTATAGTCCAGATTCTGTATTATCTCCTTCCTGGGGCTGGACAGCTTTCTGGAAAGCCTTTTAGACCGGCCTTGGAGAAATGCAGGAGGAGAGCTTGTCACCAGTGGCCTGACTGAAGATTGAATGAATGTCTATCCTTGGTTGCGAGAGCCTGAGCTCCCAGCCTGTCTTCTCTGCCTTCTGAAAGGTTCTTCTCTTGGCTCTCAGTAAGATTAAATCAGTCATACTGAACCATGCTAAACTAGATAAGCATTGTCTTTATCAATTCCATTGACTTAGCTCCTTGTTTCAAGTTCAGAGTTCTGGCCCATAACAATAAAAGAATAGAAAAAGAACAAGGAGAGGGAATGGAATAGCAATTACAGTAAATTATCTTCCTCCCATTTATAATGGTCAAAAAACGAAAGATTATAGTCTTTCCTTTATAGCATAGAGAGTAGGGAGTGCATGTAAATACATTTCACTCAACAGGAAACAAAAGAAAAGGGAGGAAAGAAAATAGAAATTTTAAAAAAGGAGAATAGATTAAGAATGGATTTGATTTAGTTTTGTTCTGCTTCTGAGTTCCAATTATCAAATACCATTTCTCCCTCTTTCTATCTCTCTTTTCAGTTCCCTATTTAGAAGCTGTCTAAACATATTACATGTAAGACACTAAAATGTAAGCTCCTTGAAGGCAGTATCTTTCAGCACTTACCTTTTTTCTTGCTTTTTTCCTTAAGGAAGGGTTTGACTGTAAACCAATTAAACTCTAACAAAAGGGAAGTGTGTGTGTGTGTGTGTGTGTGTGTGTGTGTGTGTGTGCGCGTGCGTGCGCACGAGCTTGTGGGTATAACAACGTATTTTTATGTGAATATGATTATATATTTGTATGTGCTTATGTGTGTATACATTATATGTGTAATTTTTTTTTGTTAATAGCCAAGAATTAGAAACCAAGAGAGGTATTCATCAATTAGGGAATGGCTAAACAAATTGTGAGATATGAAATACATTATTATACTAAAAAGAAATAAAAACTAAGTTTCATAGAAAGTTTCATGTTAAAACCTATCTTAAGTAACACAAAATGAAGCAAGCAGAATTAGAGGGGGAAGTATATAATAACAATATAACAATATAAAAAGAGCAATTTTAAATTACTCAAGAATTCTAATCAACACAATTACCAAACATAATTATAGAGAACTTATAATGAAAAAGGGTTTCCATTTTCAAGTAGAACTATGATAGACTCAAAGTCCAAATATGATATATATGTGGTCACACATTTATTGATATGTGTATATGTATATATATACATACATAATTGAACATAGCAAATATAGGGATTTGTTTTGGTTGGTTATATTTATTTCTAATATGTCTTTTCTTTCTTTTTTAATGGTAGGGAATGAAAAGTAGAAGAAAAAGAAGGTTAATTTTTATTGACTGAAGAAATAAAATAAAAATAATAGAAAAGTCAGAAATAGAAGGGAAAAAGTAAAAAGAAGAGGAAGGAAGGGAATGGGAAGGGAAGAAGGAAAAAGAAGAGAAATGTGAAAAGAAGAGAGGGAGGAAGGGGATGAAAGGGAGGAAGAAAAGGAGATGAGAATGAGAAGGATGCTGCGGTTAGGAGATGAAATATTTTGTTTGAAGAATAGGAAAGAGCACAGTGTCCCAGGATCCCAGAACACAGGGCTTAATCCTTGCAGTGATAAGGTATCATAAAGTATATTTTAAAATGGGGAGTGGGACTGCTAGGTGGCGCAATAGATAGAGAACCAGCCCTGAAGTCAGGAGGATCTGAGTTCAAAGCTGATTTTAGTCACTTAACACTTTCTAGCTGAGTGACCCTGGGCAAATCATTTAATTCCAATTGCCTCAGGGGAAAAAATAAAAATGGGGAGTGATATATCAGACCTTTATGAAGTGGAGGTTGGAGTAGAGAAAAATTTGAGACAGGGAGATCCACCGCAGAGTGGTGGCAGTGTTCATAGAAAGAAGTGATTTATCAAGAAGATTTGGCAATAGATTAGATATGGTAGGGTCAGATGAGAGAGAGAGAGAGCGAGGAGTTGAAGATGATACAGAGTTGTTAACTGTAGTCCTTTTTAGTTTGAAAACTGGGAAGATGATAATCACCAAGTTAAATAATCAAGGAATCTTTCTGCTTGTATTGTCACTTGAGTCTGTCCTTACTGGGATTTTCCAGTACTCTTAACCAAGAGACTCTCTTTGAACTTGAAAACAGTTTGCTGGTCAAAACTAAATGGGTTAAAAATTCAGTACTTTTAAAATCCTTGACAGAATCTGAGTTATAAACTTGCCAGAAATAGGCTCTCTTCCAAATGAAAGCATTTGTATCAGTGTGAAGCAGTGCCATAAGTGGGAGTCATTTTTTTTTCTCTTTCTTTTGTAACAGGCCAGAGGCTCAGTCACTTCCAGACTGAGGAACACTAAAAAACATTGGAAATGCAGCAATTATTTTTAATTGCTATGTTCAGGGTAGAGCAATTTAAAATTACTAAAGCTTCCATTTTTTTTAGCACTTTAATTTGGAAGTGAGTCAAGTAATACTCTGCCATGACAGTCTAAATTGTATTAAACCAATTTACAAATGGGGCATTTAAAGAAATGTACAAGAAGAAAAATCCATTAAAATGAGTAAAGATTATCATGCAAAGGAAACATTAAGGAAGGGGAAAGAGTATCCCAGTATTTATGTGTAAGGAACATAGATATGTTCATGTTTAGTTAAGTCCAGAGAAAAAAGGAAAGATTTTCTTCAAAAGATAACAAAAAAGCAAAAAATATGTATCAATATGGCCTATTAATAATAAATAAACATGAAAACATAAGGAAAAGTATCGTGACATAACTGATAAAATTGACATCAGGAATATTTGGATTCATACCAGCAATATACCAGCACACACTAGCAATATGACACTGAAAAAAAAAATCATTTAAAAATCATTGTAAGTCTTAGTTTTTTTCATTTATAAGATGAAAATAATACTGTCAGTCATACCTCATGTTGTTCCTCCTTTGAAATAATGGGAAGTCCTTTGTAAATGTTAAAAGCTCTTTCTAAATGCTAATTATCATTAAGCACAGGCATAGTACAAGGTCATTTTTTCTATTCAAAGTAGAAAGAAATGTATTTATCTAAGCTTGTGTTTGCTTTTCCATTGTTAATCTCTGTAATGGGGAAACAACAGAAGGAATGTGGGAAGGAGTAAGGAAGACAAACTTCTTGGTGTGAGGAAAATAATCCTACCCATACTCGACAATGAGAATGATGGACATTTCTTTTAATTAATATTAATTCAGGACTCCTCAACTTAACCAAAGTCAAAAGGCATTAGATTTGAAGTAAGAAGAAATGGGGTTCAAATTCTCTTTGGGTTACTTATTCCCTGTCTGGTCTTGAGAAAATTAAAAGAACAGTACAAATCTGTACAAAATAGATTATTCAGATTATAGAAGGAATGATCATTGAATATATTACCATGTCATATTTTGTTGCAAATAAGATCAAAATGACAAAGTTTGATATTTATAAGTAAATACATATCACTCGAATAACTTTGAAGGAAAGGAAGTGTCCAAAAGTAATCAGAAATATATGAGCCACAGTGAACTACTGAAAAATATGATGTCAAAAGAACCTTCCAGATCCACTATATCATCCTACTGTATCAAAAGCATTTATTTTACCATAAAAAATAGAGGATTGAACACATTTTGAAAATACAAAATGAAGAAATCATATTTGTAGTGAGCTGTCGTCTCTAGAAGCTGCTGGATCGCTCTCTGGGAAGAGATCTGCTGTGTCTTCTACTCAAATCTCTCCGACAGATTCTTCTTCCTGTAACGAACCGTTGTCTCCAGGCAGTTGCTGTTAACTCTTGTCCAAAGAAGTGACTTCCTTTCCTGCAGAGAGCCCCGTCAAGCCTGATGCAATTCAGAGTCTTCTCCTCTTCCTGGAGTGCTGTCCTCTTTATCCTCCCAGAGAATGGGCGTGGGATAATGCAAGGGCTTCTGGGAAGAACCACCCCAGCCAATGAGCTTGCCCCTCTATCAAGTCAACCTGAGTTCTCACCTTGTAATTGTCCAGAAAACCTCAGTTCTCACTTAGTAATCCTAACATCTCCCCCTTTCTTTTGATTTAGAACATAGGACAGTCATGACCTTGAAACATAAATCCATCAATATGGGAAGTATTACAGATAATTACATAAATTACATAAGCACATAGTAACATAGTAACATAACACATGCTAGAAGTATATAACATAATCATAAATTGAAAATTTATAAATGTCCATAAGTCCATTGTCCATTAGTCTCATCTTGTGTGAGGAAGTCCAATGATTCCTGCTGGTTTTAAAGTTCTTTAACAGTCTTTTTATTAGCCATGCTCTTTCAGTGTCAGATGTTTCTTAGATCTTCTCCTTTATTTTGAGGTCTTTCTCTTTTTCTGTCTCTCTCTGATGGACAAGGCGAATATGACTTGTTGGCACCCATCTGATTCCTTCTCCTGCTGAAGAAATACAAGCAAACCCTCTCCCCCAGGCAGTTAACCTATCTGGTCCCTTCCATTCACCACTTTCTGGATCTCTCCACATCACCTGGCGATTATCTAAGGACAGTGGAGATGCTCTCACTGGACACTGCCCTTCTGGTGGGTTATAAAACCTGTCTGCTGGAGCCAGCGCATCTTTGTCAAAAATTAGAAAATTAATGGTATAGAGAACTAAATTTAGAAGTTCCCTAGGGCTACCTGTGGCTCCCCCTTTCTTTTGTTTTTGGAGGAGTGTCTTAATATCTCTGTTTCTTCTCTCTACTATTGCCTGCCCTTGAGGATTAAAGGATATGCCCAATTTTTCCACATTGAAAACATCGCCGAGTTTCTCTAGAAGGCCCTTGCCATGAGGGACCCTGTCTTTCCACATTCATCATTGTCCGGGTGTAAAAAGCATTTGTTCCCACTGTAGCACAGCGTCTTATGATCTCCTCTAAAGGAGCATCTTTGTCTAATCCCCATATAATTCTTTTGCAAATCTCATTGGCATTTTCCTTAGCCAGATGTCTGGTCATTATTTCTGTAGCTGAATTTTCTCCAATAGTTCTTTTGACAGCAGTTTGCAAACGTCCCACAAAATCTGCAAAAGGTTCATTGGGACCTTGCTGTATTTTAGTGAAAGCCTCTCCACGATCTTTCTGTCCAGGAAGGACACCCCAAGCTTTTATTGCAGCCTTAGCAATTTGCTCATATATTGTCATGGTATAATTAATCTGTTCCGAATTCTCTCCATACTGACCTTCACCAGCTAAGTGCTCAAAAGTGAATTGTGTGTTAACTCCTATTTCCAAATTGCATCTGACTTGAATTTTACATAATTCATGAAATTCCGCAAGCCATAATAAATTTTCTCCAGGTTCCAGACATGTCCTTGCTATGGATTTCCAATCATTCGGGGTTAGGACTTCATAAGACAAACCATCTAGTAACATTTTGACATAAGCTGATGTAGCCCCATAAAGGGTACAACCTTTTTTCAAATCCTTAATTGTATTCAAATCTAAAGGTGCATATCTTCTCCTTTTTTTACCTACAGAGTCAGTATTTTCAATCACAGGATATGCATGTATAAAATCACTTATATCCTGTCCTTCTCTCTTAGCTTTAACCAATGCTTTTTCTAATCTTGTCATAGGCTTAGGCTTCTTCACAGGCAATTCTGTTTGTGTTTCTGCCTCTTCCCCTCTTTCTTCCTCCATCTCTGAAGGTGGGGTTGATGTGGGCCTGTCAATAATCTGTTCTCTAGGCAGGGTTGAAGCTTCTTCAAGAGAATCATACCATAATTCCTCATTTAAATCCTCTTGGTCTAGGGATAGATCTTGATCTTTCCTTTTTTCCTCACACTTCCTCCTCTGTTCATTTTTAGAACTTTTCCTTCTCCTACAACTTGCTTGATAGTTTAAGGCTAATTGAACTATGTTGTAGATATAAAATACTTCTGCAGAAATTGAACGAGGCCCATTTTTTGCTTGAAATTCTTTCATTTCATATCCCACTAACTTCCATTTATCTACATCTATCATTTCTTCCTCTAAGAACCCCACGTTGGGCGCCAAATTGTAGTGAGCTGTCGTCTCTAGAAGCTGCTGGATCGCTCTCTGGGAAGAGATCTGCTGTGTCTTCTACTCAAATCTCTCCGACAGATTCTTCTTCCTGTAACGAACCGTTGTCTCCAGGCAGTTGCTGTTAACTCTTGTCCAAAGAAGTGACTTCCTTTCCTGCAGAGAGCCCCGTCAAGCCTGATGCAATTCAGAGTCTTCTCCTCTTCCTGGAGTGCTGTCCTCTTTATCCTCCCAGAGAATGGGCGTGGGATAATGCAAGGGCTTCTGGGAAGAACCACCCCAGCCAATGAGCTTGCCCCTCTATCAAGTCAACCTGAGTTCTCACCTTGTAATTGTCCAGAAAACCTCAGTTCTCACTTAGTAATCCTAACACATATTTATATTACAAAAAAAATGATTATTTTCAAGTATAAGTTGTCCCACAAGTTTTAATGCAGGTTAAGCTATTGAATCTTTAATACCTTAAAACTACCCTAACCCTTTCAAGACATGCCATATACTATACACCAAATTTGTAAATATATCTTGAAGGTTAATGGAATAACTTCAATTTTTAAATCTAATTGAATAGGGAAAAATAACTCAAAAGCTTCCATATAAAATAGATATTTAAATAATAAAGTTATATGTAGAGCTATAGAAAAGTAAGGATATGATGAAGAGAGGGAGGGAGGGAAGGAGGGTTGGAGGAAATAAGGGACAGAGAGAGGGATATATGGAGGAAGGAAGGAAGGAAGGAAGGAAGGAAGGAAGGAAGGAAGGAAGGAAGGAAGGAAGGAAGGAAGGAAGGAAGGAAGGGAGGGAAGGAAGGGAGGGAAGGAAAGAAGGGAAAGAAAGGAGGGAGGGAGAGAAGGAGGAATCTCAAGGAAAAAATACTAGAAGTTGCCAGGGAAAAACAATTCAAATATCAGGGAGCAACAGTCAAGAATACAATAAAATTTGGGAAGGCCTGGAATACCAAATTCCAAAAGGTATAGGATCTAGAGTTACAACTACCCAGTGAGACTCAGCATCATCTTTCAGGATAGAAGATGGAATTCTAATGAAATAAGAGATTTTCAATGATTTCTATTGAAAACACCAAAACTAAATAGTAAATTTAATCTATAAATACAGGACTTAAGAGAACCATAAGAAACAAATAGGGGAAAATCACTCCCCTCCCCCCCAAAAAATTGGATACTAAACTACTTAGTGCATATTTCTTTAGTACTGACATTGCTTCATTGTTTATGGCACTTTTTCCAAGACATCTCTTTTACTTAGGCCCATTTTTTGCTTTTACTTTGTCTGAGATTAGGATTGCTATCCCTAATTTTTTTCTTTATTTTAACTGAAGTATAATAGATTCTTCTCTATCCCCTTACCTTTATTTTGTGTGAGACTTTTTTGCTTCAGTTGTGCTGCTTATAAACAACATATTATAGAATTCTGGGTTTTGATCCACTATCATCTGCTTCCATTTTATGGGAAAGTTCATCCCATTCATATTCACGATTATGATTACTACCTGTGTATTTTCTTTCATACTACTTATCCTCTCTCTCCTTTCTCTCCTCAACAGTGTTTTTCCTCTCTAATACCTCCCTTGAGCTGCTCTCCCTTCTGTAAGTCCCCCTTTTCCCTTGCTAAATACTACCTCACTCTACTTGCCGATCAAGTAAGATAGATTTCTATTTTCAACTGATTGTGCATATTATTCCCTTTTTGAGCCAATATTGATGCAAGTAAGGTTCATGTAATATTCAGCACCCATCCTTCCATCTTGCCCTCAACTGTATTAGTTCTTTAGTGTTCCTTTAAGTGAAACATTACTCCATTCCACTTCTCTCTTCCTCAAGTACTTGATGTACTTCTCTTTCTCAACCTTTATTTTTTTGAATCATAACCTCAAATTCACCTTATACTCATTTGTTCTTTCTATGCATACTGCTTCTACCTGTACTATTAGTAATATAATTTTTAAGAATTATAAGTCATCTTCCCTTACATGGATGTAAACAGTTTGGCTCTCTTTTGGGCTTTGATATAGAAGATTATATTTTTGGCTTAGTTCTCGTCTATTCCTTACAAAAGCTTGAGATCCTTCAATTTTGTTGAATGACCATTTTCCCTTTTCATAAATTATATTTAATTCTACCAGGTCAGTGATTCTTGGTTGTAGTTCTGTTTCCTTCACCTTCAACAAAATTGTGTCCCATGACCTTCAATTCTTTAATGTTGTCCCTGTCATCTTGTGTAATTCTGATTGTGACTCTGTAAGGGGCCTTTAAATGGGTGCCACAGCAAATCGGGAGATTGAGTGGTCCGGAAGTAATTTCTTTGGATATTAGGACTGCCCTTGGGTGGGATCCTGGCCATATTGAGATAGCTTCGTAATGGGTGACTCTCTCGCTGATTGGCTGTGTATGTGACCTCACAGGCCCTATGTAAGCCCACTGCAGGCAGCAATCGCTCTCTTTAACCTGGCGTTCTTCACCCTGGCTTCCCAGCCTGGGTGGCCAAGCCAAGATGGATAGCCAAAAGAAGTAAGGGTTTTGGTAGTGAACACGTGGGTCTTCTGACCAGGTGTTCACTAGGGAACCAACAAGTCAGGGCATCAGTTAGGGCATTATGTGAGTAGGTATAATAAAGGCTTTTAAGATTACACGTGGCTGTTCTTGAGTGCGCTACCGGTTATTAAGCTATAGATTCAAGAGATTGTGGCCAGAGACCTTTGAAGGCCTCAGAGGAGGCGAGCCGGGTAGAGTCCACACTGCAAAGGACAGTGGTCAAAGGTACTCTGGTGGGTCTAGGACAGACTAGTAATAGTAACTGCCAGGAGGGCACGTTACATGACTCCATGATATTCGAATTCTTTCTTTCTGTCCACTTCTATTTTCCTTAATCTGGTAGTTCTGAAATTTGGTTATTATGTTCATTGGAGATTTTATTTGGGGACTTCTTTCCTGAGGTGATGAGTGAATTCTTCCAATGCTTATTGTACCTTCTGGTCATGTCAGGTTTTTTTTGATTTCTTGAAAGATACAGTCTAACTCCTTCTTTTGTTTATGGCTTTCATATATTCTCCTGCATCTGTTTTTGAGATCAGTTGTTTTTCACATGACATATTAATATAATATTAATATCTGACATATTATTCAATTATTCTTTTTCATTCTTTGAATTTATTTAATTGATTTTTTTATGTGGCATAGGGTCATTAATTTCCACTTGTTAAGTCTAAACTTTTTAAAAATATATATTTAAAATTTTCCCATTACATTTTAAATCATTTTTACATTTCTTTTAAAAAATCTTTTGAATTCCAAATTCTTTCTCTTATCCCTACCCCTAGATGCCATTAAGAAAACACATGTGGAGTTATGCCAAACATTTCCATGAAAGTCACATTGTGAAAGAAAACATAAATCTTCCACTATAATTAAAAAAAAAAAACAACTTAAAAAAAGGATGGAAGGAGAGAAGAAAGAAGGAAGGAAAAGAAAAAGAAAGGGGAAGAGAAGGAGGAGGAGGAGAAAGGGAGAGAAAGATGAAAGGAGGAAAGGACAATTGGAGAGAAGGAGGGAAAGAGGAAGGAAAAGAAAGAGAATGCTTCAATCTAAATTAAGACACAATCAGTGGATAACAGGGAAAGATAATGATGAATGTTGGAAGGGATATGAGAAAACTGGGACACTAATACATTATTGCTGGAGTTGTGAATTAGTCCAACCATGCTGAGAGCAATTTGGAACTATGCCCAAAGGGCTATCAAACTGTCCATACTCTTTGATCAAGCAGTTATTCTACTGGATTGTATACAAAGAGATCATAAGGTGGGACAGGGACCACATATGCAAAAATGTTTGTAGTAGCCCTTTTTGTAGTAGCAAGAAATTAGAAATGGAGTGGATGCCCATCATTGGAGAATAGTTGAACAAATCATGGTATATCAATGTTATGGAATATTATTGTTCTTCTGGAAAAGATCAGCAGGATGGTTTCAGAGAAACCTAAAGAGACTTATATGAATTGATGCTAAGTGAAGTGAGCAGAACCAGACCATTCTACATGGCAACAACAGGATTATACTAATATCAATTCTGATAGACGTGGCTTTTTTCAACAATGAGATCATTCAGGCCACTTCAAATGATCTTGTGATGAAGAGAGCCAGAACTGTGGGAACTGAATGTGGATAACAACATAGCATTTTCACTTTTTATTGTTGTTTGCTTGCATTTTATTTTCATTTTCATTGTTTTCCTTTTTGATCTGATTTTTTTCTTTTCTATCTTTCTTTTTTTTTTTTTTTTTTTTTTTGCTGAGGCAATTGGGGTTAAGTGACTTGCCCAGGGTCACACAGCTATGAAGTGTTAAGTGTCTGAGGCTGGATTTGAATTCAGATCCTCCTGACTTCAGGGTGCTTTATCCACTGTGCCATCTAGCTGCTCCTTTGATCTGATTTTTCTTGTGCAGCAAGTGTATTGTATAAATATATATATATATATATATATATTTAATTTAACATATATTTTTACATACTTAACATATATTGAAATACTTGGAATCTAGGAGAGATGGTGGGGGAAAGGGGAAAAATTTGGAACACAAGATTTTGCAAAGGTCATTATTGAAAAACTATCCATGCATATGTTTTCAAAATAAAAGGCTTTAATGAAAACAAATAAAGAATATACAAAAGACACAATCAGTTTCTTCTCTGGGTATGAATAGCATTTTTCATCATAGTTCTTTCAGAGAGGTGGTGAATAATTATATTAGTAAGAATAGCAAAGTCATTTATAGTTGGTCATCCCAGAACATCGCTATTACTTTGTATTCAGTGCATTTCACTTTGAGTTCATAGAAAACTTTCTAGGGTTTTTTCTTAGAGCATCCTGATCATCATTTCCCACAGAACAGTGATAATTCAGTCCAATCACATGTCAACATTTATTCATAATTCCCCAATTGATGGGCTTCCTTTCAATTTCCAAGTTTTTACCTTAGAAAGAGAGCTGCTATAAATATTTTTGTACATGTAGTTATTTTTTTATCTTTTAAAGAATTATCTTTTTATATTCATGCCTAATATTGATATTGTTAGTTCAAAGGATATGCATGAATTTATATTCTTTTGAGCATACATAAGTTATATCTTTTGATCATTTATCAATAGGGGCATTATTTTTTATAAATTTGGCTCTGTTCCCTCTATGTTTGAGAAATAAGGCCTTATTGAAGAAATTTGCTTCAAAATTCTTGTAATTACTATTGCTAAATGTATTGCCCCTCTAATTAAGTCTATGCTCTTTCCTTTCACCCTGTCCATCTTCAAAAGTGACTACTCCTTCTTTCAATATGCCCTCTCTTTCATCATCCTCCCTCCTTTCCACATCCTATTCCCCTCCTATTTTCCTGCAGGGTCAGATAGATTTCTATACTCATATTCAGTGTGTATGTTATTTCCTCTTTGAGCCAATTCTGATGAGAATAAGGTTCACTCACTCAACCTCTGACACTGTAAAAGCTTTTTGTCTTACCTCTTTTCTGGCAGATCATTTACATCATTGCAATTCTTTTTTTTTCCCTTTCTCCCATTACATACCTCACTCACCCTTTTATTTCATCATTAAAAAAAAAAAAAGATAATACCCCTTCATATTCAAATCTGCCTATATATACTTCTTCAAACTGCTATAATAATGAAAAAGTTCTAATGGGTTACAAGTATTTACAAGTATCATCCTCCCATGTAGGGACGTAAACATGTAAACCTTATTAAGTCCTTTAGTATATCACTTTCCTGATTACCTCCTTATGCTTCTCCTGAGCCTTATACTTGAAAATTTGATTTTTCATTCAGCTCTTGTCTTTTCATCATGAAAGTTTAAAAACCCTCTACTTCATTGAATTTCCAACTTCTCTGCTCAGTTTTTTTCTGGATAGGCGATTCTGGGTTATAATTCTCACTCCATTGCTCTCCAAAATATCATATTCTCAGAGTTCCAGTCCTTTAATGTAAAAACTTCTAAATCTTATGTTATTCTCATTATTAAGTCCACAAAACTTGAATTTGTTTTCTTTCTGGATGTTTGCAATATTTTCTCTTTGATCTGAGAGTTCTGGAATTTGGTTATTATATCCTGGGGAGTTTTCATTTTGGGATCTCTTTCAGGAGGTGATTAGTGGATTGTTTCAATTTCTATTTCACCCTCTGGTTTTATAATAGCAGGACAGTTTTCCTTAATAGTTTCTTGAAAAATATTGTTCAGGCTCTTTTATATTATGATTTAATTTAATTTAAAAATTATCTATGTTCTCATTTCCAATGAGATATTTCACATTTTTTCTATTTTTTTTAAAAATCTTTTTTGTTTTGCTTTATTGTATCTTGATTTCTCATACAGACATTAGTTTCCACTTTTTAATTCCAATTTTTAAGGAATTCATTTCCTCATTGAGTTTTTGTACACCCTTCCCAACTTGCCAATGTTGCTTTTTAAGCCATTCTTTTTGTTTGTTTGTTTCCCATTGACATTTAGTTTTTCATTTTGTACCACTCTTAATTATCTTCTTTTCTTTTTTTTTTTCTCTCTCACTTGACCCCTTCCATATTCTGAGACCAATTCTTTTCTTGGAAGATTTGAATACAGGAGCTTTGATATCGTTATTTTCTGACTGTGTGTTTTGATCTTCCTTGTCACCATAGTAACTTTCTATGGTCAGAAAAAAAATGTTTTTGTTTTTGTTTTTGTTTTGTTATCTGCTCATTTTCCTAGTCTGTTTCTCAGCTTTTAGTTCTTTGTTAAAATGACGCTTTGCTTCTGGGATGAAGCTGTTTTCAGAGCTCCTTCAAGGGACCTGATCACAAAGCATTCTTTTTTATCCTGTAATTGTTAAGAGTGCCTTCGTTTTAAGATCTAGTGTGCTAAAGTCTGATTTTCTGCTCTAACATTGTGTTGGGGCCAGAGCTGCCCTGGCACGGTCTACACTGGGACTGTAGGGGTTAGTTACCCACTCTTTTCAGAAAACTGCCTGGTTTCCCAGAGTTTCCATCTGAGCTGGAACTATGCTCAAAGAGCTATCAAACTGTGCATACTCTTTGACCCAGGAGTGTCATTACCAGGTCTCTTTCCTAAGAAAATCATAAAGGAGGGAAAGGACCCACATGTGCAAAACTTTTTGTAGCAGTTCTTTCTGTGGTAGCAAAGAAATAGAAAAAGGAGTGGATGCCCATCAATTGGGAAATGGCTAAACAAGTTATGGTTCAAGAAGATAATGGAATATTACTGTTCTTAAAAAAAATGATGAATAAGCTAACTATATAAAGGTCTGGAAAGATTTACATAAGCCAGGAATATATTGTACACAATAACAAGAATGTGCAATAATCTACCAAGAAAGAATTGGTTCTTCTAAGCAGTTCGGTGATCTAAAGCAAATCCAAAAGGCTTTGGACAGAAAATACCACCTGCACGTTAAAAAAAAAAAAAATACCTAAGGATAATGAATGTAAATCATCACATGTTATGTTTATTTCTTGTTTTTTTTTTTTTACCTCTGTCCTATGTTTTTTTTTTCTTTTACTCTGATTTTTGTCTACCAACATGATTCATAAAGCAATATATATTAAAAACAAACTTATTACAGAAAAAAGAAAATTTTATACTATAAAACAATATAACTAATAAGCATAGTTCCAAAATTAAATGGAACATTATGTAGGTCTTCCTAACAACAAAGTAAACACATATTTTAACAATAACCAAGTTGTATTTGTCTTTTTTGGCTCTTCATGAGACATAATTTACCACATTTTAACTCATTTAACATTTTCCTCTTCTTCCAGTAGAATTCCTTTTCCTCCTCTAGTTTTTTTTTTTTATGTCACCACAATATTATCAAATTATACAGAAATAGATATTTCAAAGATGAAATACATCATCTTCCCAAATAGATATGTAAACTTTTTAACTTTAAAAAATAGTTATTTCCTTTTCTTTCTTTTTTATCTTTTTATGGTTCTCTTGATTTCTGTATTTGATGATCAGATTTTCTATTCATTTATGGTTTTTTCAACAGAAATAAATGAAATTATCTTGTTTCATTGAATATCCATCTTTTTCCCTGAACGATAATGCTTAATTTTGCGGAATAATTGATTCTTGACTGCAATCCAAGTTCCTTTGCCTTCCAGAATATTAGGTTCCAGGCCATTCAATCCTTTAAAGTGGAGGTTGCTAAATCCTGGGCAATCCTGATTGTGGCTCCCTGATATTTGAGATGTTTTTTTTTTCTGGCTGCTTGCAATATTTTCTTCTTGAACTGATTATTCTGAATTTTTTACAATATTCCTTGGAGTTTTTGTTTTGGGATCTCTATCAGGAGGTGATCATTGAATACTTTCAATGGCTATTTTATCATTTAGTTCTAGGATATCAAAGCAGTTTTCCTTGATGATTTCCTGAAAGATGCTGTCAAGCTCTTTTTTCATCATGATTTTCAGATAGTGCAGTCATTCTTAGATTGTCTCTCCTGGATCTATTTTCCAGGTCAGTTGTTTTTCCAATGAGATATTTTACATTTTCTTCTACTTTTTCATTTTTGGGAGCGGGGAGTTTGATTCTTAAAGTCTTATTGAGTCATTCAATTCTATTTGTTCAGTTCTAACTTCTAGTGAATTATTTTCTTCAGTTAGCTTTTTCATCTCCTTTTTCATTTGGCCATTGAACTTTTAAATGAGGTATTTTGTTCATTGGATTTTTTTTCCATTTCACAAATTCTGTTTTTCATTGAGTTGCTTATTTTTCAAACTTATTTTGTAAGGAGTTATATGTTTTTTCCATTTTGTCAAATCTATTTTGCAGTAGTTATATGATTTTTCCACTTTACTAATTCTATTTTTAAAGCGTTCTCTTCAGATAATTTCCATGGTTTTTTTTCAAAACTTTCTTTCAAAGTTTTCATTTCCCTTCCTCATTTCACTTCTAACTCTCTTTTAACATCCTTTTTGAAGTGTTCCAAGAAAGCCTTTTAAGTTGGAGACCAACTCACATCAGCCTTTGGGCTTTACATGGAGATGATCTGCCTTTAGTATACTCAGGGTTTGAGGTCTGTTTTTTGTCTCCAAAAACTATTTATGGTCAGAGTACTTTTTGCTTTTTTTGCTCATTTTTTTAAAAAGTTGAGGTCTGTTTTTAGGGCAAAGCAGAGATTATCCCAAACTTCCATTACAGCTGACAGTGGTTTTACACTGGCCTGGGCCAGTGCTGTTGACTTCCTTCCAGTGCCGGGTGGATGTTGCTAAATTCCATGTTACTATGGATTTCAGAGGCTCACTGTTTTGTTGTTGTTGTTGTTGTTTGTTTGTTTGTTTGTTTGTTTGTTTGAATTGGATATCTCTCAACTAATCTGCTGATCCACTGGCTTCTGAACCAGGACACAGTAGCCAATGCTACTATATTTTTGGGAAAAAAACCCTCTAAAAGATTCCACAGTTCAGGGACACCATAGCACCCTGTGTTTCTGTGCTTGGCTACTTCCCCCCCATCCCTCCCTCCTGATTGAAACAGGCTTTTTCTGAATTTCTTCCAAAATAGTTTCTGCTGGAAATTTGTTACAGTTCAATTATTTGTGGGTTCTGTCACTCCAAACCAGTTCAGAGGCTTGACTGTTATTGATATGAGAGATGCCAAGAAGAGCTCAGATAAAGATCTATTTACTCTCTGCCATCTTGGCTCTGCCCCTATGATATTTCTTTAGAATAATAAAATATTTATATAAAAATACCATATCAGCTTATTCAGGATTGATAAACATTTGGGGTTTTCCCAATAAAAGTGGGAATTAAAATAATCAAATTCATTGTCTTTTCAAAAATTGATCCTATTTACAATAAATTGATTTTTGTCTTGTAATTGCCTAAGTCATGAATTTCTCTCCCTGAACTTAGTTCATAAATTCTATTCACCTGTGATGAGTTAAGTTTAAAAATTCAGCTCTCCTTCTTATCACTTCTATTATTGCCTCAAAGAAATCTCTTATCCTTAAGGTATACAGATAGAATTAGGGAATGACGCTGTATATTTGTATACCTCAAGTTATCCTTAAAAGATGTCTGATCTACTATCTCTAACCTTATAGCTGGACTTAAGCAATGAACATTTCTTAGACACAGGAAAGGATGGTTGCAAGTCCCTAATTCCCAAAGCCCAATCAATGATATTGTCCCTTGTTCCTTCCATATCCAATCATATTAATTTTGTCATTTATGATGTCAAGTTCTTTTAACAATCATAAGATGTTCCATGCCAAAAAGTCTTCTTCTGCACTCCCTACAATTATCAAATAAACCTGTCTCTCTCATTCATTACCTTTTTTTGCTGAGGAAGCTGACATTTTATTTATTAGTAAATTCACACTTACTAATATACGCATCGTGCTCAGAATTTTGTGACTCAATCTACCTTAATTTTAATTGTTATAGAATGAAACATTTAAAAACATGTAGGTGAGTGTGTGTGTGTGTGTGTGTGTGTGTGTGTGTGTGTGTGTGTGTGTGTGTATTAAAAGAATCTACTTATTTCAATCTAATAAGCACTATTGAGTATATACAAGTAAGTCACTCTGTTAAGTGTTCAAGTACTCACAGTTGGGTGTTTTAGTTGATTGATGCTACATATTTATATATATTTACATATATTTATTGAGCCAAGTATAGAATTTTTCTGCATTCCAATATTCCCCTACCTGTTTCTTTTGGTGTTTCATATTACTTTTTAAACCTTGTGAAAAACTAACTTCTTTATTTCTTAGATAAATGTCAATCAGAAAATGACTGAGCTTTGTCACTAACACATGCACATAAAGGATCAAACTCATTTATTTTGCACCTAAGCCCTAAAGTAGCTGAAATGTACACTATAATTCATGTACTCTATAATCCTGCTAAATTATTCTTCTTATTCTTAACATATGATATTTCATTTCAATCTCTATGATTTTAAATGGATTGTCCCCAATATCTAGAATGGACTACTCATTTCAACCTCAGAAGTCCTAGTTTTTTTTTTTAATAGTTCAAATACTACCTCCTATAAGAAACATTCCCTGAACCTCCAACCTAGCAGTTCTTCTTGCCTAAATTACCTTGTGTTTATGTTATTTATACTTATATGTGTAAATGTTCTCTCCAAATAATAAGGTCCTTGAGATCAGCTATTATTTCCTTTTCTTTCTTTGTAACTCTAACAACTTGACTGTAATACATTCTTAAGAAATGCTTGCTGATTGATAAAACTTGTCCAAATTTTTAAATATTAGGAAACTGAGGTTTAAAGAGGCTTAATAATTATACAGTGAATTTGTTAAAAGTGAAATTTGAATTTAACTATGTTCATGTTTAATGTTTTGGGTTTGGTTTGTTTTTTGTTTATTTTTCCATTGTCATTGTTGCCTTTTTAAGCAAGAGTGATTTCTGAGTTTAAAGCACACAATTTATAAATGGCCTTTTTAGATTTGGAGCTTGGATATAAATTACAAACTACCTACATTTCTCTTGTGTGTGTATGTGTGTGTGTGTGTGTGTGTGTGTGTGTATGTGTGCAAACTTTTTTTTGACACTAACTCAAAATAGAAATTATATTAATTGAAACTGATATTCTAAGTAAAATTTTTATCCCCCATATTTTCCTTCTAATTCACTCATCTATAAAAGAAAATTAAATGTAATACAACTCCAAAAAAAGATCAAATTTATATTTCTGATCAAATTTATATTCTTTTTATCATAATAAATTATGTGATCAAGATTTCATTGTATATTTTAAATGTGAATGTTTATATCACATACACACATTAATTATTAATATTTAAGTGACCAAATTTTATTAAAACAAACAGTAACTGCTTATAGAAATATAAAATAAAGACCGAGTTTTTGGATATAAAAAACAGCAGCTAGTCATTGATTTTTTTTTTTTTTAGTAATAGCTAAATTCATTTCCTCAGAAGTGACAATCATTTATTTTCATTTGGAAAGTGAAACACACTTCACTTCTAATTATCCTAAATTATTGTAAAAAGCTTTCTTGAAAATGAGACATAATAGTTTAAACCACTAACCTAAAGAGTTGCTTGAAATTTGTATAAGAGAAGTGGAAATATGAAAAATGTGCTTCATTATTCTCCACAGTCAGTGCATCTAAGAACAATATGAGCATCAATGAAAAATGATTCAAATAAAGTTAACCACTCAGTCCTATGACACATACTCATTTAGTACCCTAAGTTGAACTTGACAAACTTAGTATCATACTGTTTCAGCCTTGAAGAAAATCTAGAAACCAATTATTAAGAAAAAGCCTTGTGCTACATTTAAAAGGGAGAGAGATTCTAAGTCATAAAATACAGCTTGAACCCTGGGCTTCTAATTCCTACATGAGATATCTTAAAGAAATCTCTTTTCCTTCGTGGATGCTTTTTTTTTTTTTTTGTCTCTTTACAAAATAGAATTAATGAGTACCCAGGAAATTAAATCTATTATCTTTTCATTTTAACAAAAGGGAAAACTAAGGTCCAGGAAATTTGATCAGCTTTGACTTGCCCAAAGATGACTTAACCAGCGATTTTTCCCTTTTGTTGGATATCCTTTTTTTCTCCTTTGATTGCCTAAATTCTACTCCTTCTTCAGTGCAGAGCTGAAGCTTTTCCATATCAATTCTGCTTTGATTTCTTTAATGTAATCTGATGTACCTCTTCTCTAAATTCAGATTTCTTTTTTGAAATTGCACACGTGGCAATTTTCTTTGTTTCCTAATAGCTTCCTCTCTATTTATCTTACCCACCCAACTGATTTAAAAATTATTTGAGACAAACCCACATTAATTTAGAAGCCAGAAGGACTTGAATCAAATTTCAGCTCTATCGCTGTGACTTCTTCATGGCTCAATTTTTTTTTTCTTTTTGTAAAATGAGGGTGTTAAACTAGAGAGTCTATATGATCCCATTCAGCTCTGAATCTATGTTATACTTCTAGGGCAAGCACAATCTCTGCCATCCCTACCCCACTGGCTAAACATAGAGTACATCCTTGCCTGATCAAGAACGAGCATCATTTAAAACCACTTCAGACAGCTGAATGACTCTTGTGTCTTTAAAGCTTTCCACAACTAATTCAACAACCCTTTTAGTGTTTTTCCCTCACAAATGCTCTCAGAAGTCCTTCCTTTCATATATTCAAACTAAATGGTTTATGCTAAATTTTAATCCCATTTCCTCTCCAAATTCCCCAATTTGGTATTGCAAATAGAAAGTCATCACCTTTTCACATACTTAAAGCACATTTTCAAGTAGCTTTATAGCTCTTCTTCAGGCTAAACTTTATCAATGGATAATCTTAGAAGCAGTGTTTTGAAATGTGGTGATTCAAGGCAAATTTGATAGACTTGGGATAGAAAATGCCAATCACATCCAGAGAGAGAACTAGGGAAACTGAATGTGAATCAAAGCATGGTATTTTCACCATTTCTTTTGTTTGTTTTCTGTTTCATGGCATTTTTCTCTCTTTTAGTCTGATTTTTCTTGCACAACATGACAAATATGGATATATGTTTAAAAGGATTGCAAAAATTTAACCAGTAGCATATTGATTGCTCTCTTGGGGAAGGGGCAGATAAGAGAGGGAGAAAAATTTATAACACAAAGTTTTACATAAACAAATGTTGAAAACTATCTTTACATGTATTTGGAAAAATAAAATACTGTTGGTTAGGAAAAGTTATGTTAAAAAGAAGAAGGAGGAGGAGGAGAAGAAGAAACAGAAACAGAAGAAAAGAAAAAGAAGAAAGAAAAGGAAGCAAAAAGAAGAAGAAAGGAAAAGAGCAAAAAGAAGGAAAGGAAAAATAAAGAAAAAAAGGAAGGAAGGAGGAGAAAGAGACAGAGGTAGAGGAGGAGAAAAAAGGAGGAGAAAGAAACCAAGAAGAAATAAAAGAAAGCAGAAAAAAAGTAGAGCAGGAAGAAGAAGAAGAAAAAGAGGAAGAAGGAAAGAGGAAGAGAGTAGTTTTATAATGGAAAGAGGGCTCTGAGCCAAACTTCTTAATACCTGGATGGCAGTGGACAAGCCAAGCCTTTTGTAAGTCTCAGTTAACTCCTGTATAAAACAGGTATAATAACTACTTCAAAACAATATGTAGAAATGGAGTAAGGTGTGGAATATAAATAATGACTAGTAATGAAAATGGAAAAAACAAAATAATAATCAAGATGAATTAAATGCTATAAAATTATAATGACTAAGATTGTCTCTGAAGAAGAAATATAAGAAGGCACCTTCCTCCCTTCCAGCCAGAGCCCATAGACTTAGGGGCATGGAAGAGTATAGATAATGTCAGCCTTTGTCAACAGATAGTTGGTTTTTCTGAACTTTCCCTGCACTCCCACTTTTATTATGTGATGATAAATTTATAAGTGTAAGTGTGTGTGTGTGTGTGTGTGTGTGTGTGTGTGTGTGTTGGAAGTATGCACTAGGAAATGTAAGAGGTGTGAAAACAAAATGTATTATTCAATAAAATTATACTTTAAAATATTTTAAGTTATCAGTATGATACAGTGGAAAGAGCAAAAACTTTAGAATGAGAAGCTAGGACTTCCACTTCTGACTCTGCTGTTTCTTCTCTGACTGAACTAAGGTAAGTCTCATGTTTTGGTAACTCAGTTTCTTCATTTGTACCATGAAGTCTTTCACTCAAGCAATTAAGGCTTTTTTTCAGCATAAATATTCCCCCAAATTAGTCTATCTCTCAATATTCTTGTAAAGAAGGGAGCCTGAAATATTAAAAATGCAATAAAAATATGAGATTAATTTTTGTTAATATTTTCCCCCTAAGGATTAAATCTTTTCAGTAGATATCCACCCAAAAATGCTAAACAAATGTCTTAGTATAATATGACAATGATAAGAGATTCTTGATAATTATACTTTAATGTTTTCTATTGATGTGGTGAATATGACTCCAGCAAATGATCTAGTCCTTGGTAGCTAGATGGACCATAGGAAGTACACAGATAAGACAAGGCCTTTATTGAATTTAACTGGGCATTAGCTATATTCTAAAACAAGGAGGGAGGGGCATTCACAGAATTATCTTGTTTTTAAATAGGCTTCTGTTCTTTTTAAATGCACCTTTGTTGTGGTGGGCCCTAGTTGGATTATTTTGTCCCCATTGTCATCACATCCAATCCAGAGACCAAACTGAGGTTATTCCTTTTCTATATAAGGCCCTTCTCTCTCTAGCTAATTAATTGCTAGTTCATTAGGAATTTAGCCTGATTTATGACATAAGATTATTCCCATCTTTCCCCTTGGTAAAGGTAAAGCTAACTTATTTTTAGAATTTAGTCCACAATCATTGGCATAATTCTCCACTTCTTCATTAAACTTCCTTTTGAAAATTAGCCCATTAACAGCAATGTGATAAAATCTTTGTGTCCCCTTTTGGAGAAGATCTAATCCTACAACTTCATTCTAGATACCTCAAACACCAGCCTGGAGTTGCAATTTGGGGAATTAGGAATTAGGAAAAGTTAATGTTGAAAAGAAGAAGGAGGAGGAGGATGACAAGAAAAAGAAACAAAGAAGAAAAGAAAAAGAAGAATATAATTTTTATAATGTTAGAAATGCTTTGATTAGAGTCCCAATGAGAAACTGAGAGGAAAGATAGTCTAGATACTATTCTAGCACTTGCAAAATGTGAAAAGATATAGAGAAAATTCTCCCTCAAAGGCCTTGAGATATTAAAGACAAGAATCTCACAGAATGGTGAGACCTGTATGAGTTGTGCTCTTCAGTGACAGAAGCATCCTCCCCATTACTCACCTCATGAATCCCTTCACATATTAAAATACAGATATACTATAAATTGACAGAATGCAAACCCCAAGGGCAGAATGCTTTATTCTCATCTTGGTACAACCAGTAATTCACACAGTGCCTGGTATGAAGCAGGTAATTAATTTGTTAATGGGTTGGCTAATTGATTTCTTTAACTTCTCATGTTCTTTCATCACAGTGAGAGGGGAGGAAAAAGGCATTTATTAAATGCTTTTTATGTGCTAGCCATTGCACTGTCCTAACTGCTCTACAAATATCTTGTTTGATCTACATAATAAATGTCAGAGATAGGTACTAATATCCCACTTTTACAGTTGAGAAAACTAAGACGTGAGACATAAGTTAGTTAACTTGTCCAGATTCAAATAGCCTGTAAGCTCTGAGGCTAAATTTAAACTCAGATACTTCTGACTACAGATTTGTCACTTTCTACTATTCTACCCAGCTATCTTATATGAATTATATTGATAATACTAATAACATATAATAACTGTGTTAATTTGCACATGTGTTTTTAGTTAGAGTCAATTAATACACATTTATCAAATGCCTATTTTGTACCATTGCTGGAGAATGCAAAAAGTCCAAATAATTCATCTTCAAAGCATTTACAGTCTATTGTGGTTGGGGTGGGGAGAACAATAGTCAAAGAAATATATAGAAAGCAATCCTTATCAATCAAGAAATAAAAAAGTTATTAAGTATCTACTAGTGTCAGACACTGTGCTAAGTGCTGAAGATACAAAAAGAAAAAGAAAAATAGTTCCTGCTTACAATTGAATAAGAGATACAATATGCAAACTCAATGTCTGGTGGAGACCAAGAATTACATAATAACCCATGAAGCAGAAATTCTGTATTGATTGTAGAGCCACTAAAGTCTAGTAATGGAAAGATTTACCCAGCAAAGAAACTATACACAGCAGAGAAATGTGTGGCAGTACTAAGAAGAGTAAAAGAATATTGAATGCGACTTACATGTGTGTGTGTCATTATATAATACTTTCAATTTGTGCCTTCTCTCCTCACAGAAATGTTGCCGATTTCTGTGAGTGTGTTCCTGGCTCTGGGTGTAATATTTTGGAGTGACTGCTTTTACTATTGTGCCCTCACACAAATATCACTGCAAAAAATAAAATAAAAATCTATGTATTAGATAATCGCTAACTGGAAGCACATGGTGGAAGATCATGAATTACAGTGGTATAAGTTATCCATTACTCTTAGAGTATTAGTGTACTAGTAAGAACTCTGGGGACTCAAATCACAAGTGCCAGTTAAAGTACTAGCTCAGAGAGGGTACTAAATGTGCAATTTTCCTTTGCCACACAAAGGACCTAAGTAACTCTCAAAAACTCTTACCTTTCTAATTCATTTCTCTCATCCAGATGAAAGCTGTAAACATTGGCATATGACACTCTCCACTGGGCTCCTAAAGCATGAAACTTTATACAATTCTGCTTTATTTCTAAAGTCACATCAGGGGACAGGACTCATACATTCCCAGTGATGTTGACTGTAGTTGTATTCTTTTACCCTCTCTTCTTAGAAGGTATCATCAATCAATAGAAGGATCAATGAAGTAACTAGCCTGTATTAAGCACTCTTTTTGTGTTTCAGGTACTTTACTAGGTCCAGAGGATGAAAAAATAAAAACACTTAGTCTCAGTCCTCAATAATTTAAAATTATATGGAGATAATGTGTAAAAAGTGATGTAAATACAAAATATGTAAAAGACAAATGCTAAATTTAATCAGGAGGAGAGACATTACATTCCAGAGTCCTTTTATCATGGGTTCTAATCTATAGCTGATTATACTGTAAAAAACTAATGGGATAACTACCTTGATGCCTCAGGAGTCAGTATTACATTTTTTCCACCTTCTAAGGTCCAGATAATCTGGGGCTATTTTTTCTTTTTTCTTTTCGTACTTGGTCACTAATGACTCATTTAATATTATTTAACACTCCTGTCTGGCATAAGATTGACATGTTCTAATTCTTTCTTTTCTTCCCAGAGTCTTGGTTGTGTACATCCAGCTCACCAGATTAAAAACTATTACTCCTCCCCCCTGAGACCCTCCCACCTTTAATAATGTACTGGCATTTGAAAAAATACTCACTCCTACTCTTTTTTGCTTCTCCTATTTCTAATTCTCTATTTGAGGCATCTAAGAGGGACTATAAAAATTAGCTCAGATTATTCACGTTGGATTATTAGGTTTTTGGTTTTGTATGCTAGGCAACTCTCCTTGCCATGGAGTGTGTTGGTACAGATCAATTGTGTTTAATTTATTCTAAATTATTATAAAAGTTTTTTTTTTAAATAAGACATAATCCAACTATTCTGGAGACTATACCCAAAGGGTTACAAAACTGTGCATCCCCTTTGATACAGCAATACTACTGGTGTGTCTATATCCTAAAGATTTCCCCCTCCAAAAGGGGGGAAAGGATCTATTGTACAAAAATATCTATAGCAGCTCTTTTTTGAGGTGGCTAATAATTGGAAATCAAAGAGATATCCATCAATTGGGGAAAGGGTAAAACTGTGATATATGAATGTAATGGAATATTATTGTTCTGTTAAAAAATGGCAAGCAGGGGGCGGAGCCAAGATGGCAGAGAAGAAACACACGACTCTGTGAACGTCCTTACTCCCTCACAACCAATTAGATAAATCAGCCTCAGAAATAGCACTGGACTGATAGATACCACAAGGACTGGAAGCACGACTTACCAGCTGAAGAGAATCTGGAGTTTCAACAAAAAAGGTCAGTTCCCAGGGGAGGAAGAAGAGAGGCCAGCACAGACAGCTGGGTGCTAGCATACTGCACTGATCGCACTGGGAAGGGCTCTGGGATCAGAGAAGCCACTGAGATAAAGGAATCTGGCACAGGCTGTTAGCTCTTCTCTGCTTATAATATAGCAGTTCAGAAGAGAAATCCAAACTACTTTAAAAATTCAGATAGATTAGATTTTCCCGGACCCTGGGGGTGACTCAGCAGATCTCGGCACCGGGGGTGTGGCCCCTAGCTCCCACCTGAGACTAGTTAAGAGATTGAGAAGTGGGCTGATATGGCCCAAGGCAACACACACTGCCTAGCTCAGCTGAAGGGTGTGGAACTCAGCTCTGGAAGTCCCAGAAAAGCAGAACCTTTGAACTAGGGACCCCGGTTAATGACAGACACTTCCAGTTTGAGCGCAGGGGCTTTTCACGTCACCTGCTGCAGACATCCACGCCCCACCGGGAAGCATAGGCTGGGCTTTGTGCCGTCTTTACTGTTCAATGTCAAACCTCAGGGAAGCCATTAGAACACAATGCCCTCAAGGCACAGCAGTGCTAGTCACCTCTGAGGTGTTCCAGGGAGGGGGCGGGGAACTCTCTCCCAGAGCTCTATCTTAGTTCAGGCACAGGGGCCACTGCATCCATCCAGTCTGGGAGGAAGCTGGTAAAGAAGTAAATAAATAATTTCCTATCCCAGGGACAGACCCCAAAAGATTTTTTAAGTATGAACAAAAAAGCCAGAAAAACTATAGATTCCTTCTACACAGAGAAAGGGCGGGTATCCAACCCCAAGGAAGTTAACAGCAGAGAGTCAGCAGATAACAACCTAAAGGGGAACGATTCCTGCCCCCCATCACATAACTCTCTCCTAGAAGAGCCTATTAAAAAGTTAAGAGAGTTTGAAGAAAAATGGGAAAAGGAAAGGGAAGCTATGATAGAGAATAACAACGTCCTGAAATTGGAGTTGGAAAAAATAAAGAATTCACAGGAGATGCAGGGAAACAAAATTTGTGAATTAGAAAAGGTTAAAAAATCACAGGAAAGTAGGATTTTTGAATTGGAAAAGATAAAAAAAAAGTCTCAAGAAAATAGAATTTCAGAATTGGAAAAAGAAAATAATTCTCAAAAAAAAAATTAGGGAAATGGAAAAAATTCAATAGAGCAAAATAATTCATTTAAAAACGAAATTGGGCATTTACAAAAAGAACTAAAAACTGTGAAAGAAGAAAATAACTCCTTAAAAGTCAGGATGGAACAAATAGAAATGAATGATTCACAGAGAACCCATGAATCAGTCAAACAAAACAAAAAAAATGAGAAGCTAGAGAACAATGTCAAATACGTACTGGGAAAATCTATAGACCTGGAAAATAGATCTAGGAGAGATAATCTGCGGGTCATTGGACTTCCAGAAAACTATGACCAAAAAAAGAGCCTAGATTCTATTTTACAGGAAATTATCAAAGAGAACTGTCCAGAGATAATAGAAACAGAAGGGAAAGTAGATGTGGAAAGAATTCATCGAACTCCTTCTGAAATAGACCCTAAAAAAAGAACACCACGGAATATTGTGGCTAAGCTGCAGAATTACCACACAAAGGAGAAAATCTTGCAAGCAGCTAGAAAAAAACAATTTAAATACCAAGGTGCCACAATAAGGGTCACTCAAGATCTGGCTGCCTCCACATTAAAAGATAGAAGGGCCTGGAACCTGATATTCCGTAAGGCAAAAGATCAAGGACTGCAACCAAGAATGAACTACCCAGCTAAGTTTAGCATCTTTTTCCATGGAAGAAGATGGTCATTTAATGAAACAGAGGAATTCCATTTGTTTCTAAGAAAAAAACCAGACTTAAACAAAAAATTTGATCTACATCCACAAGACTGAAGAGAAACAGAAAAAGGTACACAGAACCCTTGAGAACTATAACTCTGTTGTGGGTATATAAAAAGTACTCAAGGATAATTTGATTTTACTGATATAAAAGAAAAAAAGGGGGTTTAGTAAAGGGAAGGAGGTCGGTTCAGAAAAAGGGGATAAAAAGAGGGAAACTGCATCCCAGGAAGAGGCATAGAAAATACACCATATCTGAGGGAATTTAGTGAGGGGGAGAATCATTGTGTGAATCTTACTCTCATCAGGAGAGGCTCAAAGAGTAAATAATTAATATATTAGTTTTTCAGAGAATTTTCTCTCACCTCATTAAAAGGGGGGAGAGGAAAAGGGAAAAGGAAAAGGAGAATAAGTGAAGGGACTTGGAGGGAGGGGGGAGGGATACTAAAAAAAAGGGAAGGTTGCGTGTCACAAGGGGGGTCTATAAATTAAATATTGGGGAAGGGGATCAGGGGGGTCAAGGGAAAAAGCATAATCTGGGGATAATACGATGGCAGGAAATACAGAATTAGTCATTTTAACTGTAAATGTGAATGGGATGAACGCTCCCAGACGGATAGCAGATTGGATCAAAAATCAGAACCCTACAATATGTTGTCCGCAGGAAACACACTTAAAGCAGGGAGATACATACAGAGTAAAGGTAAAAGGTTGGAACAGAGCCTATTATGCTTCAGGTAAAGCCAAAAAAGCAGGGGTAGCTATCCTTCTCTCAGATCAAGCAAAAGCAGAAGTAGATCTCGTTAAAAAAGATAAGGAAGGAAACTATATCCTGCTGAAAGGTAGCATAAATAATGAAGCCATATCAATACTAAACATATATGCACCAAGTGGTATAGCATCTAACTTTCTAAAGGAAAAGTTAAGAGAACTGCAAGAAGAAATAGACAGTAAAACTATAATAGTGGGAGATCTCAACCTTGCACTCTCAGATTTAGACAAATCAAACCACAAAACAAATAAGAAAGAAATTAAAAAAGTAAATAGAACATTAGAAAAACTAGGTATGATAGACCTTTGGAGAAAACTGAATGGCAATAGAAAGGAATATACTTTCTTCTCAGCAGTTCATGGATCCTATACAAAAATAGACCATATATTAGGACATAAAGATCTCAAAATTAAATGTAGGAAGGCAGAAATAATAAATGCCTTCTTCTCAGATCACAATGCAATAAAAACTACATTCAATAAGAAGTTAGGGGTAAATAGACTAAAAAGTAATTGGAAAATGAACATTCTCAGCAGTTCATGGATTCTATACAAAAATAGACCATATATTAGGACATAAAGATCTCAAAATTAAATGTAGGAAGGCAGAAATAATAAATGCCTTCTTCTCAGATCACAATGCAATAAAAACTACATTCAATAAGAAGTTAGGGGTAAATAGACTAAAAAGTAATTGGAAAATGAACAATCTCATCTTAAAGAATGACTGGGTGAAACAGCAAATTATGGAAACAATTAATAATTTCACCCAAGATAATGACAATGATGAGACATCATACCAAAATCTGTGGGATGCAGCTAAAGCGGTAATAAGGGGGAAATTTTATATCTTTAGAGGCTTATTTGAAGAAAATAGAGAAAGAGAAGATTAACGAATTGGACTTACAACTTAAAAGGCTAGAAAAAGACAAAATTAAAAATCCCCAACCAAAAATTAAACTTGAAATACAAAAATTAAAAGGAGAAATCAATAATATTGAAAGTAAAAAAAACTATTGAATTAATAAATAAAACCAAGAGTTGGTTTTATGAAAAAGCCAATAAAACAGATAAATCTTTGGTAAATTTGCAGAAAAAAGAAAGAGGAAAATCAAATTGTTAGTCTTACAAATGAAAAGGGGGATCTTTCCACCAATGAAGAGGAAATTAGAGAAATAATAAGGAGTTACTTTGCCCAACTTTATGCCAATAAATTTGATAACTTAAGTGAAATGGACGACTTCCTCCAAAAATATAGGCTCCCTAGATTAACAGAGGAGGAGATAAATTGCTTAAATAGTCCCATTTCAGAAAAAGAAATAGAACAAGCTATTAATCAACTCCCCAGGAAAAAATCCCCTGGACCAGATGTATTTACATGTGAATTCTACCAAACATTTAAAGAACAATTAGCCCCAATGCTATATAAACTATTTGAAAAAATAGGGGATGAAGGAGTCCTACCAAACTCCTTTTATGACACAGACATGGTACTGATACCTAAACCAGGTCGATCGAAAACTGAGAAAGAAAATTATAGACCAATTTCCTTAATGAATATTGATGCTAAAATCTTAAATAAGATATTAGCAAAAAGATTTCAGAAAATCATCTCCAGGATAATACACTATGATCAAGTAGGATTTATTCCAGGAATGCAGGGCTGGTTTAATATTAGGAAAACTATTAATATAATTGACCATATTAATAAATAAAATTAATAAGAACCATATGATCATCTCAATAGATGCAGAAAAAGCATTTGACAAAATCCAACATCCATTCCTACTAAAAACTCTTGAGAGTATAGGAATAAATGGACTATTCCTTAGAATAATCAGGAGCATATATTTAAGACCTTCAGTAAGCATAATATGCAATAGAAATAAACTGCAACCATTCCCAGTAAGATCAGGAGTGAAACAAGGTTGCCCACTATCACCATTACTATTCAATATAGTACTAGAAACGCTAGCCTCGGCAATAAGAGCCGAGAAAGAGATTCAAGGAATTAGAGTAGGAAATGAGAAAATCAAACTATCACTCTTTGCAGATGACATGATGGTATACTTAGAGAACCCCAAAGACTCTGCTAAAAAGCTATTAGAAATAATTCAGAATTTTAGCAAAGTGGCAGGATACAAAATAAATCCACATAAATCCTCAGCATTCTTATATATCACCAACAAAATGCAACAGCAAGAGATACAAAGAGAAATTCCATTCCAAACAAATGTTGAGAGTATAAAGTATTTGGGAATCCATCTACCAAAGAATAGTCAGGAATTATATGAGAAAAATTACAAAACACTTGTCACAAAAATAAAGTCAGATTTAAATAATTGAAAACACATTCAGTGCTCTTGGATAGGCCGAGAGAATATAATAAAGATGACAATACTCCCCAAAATAATCTATTTATTTAGTGCTATACCAATCAGACTCCCAAGAAACTATTTCAATGACCTAGAAAAAATAACAACAAAATTCATATGGAAGAATAAAAGGTCGAGAATTGCAAGGGAACTAATGAAAAAAAAAAAAAAAACTCATAGGAAGGTGGTCTAAGTGTACCTGATCTAAAACTATATTTTATAGCAGCAGTCACCAAAACCATTTGGTATTGGCTAAGAAATAGACCGGTAGATCAGTGGAACAGATTAGATACAAAGGACAAAAACGGGTACATCTATAGCAATCTAATCTTTGACAAACCCAAAGATACCAACATTAGGGATAAAAATTCATTATTCGGAAAAAACTGTTGGGAAAACTGGAAATTAGTATGGCAGAAATTAGATATGGATCCACACTTAACACCATATACCAAGATAAGATCAAAATGGGTCCATGATTTAGGCATAAAGAGTGAGATAATAAATAGATTAGAGGAACAGAGAATAGTCTACCTCTCAGACCTGTGGAGGAGGAAGGAATTTATGACCAGAGGAGAACTAGAGATCATTATTGATCACAAAATAGAAGATTTTGATTACATCAAACTAAAAAGTTTCTGTACAAACAATACTAATGCAAACAAGATTAGAAGGGAAGTAACAAATTGGGAAAATATTTTTACAGTTAAAGGTTTTGATAAAGGTCTCATTTCCAAAATATATAGAGAACTGACCCTAATTTATAAGAAATCAAACCATTCTCCAATTGATAAATGGTCAAAGGATATGAACAGACAATTCTCAGATGAAGAAATTGAAACTATATCCACTCACATGAGAGTGTTCCAAATCACTACTGATCAGAGAAATGCAAATTAAGACAACTCTGAGATACCACTACACACCTGTCAGATTGGCTAAGATGACAGGAACAAATAATAATGAATGTTGGAGAGGATGTGGGAAAACTGGGACACTAATACATTGCTGGTGGAGTTTTGAAAGAATCCAGCCATTCTGGAGAGCAATTTGGAACTATGCCCAAAAAGTTATCAAACTGTGCATACCCTTTGACCCAGCAGTGCTACTACTGGGCTTATATCCCAAAGAAATACTAAAGAGCGGAAAGAGACCTATATGTGCCAAAATGTTTGTGGCAGCTCTTTTTGTTGTAGCTAGAAACTGGAAGATGAATGGATGTCCATCAGTTGGAGAATGGTTGGGTAAATTGTGGTATATGAAGGTTATGGAATATTATTGCTCTGTAAGAAATGACCAGCAGGAGGAATACAGAGAGGCCTGGAGAGACTTACATGAACTGATGCTGAGTGAAATGAGCAGAACCAGAAGATCACTGTACACTTAAATAACAATACTGTATGAGGATGTATTCTGATGGAAGTGGAAATCTTCAACATAAAGAAGAGCCAACTCACTTCTAGTTGATCAATGATGGACAGAGGTAGCTACACCCAGAGAAGAAACACTGGGAAGTGAATGTAAATTGTTAGCACTAATATCTGTCTGCCCAGGTTACATGTACCTTCGGAATCTAATACTTATTGTGCAACAAGAAAATGGTATTTACACACATGTATTGTATCTAGGTTATATTGTAACACATGTAAAATGTATGGGATTGCCTGTCATTGGCGGGGGGGGAGAGTAGAGGGGGGGGGATAATTTGGAAAAATGAATACAAGGGATAATATTATAAAAAAATATATAATAAAAATTATTTTTAAAAAAATGGCAAGCAGGATGATTTTGGAAAAAACCTGAAAGAATTACATGAACTGGGTACATAGTGATGCAAAAAGAACCAAGAGAATTTTTTTACATAGTTAACAATATTGCTTGATGAAGAACTGTAAATGAATTAAATATTATCAGAAATGCAATAATCCAAGACAATCCCAAAGCACTAATGATGAAGAATATTATACATCTTCAGAAAAAGAACTGATATTGTTTGAGCACAGACTGAAATATGCTATTTTTCACTTTCATTTTTTCTTTATTCAAATATTCTTGTACAAAATGAGTAATAGAAAGGAAATATTTTACATAATTGCACTATATCTGATTGCATTTCTTAGGAAGGTGGAGGAAGGAATAGAATTTGGAACTCAAAAATTTAAATAAATATGTTTTAACAAATAAATAAATGAAAAGCAGTGGTATATATCAGCAACCTAAAGAGGTACATGAAATTTTTTGTATGAAAAGTGGAAAAGAGGAAAATGTACTTTATTATTCTTTAGGGTCAGTTCATTTGAGAACAATATATCCCTCAATAAAAGATGATTCAAATAGCTATTTACATTATCCTAAGAACTATCTAAAATCGGGCATATGAACCAATGTACCCAAAGGCATATTGAGTTGATTTGTGAGTTAAAAACTATTTGAATGGGGGAAGAGTATCAAAGGAGCTCCCCCACCTCAATCTGAACCTTCTTCTCCCTGTAAAAAGAATAGAAATTTACACTGGAATGATGGTTAGAGAACAATTGACAGCTTCTGATTAGTTTCTAGTGATGTAGTAGCTTTTTGAGATAGGTTGAGAATTCAGAAGGATAAACATATTCTTTTTTTTTCTCTTTTTTTTTTTTTTGGCCTTTTTAGGGTTTAAAGGACAAATCAAAAGTCAGAAAGGCAAAATTGTTAGAGGGTAGAGTGGGGAGAGCAGAACTTAATTGATGGGAAGTACCCTTCTCCTAAGAACCAGCAAAAATGGATCTAGTGCCAAAGTACATGGGGATTATATGTGCTATCTCTTGGCTTTCTTCTCTAGGAGGCTTGAGAGAAATATTCTTGAGAGTAGAATTATGAAAATAATGGATGGCAGCAGCTAGGTCAGGGAGAAATTTCTTTCAGAAAAAATAGCTAGCCTCCAGATCTCTTGTTAGAGTTTGCAAAGCATTTTCATATGTTATTTCAGTTGATTCTCACAATAATGCTATGAGTTAGATACTATTTTTTAATCTCCATTTTACAAATGCAATAACTAAAAGAAATTAAGTGAATTATGTAATGTTGCACAGCTAAGAAGTGTTCAGGATTTGAACTCAGGTACTTTTGTTAGTAAGTACAGTGTTCTATCTATTAATCAATTAGTAGAAGATTTTGGAATAATAATAGCCAATAACTAATATTTTTATGGTGAAACTGTGTACTAGTCACAATGCTAAATGCTTTTAAATTACTATTTCTTTGAATATGCGCAACAGAACTAGGAAGTGCTACTAATGCTTCCATTTTCCAATGGGAAAATGGAGATAAACAGAAATTAAGTGATTACCCCAGATTCACACAGCTAAGGAAATGTCTGAAGACAGATTTGAACACAGGCCTTCCTGATATCAAGCTGAGCACGTTATCCATGTGTCATCTAGGTTTCCCTGCTGGGACCAAGTGGCCAAAGAGAAAAGTTTCCTGAAAATAGATTTCCCCAACTCAAGATACAGAACAACTACTTCATTGATACATTTCCTGAATAAGAACATAAAAGAAAACATTCATTTGTTTTTGAATTTTGAGAACTGTTAAAACAGATTTCTAGCCTAAAATAATTCTCTTAAAGAACAAAGATTGCCCATATGGCCCCTATGGAGGGAGAAGTATCAAAAAGGACTCATGACTATAGATAATATTCAATCTCTTCCTTGCCATCCCTTCCAACCCCATGTTCCAGATAATAAAATAAAATAACCAGATATTATAAGTCTGGTAAAAAAAGGAATATTAGACATGATATAAGAGGTTCAGAAATTACTCAATGGGAGTTTTAAGTCAAGATTCTTTTGAAGGTTGAGATGGGCCAGAAGATTGCTGAGATCTCTTCCAATTCTCAAACTTTGAATTTCTTTAATCTTCTTGAATTGAATAAATAAAGCATATTTATTTTCTGAAAGGAACTTATGAACAATGGCTAAATGTTCTATGTATTTTTTGAGATTTTTGTTGTTGTTGTTGTTGTGTTCCTCTGAGTTCTTTCAGTTCCTTAATGCATTTTTCTTTATCTCTAAATAGGTTCCTGAGAGGCCTCTGCAATGTCTATATTCCTTTTGAAATGAAATGAAGGCTGTCCCCATAGCAATACCTGAAAAAAACCCTGGGGTTTTGCGTGTAATTTAGACTCTTCTTTCATGTGCATTTGGGGAAACCTGGGCTCAAATCATACTTTTGTTTTATTTAGAGTTTTTCTTGGATCAATTGTAAGTAGAAACAATAAACTGCAAAGAGAAAATAACCTGTGAGTGGCTAAAATACCTCAGAAATCTCTCTTGAACCCAGGACTTCTTCATTCCAAGCCATATTGCCTCCACTCTTACTAGGACTTGTAATTTTTGTACTTTACACTAGAGATAAATGAAGACACAAAATGTAATTTTTATGCAAGATCTAGCTTTACAATGCCCTTCCCCACCTCCCAGTTTTTTTTCAGTGTTGAACGAAGCACAGGAAATTTAAATGATTTATTCACAAACATATGACAAAAGTTAATTAAACACAACCTTTTTATAGCTACTTATATTCTAGGAAGAACTTTCAGGCTTCCATATTTTAAAAGGTTAAAGACATTTGTCTTGTCAAAGATGCAGATAAATTCTGGAATGTGTTCTCTATAAATAATAGCTTTATGTCCAAAAATATAATTCCTGATTTTCCCAAAGCATTATATATCTTCAAAACATTATAATTATGGGTCAGAAGAGGCTTTAGTGATCATTTAGAGAAGAGGTTCTTAAATTAGGGTTCCATGAACCTATGCTTTAGAAAAAATCTTATAACTGCATTTCAAGATAATGGGTTTCCTTTGTATTCTTATATATTTTATGCTATATATTTTAAAACACTGAGAAAGTGTTCTGTCATTCATCATGGATGTTAAGGACCCCTGATCTAGAACATCTCCTTCATTTTACTCAATGGAAAATCGTTTTAGTTGTGTGCAGTATTTTGAGTTCCTATTTTGAGTTTTTCTGGAAGACGCTGGAATGGTTTGCCATTTCCTTCTCCAGATCATTTTACAGATGAGAAAACTGAAGCAAAGAGAATTAAATGACATGTCCAGGTACACATAGGTAGTAAGTGTATGAGTCTGGATTTGAACTTAGGAAAATGAGTCTTCCTGATTCCAGATCCAGAGCTCTATCCACTGGACCCAGTTGCCCTAATCCAATATTAAAGTAAACTTGCAGGCATCATGCAGTGAATCCAGTATGAACATTAGTCTCCAGATTCTTAATTTTTTTCAGTCATTTATCTAATGCCTTGTTCTTAACAGTTATCCAGTTCTTAGGGGAAAATGAGTTAAGTTGTTTGATGGGAATCACTAGTTGTGCTGACATCATTTAATCAAAAGATTCAAACTATTGCTGTATTAAACTGACTTAGGTGTTGTCAAACACCTCAATTAAGCACTTTGACTGAGCTGTCTCAGTTGGAGACAAGATCTGTGATTCTCAATTAGTATAGAGTCCAGATACTTAAACTATAGTCCCTGACCCTCATAAGGGGTCTCCTAACTAAATATGGAGGTTATGAAATTACAATTCTTTATCAGTAAGTGATTTTTATTTATATTCTACTAAATATATTTTTATTTATTTTATTTTTTCATATTTACTATTTAATACTTACTTATGTAATATTTTATCATTTCATATTGCAATTACATATAATTTTATAATTCTAAAGTATTTATTATTTAATTCTTATATTTATGCAGAATTTTATGTTTTTTTAATATTTTATTTGTCGGGTGTCATGTAAAAAATGTATCTGGGAAAAGAGATCACAAATGGAAACAATTTAAGAAATCCTGATATAGAGGAAATCCTTTCTACCAATTCAGAATGAGATGTCTGAAAGACAGTTAAAAATGTGAGGCTGAATATCAGAAAATAAAAGAAAAATTAATAAATTTGAGAATAATGAGTATTGAGATGATAATTAAATCAACAGTAACTAATGAAATCACCAAGTGAAGTAAAGAAGAGGGACAAGAGAAGAAAAGCCAGAAAAGAATTCTGTGAGACATATACAAGTAGAGATTGTGATTAGTTGAGTATTCAGGAAAGGAGGCTAATTCAGAATGACCAGCTAGGTAGGAATCTAGAAAGGTGAGAGCATCAAGGAAAAGGGCTATATATAGATCAAGAAGAATGCAGGTTGAAAAATGGCCATGTGATTTGTCTACTAAAAGATCACTGATAATTTTACAGAGAGCAATTTTGGTGAAATCCTTAGGTCACAATTAGTTTGGAAGGGATAAATAAAAGAGTTTATCCCCAATGGTGGAAAGACACTGGAGATGAAAGATTAGAGTTGAGAGTCTTGTTTCATTTTGTTTTGAGGATAGAAGAGATATGGATGTGTCTGTAAGCAGTAGGGAATGAACCAACAGATCAGGAGAGATGAAAGACAATAATTTGAGAATGACAGAGGACATAACCTGTTGGAGGCATGTAATGAATTGAACCCATTTGATAAAGTAAAGAGTTTTGCCTTGGTAAGAAAGAAGATTACCTCTTCATATGAAACAGGAGTAAAGAATGATATTTATAGAAGTTATCTAAATAAGATGAGATGAGGGAGAGAGAAGAAGAAACTCATAAAAAATAATCCCAATTATTTTTCTATGAAATATGAGCAAAGTTCTCAGTGGAAAAAGTGGGGAAATGAAAAGAAAACCATGGGAAATTTGAGGAGTAGAACATGTTTTGGGAAAGCTACACTGGAAAATAGGATCCAGAAGCATTGCCTAGCTGCAAGGAAATAGGTAAGGTTATATAGCTTAAATTTACAGTAGTTCTAGTCAGAACTATTGTGTGATTTTTCCATCTTTGTTCGGCAGCTTGTGTCTACTATCAAAAGTGACAGATGGTAGAAGTGACCTAAATCTGGAGCATGGCAAGACACAGTGACTGATATCATAAGGAGGCCAGGGAATAAAGAGAAGGGAATCTAGAGATGTCCAAGTAATCAGTTGACCAAGTAAACTCTTTCTAATAGGAAAATAGAGGAGTGAGTGGATAGTGCAGGAGTGCACTGGGGAGAAGATTGAGTGATTGGAGGTCATAGTGTGGATGAAGATTTGGATTGGGCAAGCAAAGGCAAAGGAAGAGGTGGAAAGTCAATTAGTTATGGTCAGATGTAAAGGGCTGAAACTGAGTTGCACTGAGGTCCAAGCACTTAAGGCTAATTACCAATTGGACAATACTCTATTAACATATGTTTGGAAAATGGCCCTGCCCAACTATTCTGGGTGGCTTGATCTGTGGATGTAGACAGAGAATTGTGAGAGGGATCAGAGGGTAGAGTAAGACTAGAAGGAGTCACTTTTTGGCAGTGGAGAGAGAGAAAGAAGGTGGGAGATTCCTATGTCCATTCTCCTGACTGCTACCCCAAAAGACCAAGAATAAAGATCAAGGACTTTTACTTATGCTGACTCCAGCTGATTGATTCTAAGGTATCCAGGATGCTAACTCGGTCTTCACATTTGGTGCCCAAAGTGTGGACCAAGCACCCTACTTTCACTGAAGAAATCTCCGGTGACTAGGAAATTAGGTGAGTATTTTAATAGAGAAACAGGGAACTTACTTTGTTAAGGGCTAAACTAGTAACCTTTTATAGCTGAAATGGGACCAATGTTAGGAAAAGATTTTCCCCCAGCCCCACTTCCATCTTCAACCCCACCCCAAAGGAGATCTACAAGAAGCATACTCAGACTGCTAAAGAGACAGGGTTTAATTATGACTTGGGAGCAGATTGATGGATTCCTGGATACTTAGAACATATATCCCCTTGGTTTTTCAGTGAAGAAGATATAGGGGCAGAGAATTGGAAACTAGTAGTAAATCAACTTTGTGAATATTATAATGATAATGGTTCTGATTCAATTTATAAAGAAACGTTCTATAAAACAATGTAATACAGGTGGCCTTAAAGAATCCTTAAAGAAAAGTTTTCAGAACAGCCAGATAAGGAAGTGTGAGGAAAAAGAGGAAGACAAAGAAAAGTTTAATGACCATATCGCCAGAGGGCATGGGGATTTAAATGAGGTTCAAGGGCATGGTGATTCTCACTCTCTGGAAAAGCAGATTACTGACATGCCCCCATCAACTCCACTTTCTGGGATGGAGAGAGGTGGAGTAGTGGGAAGGGCAGTGATACCACCAGCACCTCCCCCCCAGCAATCACCCCCTCCTATGACTAGATTGCAAAAGGCACTACTTAAAGCCTTAAAGGAAGGGAAGAATATAGGTGATTTGAAAATAGGTGTGTAACCTATGATTCAACAGTTTAACTCTTCAGGTTAAGAGAGTAGAAGATACACTCCTTTTGATATAGAAATCCTCAAAAACCTGAAAAAGACTTGCATTCTTCATGGGACAACATTTGCTTATATTAAGATATTATTACAGAATTTGGCTTATGAAGTCTTAACCCCTAGGGACATGCTTAGAAACTGGACAAAATTTGTTGTGGCTTTCTGAATAATATTGGTGCACTCTGGGGGCAGATACAAGCCCAACAAAATAGTCAAAGTGGAGTTAATACTCCAATTACCTGTGACCTTTCTGCATTCCAGTGTTCCCCTACCTGCTTCTTTTGGTATTTCATATTACTTTTTAAACCTTGTGAAAAACTAACTTCTTTATTTTAGCCCTTTCTGGAATACACAGGCTGATAAACCTGACCAGCTGGCTCTGCCTGGACCTGCCCCCCCCCCCACCTTGTGGGCATAGGCACCACCTGAGGGACAGAGACCCACTCCATCCAGAATATCGGCTAAGGATCTGCCCCCAGAGTGCACCACCCACATTCCCAGGTTAACTTTGGGGGAGGGGGTGAGGCAGGATCATCAAATTGGAAGGTTGTAATCTGGAGTGCTCCCCATACAAAAAGCACTGTGTAGTGGTTACCAAGGTTCCCACACACAAAAATACTGTAAACTCCCTAATACAGACCTCGACAGGATCCTACCTTTACATGCACTATGGGATTAATCCCTTATATTGGTGAATTCACTTTGGCCTTGGAAGAATCCCCCAAGCTTTGCCTGCTTGTGTACATGCTCCCTCAGGTCTATCTGTATTCTGAGGAAGGAGCTGAAGAACATTTGGTCTATTAGATAGGGCAAGGAGGGCTGCTCCTATTCTCATCCCCCTCCTAGTGGGGTTGGGAATAGCAGGCTCCACAGTTGTGGGGACCACTGCCCTGATCCATGGTGACAGCTGTTACCCCTGAGTTCCCAGGTGGACCAGGATTTAAAGGATCTGAGAAATCAAATTTCCTTCTGGGAGAATTTCCTAAATTCCTTGGCAGAGGTGGTCCTGCAGAACCGTCGGGGCCTAGATTTTCTCTATCTTAAGCAAGGAGGGGTACATATAGCCCTCGAGGCAGCTTGCTGTTTCTATGCTAACAACTCTGAGGTGATAAGAAAGTCCCTCTCTTCAGTTAGGCAGCAGATCAAGGACCCGGAGATGTCTCAATGCCAATCAATGTCTTGGTCCCAGTCACTTTTCAATTGCTCCCCCTGGGTAATGACCTTCCTGATAGGGCCCCCTTACCCTATTTCTGCTGGATCTACTGATTGCCCCTTGCCTGATTAATTGTTTAACCACATATATCAGGAAGAGGATCCAGACTATTAAGTTGTTTGTTGCCAGGGTCACTTACTCTCCCCTGGCCTCTGACGAGTCCATCTCTGATGGTGTCAAGAAAAGGGGAGAATGAAGTGGAAAAGCACCCCAAATGGGACCATGAGAAACATAATCTTGAATCTTTGTAGTTAGAAGTTTATTATTAGTTCTTTACTCCCTACTGCAGATGGTATTCTTACATCCCAAGATGTACTGTCCGAAGAGAACTGAGTCCTTGACAACCTGATAAGCTTAAAGAAATACTGCTTGCTACTTCCTGAAAATGACCTCCTTAGAGTGATAACTTTTTTGCCTCCTGTTTAGAATAAAAATTCCTTTATTATGACAAATGTATCAAGAAACATTTTGATGTCTCTCTCTTCTTTCTATAAATATGTGGCCCTGAGACCAATCATTCGCTGACTTCCCAGTTCTGGTGGGGTACAGTAGCTAGCTAGCAATAAATGCTCTTAAATTTTCATTATTTTGGCTGCCCTGTTTTTCTCTCACCTGGACACTTCAGTTACACCACACTGAGCCTGCACTGACTATGGGGAAAGTCATCACTAACAGCCTGTGAGTTATTGCTATGTGCTTGTGTAATACCTCCCATGCTGATGAGTTTGTACATACTTGTCTCTAATAAGACCCTTCAACCCAGAAACCCACTAGCAATCCCCACTTCCCTTTGGTGCTTTTCATCTCCCTTCTTGAGATGTCAGGGAGGGCTTGATCATTTCTTTTTTGGTGTTTTCACCTCCTTTCCTGAGAAATCAGGGATGGCATGACCACCTGTGTTCTAAAACAAAAGAAAGCTGGAGATATAAAGGGATGAAACTGAGTTGCACTGAGGTCTGAGCACTTAAGGCTAATTACCAATTGGACAATACTCTATTAACATAAGCTTGGAGAATGGCCCTGCCCAACTATTCTGTGGTGGCTCGATCTGTGGATATAGACAGAGAATTGTGAGAGGGATCAGAGAGTAGAGTAAGACTAGGAGTCACTTTTTGGCAGTGGAGAGAGAGAAAGAAGGTGGGAGATTCCTATGTCCATTCCCCTGACTACTATTCCAAAAGACCAAGAATAAAGATAAGGACTTTTGCTTATCCTGACTCCAGCTGATTCTAAGGTATCCAGGGTGCTAACTCAGTCTTCACAGTCAGATAATAGGGTTTTAAAATTTTGAACATAAAAGTGGTGTGTTTGTGGATGATGGCAAGATTAAGGATAATAAAGGTCTTTATGTGTGGTAAAAGCAGAATGAAAAAGTAAGCCAAGAAATGAGTAGGTTGACAAACTGAGTGGTTATATTTGAGAGAGAGTCAATATGAATGTCAAAGTAGCTTAGCATGAAAGCAGAAACTGGGGAGGACAAAATAAAAATGGCGCAGAACTCATTGAGGAAGAAACAAAAATTATCTGGGGTTCTATAGACAATAGATAGCTACTATTATTTTTATTGGGAGATATGGATTTTTTCCATTTTTTTTCTTTTATTGAACTTTCTCTTATGAGTTGCAGTCCATCTTTCTGATTTTGAGACTTTTTTTGGATACTATCCTCCAACGGGTTAGCTAGCAGTTAAACATGCAATCTCTATTTTTTATCGCAGTATTGATTTTAGAAAATGTATCAAAAAGTCCAAATGCATCCAAAATGACTCTTTCCGGT
Source organism: Sminthopsis crassicaudata (assembly GCF_048593235.1). Lineage (NCBI taxonomy): Eukaryota > Metazoa > Chordata > Mammalia > Dasyuromorphia > Dasyuridae > Sminthopsis > Sminthopsis crassicaudata. The sequence continues at coordinate 81,253,513 of NC_133622.1, read as the reverse complement.
CATTGGACTAGTTTTTGAACCACTTAATTGTATTATCATTTGGCTTTTATCTCTCCATTTTCCTCCTAGGGACTTTATCAAATCCCTTATGGAAATTCAGGTATAACAGAACACAGCATTCCTCTCTTAGTAAGCTCATCTGAGAGAGGTAGTATGTCAAAATGTGTTCTTTATGAGTCCATGCTAATAATTATCAAGCTATGTTTCCTTTTTAAATATTCCCAAACCACTAATTTAACAAAGTTATCTAAATTTTTGCTAGGAATTAAGTCAAGACACAAAATTAAAAGACCCTCTTCCTTTTTTTTGTGGGGGAGGGATGATGGAGGAGGAATGAGATTGGAGCCATCAATTGAGACAGTCAGGTTAACATACCTCTACTTTGATTGTATCGTGTGAGAAAAAGCTCTCTTACACTTATTTTCCTATCTTCATTTATTCATATGTTCATTCACTCTTTCAGTAACTATGTATTGGATATCTATTATGTGAAAGGTTCCTTTTTTTTCCTCAGGCATATAAGTACATTGAGAATGGATAAGAACAAACTAAGCACAGCATTGCAACATTTCTCTTTATTATTTGGGCTGTAGATCATGTTTTTTTTTTTTTTTTTTTCCAAATTATCCCCTTCCTCCCTCCACTCCCTCCCCCCCCCATGACAGGTAATCCCATACATTTTACATGTGTTACAATATAACCTAGATACAATATATGTGTGTAAATACCATTTTCTTGTTGCACATTAATTATTAGCTTCCGAAGGTATAAGTAACCTGGGTAGATAGACAGTAGTGCTAACAATTTACATTCGCTTCCCAGTGTTCCTTCTCTGGGTATAGTTATTTCTGTCCATCATTGATCAACTGGAAGTGAGTTGGCTCTTCTTTATGTTGAAGATTTCCACTTCCATCAGAATACATCCTCATACAGTATTGTTGTTGAAGTATATAGTGATCTTCTGGTTCTGCTCATTTCACTCAGCATCAGTTCATGCAAGTCTCTCCAAGCCTCTCTGTATTTCTCCTGCTGGTCATTTCTTACAGAGCAATAATATTCCATAACCTTCATATACCACAATTTACCCAACCATTCTCCAATTGATGGACATCCATTCAACTTCCAGTTTCTAGCTACAACAAAAAGAGCTGCCACAAACATTTTGGCACATACAGGTCCCTTTCCATTCTTTAGTATTTCTTTGGGATATAATCCCAATAACAGCAATGCTGGGTCAAAGGGTATGCACAGTTTGACAACTTTTGGGGCATAGTTCCAAATTGCTCTCCAGAATGGCCAGATTCTTTCACAACTCCACCAACAATGTATCAGTGTCCCAGTTTTCCCACATCCCCTCCAACATTCATCATTATTTGTTCCTGTCATCTTAGCCAATCTGACAGGTGTGTAGTGGTATCTCAGAGTTGTCTTAATTTGCATTTCTCTGATCAGTAGTGATTTGGAACACTCTTTCATATGAGTGGAAATAGTTTTAATTTCATCATCTGAAAATTGTCTCTTCATATCCTTTGACCATTTATCAATTGGAGAATGGTTTGGTTTCCTATAAATCAGGGTCAGTTCTCTATATATTTTGGAAATGAGACCTTTGTCAGAAGCTTTGCTTTTAAAAATATTTTCCCAATTTGTTACTTCCCTTCTAATCTTGTTTGCATTAGAATTGTTTGTACAGAAACTTTTTAGTTTGATGTAATCAAAATCTTCTATTTTGTGATCAATAATGATCTCTAATTCTCCTCTGGTCATAAATTCCTTCCTCCTCCACAAGTCTGAGAGGTAGACTATTCTCTATTCCTCTAATCTATTTATAATCTCATTCTTTATGCCTAAATCATGGACCCATTTTGATCTTATCTTGGTATATGGTGTTAAGTGTGGATCCATATCTAATTTCTGCCATACTAATTTCCAGTTTTCCCAACAGTTTCTTCCGAATAATGAATTTTTGTCCCTAATGTTGGTATCTTTAGATCATGTTTTAACACACACATGTACATATATACACATATATATGTTCATATAAACTTAAATATATGTTCATATATTTGCACACATTCTTTTTTTTTAATTTAATGAAAATGGTTTCAAAGACAGATATCATTTCCCTATCTAAATTGATATTTTTTGATGGTTTCTAAAAAATATAGATTTCTTTGTTACATAAAAACCAATTATATACTAAGAACAAATTTGGTTGTTCAGAGACCAGATATGTTCTAGTCTATCTCAGTTATAATTCTATCATTGTACTAGAATGTCATGAATGTGAGAAAGTATGAAAATTCTTGAAAAAAGGCTGGATTTCAATGAAATATTCAGGTAGGGTTAAGATAGTCAAGTCCTTGTAAACAAGCAGATGACTCAGGGAACAAGTTATAACTAAAGTTCATTGTTATTGAACAGATATTCTTTCTTTCTTTTTTTTTTATTGATTACAGAGTTCTGAAATTATTCTGCTTTGATTGGCCAAATTATTGGTTTCCAATCTGGCTCCTCCATTTGATTTGGGGCAAATCCCTTAATCTTTCTGAGTCTCAATTTCTCTATCTGGAAAATGGGATTAATATTTCTTGAATTAGTTACTTTATATAAAATGAGACCTTCATAGAGGTGAGAGCCCCTACATGGAGAGGAGGCTTCATATGTATAGCAAGGGCTAGCTATACCTGTGTGTCTCAAAAGGAGACAGAATAGACATTTACATTCTCTTCTCATCCCAACTCTTCTCTAAAAAAAAATTAATTTATTATAAGAAGAAAGCAGGAAGTTATAGTTAGAAGCAACCACTCTGCTCTCTTCAGAGTAAGAAGAAGTACCAGGCTAGAATTTTATCTGTTTTTTCTCTTAAATATTATTAGTCTAAGAATCAAGTTTAATCTAATTTCTAATCACTTGATTATTGGGAGGGAAGGGGGATGACCCCAAGCTTCACATCCAAGGCTTGATATCTTTCCCATAAAATACCAGCTCCACTGTTGTTTTTTATTTTAATCAATTAATTTGTTTAATTAATTTTTTACAAAAATTTTATGCATAGGTGATTTTTCAGCATTGACAATTGTCAAGCCTTTTGTTCCAATTTTCCCCCCTCCTTCCCTTTCCCCCCCAGATGGCAGGTTGACCAATACATGTTAAATATGTTAAAGTATAAGTTAAATATAATATATGTATACATGTCCAAACAGTTATTTTGCTGTACAAAAAGAATCAGACTTGAAACAGTGTACCATTAGCCTGTGAAGGAAACCAAAAATGTAGACGGACAAAAATAGAGGGATTGGGAATTCTACATAGTGGTTCATTATCAACTCCCAGAGTTTTTTTTGCTGGGTATAGCTGATTCAGTTCATTACTGCTCTATTGGAACTGATTTGGTTCATCTCATTGTTGAAGAGGGCCTCATTCATCAGAATTGATCATCATATAGTATTGTTGTTGAAGTATATAATGATCTACCAGTTCCACTGTTAACATACATAGAAAATGGAAAAGAATGTAGCTACATAATCTCAACTAAGTCCTTACTATTGCTAGACAATCATACTACAGCCAGTTCTAGCTTATCTCAAATGGATTGTTCTAAGATCTTCAGGTTCCTGTGACCCTGCCTTCTCCAGTCCAAGAGGCTTCAGTTCCAGGGACTGCCCTGGCCCTATAGGGGTTTTAGTGCTTAGGGACCTTACAATCAGAGCAGCATCAACGCCTGGAGCAGAGATAACCTGGTTTGGGGCCACACCTGCAATTTTTTCCTAGGCATCAGAGCCTTGCTTGAAGGAAGGTGAACCTGTTGCTTGCCACAGGGGAGTTAAGTTTGCATAATGGATAGGGAGAGCTGTCTGCATACTTTTTAAATCAACTCCTTTTATCATTTTCCACTGTGGCTCTTCTAAATTTCTCCTCTAAAATCCCATAGTTCCTTCTTCCCCCACTTTCACAGCTGAGAACTTTGCTTCATATTTTACAGAAAAAAATGAGGTCATTTCTCTATGAATTCCCTCTTCTCCCCTCTTTCTCATCGTCTATCACATTCTGCTACTCTCTCCTCCACCTATCTCCCTGGATGAAATGATCTTACTCCTAACTAAAGCTAACCCTTCTACTTATTCAAGTGATCTCATTCCATTCTGTCTCCTTCAACAAATTGTTTCCTGTGCCATCCACGCTTTCACTGATTGATTTCTCTCTCTCTCTCTCTCTCTCTCTCTCTCTCTCTCTCTCTCTCTCTCTCTCTCTCTCTCTCTCTCTCTCTCTCTCTCTCTCTCTCTCTCTCTCTCTCTCTCTCCCTCATTTCCAACATATCTTCCCTAATCTGAAAAAATTGTTCAATTGATCCTTCTATCTCTATTAAGAACCTTTTGTTGCTAAACTGGAGAAAGTCGTCTATAATTGGTGCCTCCACTTTCTCTCCTGTCACTCTCTTCTTAACTAATTATAGTCTGGTTTCCAATTTCACCATTCCACCAAAACTACTCTCTCCAAAGTTACTAATGAGCTCTTAATTGCCAAATCCAGTGGCCTTTTCTTAATAATCATTTTCCTTGATCTCTTCACAGTCTTTGATACTGTTGATTACTTTCTCTTCCTTAATACACTTTTCTTTCAAGACATTCAGTACACTACTCTCTTCCTGGTTTTCTTCCTCCCTATCTGACCACTCCTTCTCTAGATACTCTGACCATCTTCTTTGCTCTGTCCTCCTGTAGGTCAAACCCTCTATAGTAGGCTCTCTTTTCTTCCCCCTCTAACTTCTTCAGTTGATGAGGCTCCCAAAAAACCCAATAATAGATGTAATTGACTCTCTATACTTGATTCTCAAATCTACCTTTCTTACTCCAGTCTTTCTGCTGACCTCCAATCTCATATCTCCAATTATCTTTAAGATATATCAAACTAGATATCCAGTATTCATATTAAGTTTAACATATCCAAAACAAAACTCATTATTTTTGTCACTAAGTCATTCCCTATCCTACCTTCCCTATTACCATAAAGGATAAATTCATCCTCCTAATTCCTTGGGTTCATAATCTACTAGTCATCCCAAACTTCTCAAAATCTTTCATCCTCCATATCCAAACCTTTACCAAAAACTGCTGATTTTATCTTTGCAACATCTCCTTTGCAAAATTTCCTCTTCTCTTGAGAGAATTGTTAGAATTACACAAACCAAATTGATTTTATCTTATGATTGAATTCTGGATGTAGTTCAGTTCCCTTTCTATTCAATTGCAGGCTTAGTCCAGTTTCTGATCTATGAGAAAATTTTTATCTAATTATGGCTATTCTGCAGGGGGAAAAAAGTATTGTACTTTTGAAGTAAGCCTTGTGACTGGAGAGCTGGACGATGGTTATGCCAGCCAGAAACCCAGTCAGATCTGAAGACTGATGCAGGGAGTTTTTTCACAATTATACATCTCAAGTAGCCTTTATGTTTTATCTGAAAACTGGCCCAATACTGATCAGTTATTGTTTCTATGTCCCTTTCATTAAATCAGATACTTGTGTGAGTGGCATCTTTTCCCCCTGATTTCAAGTCATTTCACTTGTTTGCTCCCCCAACCAAATTGGAAAGTCCCTAATCGTTCCTCCAATTAAAAATCAAATTACTTAATCTTGTATTCTAATTCATATTCTGTTAAACTGTTTTACTTTAATGCATAAAAATCTATCTCTCCCTGTATTCTAAGTTCAATGACAAGCTTAAGAGACCTGGTCCCAATTTATTATGCAATTGGTATTGCTTGAAACTTTGGGTCCTCAGTTATTTCACTTGTTACCATTGTGCAGGTCCTCAACACCTTATACCTAAACTGTTGCAATAGTCAGCTGTTAGATCTGCCTACCATAGGTCTCTCCCTTTTCTAATCTATTTTTCATTCAGCAACTAAAGTGATAATCCTAAAGTAAAAGTCTGATGGATACACAATAAAGATCAGTGGTTTTCTATTACTTCTAAGAGAGACTTCAAAATACTATGGTATTCAAAATCCTTCATACCTTAACCCCCAGCCTTCTAATACTTTACTCTCTAATATTTAGTCTTTTAGCCACTGATGTTGTTCTCCTAGTTCTTTCATGAACATGACATTTTATTCTCAATTCTGAAAATTGTCTCTGGCTATCACATACACCTGGAATATTTACCCTCTTCTATTCTGATTATTTAATTCCATGACTTCCATTAAGATATAACCAAAATTTTACATTTTACATGACTTATTCCCTAATTCCTTTTAATTCCAATGTTTCATCTCTGTTAATTATTTTCTATTTATCCTGTATATAAATTGCTGTGTAGATATGTATGTGTGTGTGTGTATCTGTATGTTGTCTCCCTCATTAGGTTGTGAGCTTTTGGGGGGCAGGGTTTGTTTTTTTAATACATTGCTTAATAAATCAACATGCTTGGAAGTCTGAAACTTTCTATCCCCAGAACTTAGCACAGTACTTGGCACATTGTAAATAAGCACATGTTTATTGATTGAATTTAGGCAGTTTATTATTACTATTATTATTATTATTATTCCTGTTTCACACTGTTTTCATCTAGAGTAGAAGCTCCTTCTTGCTAATCACAATACCTTTCATTCATTACTAAATGAGGGCCATGAGTTCCTTTCCCCAATTTTTTTTTTATTCATCCTTCAATGACTAATTTCTGGATGAGCCACTTTAATTTGGGTGGACTGAGTATCGACAGCAACAACATATCAGTGGCCATCAGAAAATACTAGCATTTTTTGACCTTGAATTTTCTACCTAGAGTTTGCATTTCTTTAACATAGCCTTTGAGAATACTGGGTCATCTTTCTATAAAGCAGGATGAGGGTTTGTAAGAGGACTTTGGGGAGGATGTGCATAACATTCCAAAGCTTTACTTATTATTTCTAACAACTCTTTTTCATAACTTCTTTGTGCTTCTGGGAAAAAGGTCTATAATTCTTGCTTCCCTGTAAACCACTTAGGGAAATGTATTTTGAAATGACTGATATGTTTTTCAGATTTTCATTTGACAGGTTGTTTTATATTTTTAAGAATATTTATATTTAGACTTTTAAGAGTCTACTTTAAGCTCATTTATTTTATTGTTTAGAGGGCTGTATTTATTTCTAATAGTATGTGAGTAAAATTTGTATCATTCTGTCTAAGGTGATCTTCAAATAGAATTGGAATAATAGATATTCTTAAGGACATCTAGGAAGTCAAAATTCTAAGAAGACAAATCCTATCATACTCCTAGCCTCATTGTTTTAATCCATTTTATCTTATATAAGATTTGGATCTTTTCCTTGTAAAATATGCATATTCACATGAATTACCTAATTGTGATTAAAGGGAAAAACATTGATGGATGTCACTGGACTCTTTTTTACCCCTTTCCATGAAAGGTTTCAAATTCTACCTAAAGAAGACCAAGAAAAAGTTCCATGAGTGAGGCTACTTTGATGTCTAGTCTTTGAAAGATAGGTACCATTCTAAAATTATGTTTCTCTGTGATCTAATTATTGCTGATCTAGGTGAATAATTGATTGAGAACAAAAATCACTTATCTATTTGCTCTAAAGGGTGAGAGTTGTTCCAAGCTTACCAGATGGTCTCTTTCCTACCAAAACCTAGTTACACAAAAGACTATCTCAAAGACTGAATAGTAGGCAAATCCAACAAAGACTGAAGAGTACATAAATCCATTTATCCCATTAGACAACAAATCAGACAGAAACCAGAGAAGTTCTACAAATTGCAATAATATAAAACAAGAGTGAATGGAATTACTTTTATCACATGTTGATAACAAGATCAAGAACTAGGTTCTTTCTATGAGATGCATAATCTCTCCAACCTTCCCAAAACAGAAATGACATACAAGAGATAAAGCAAATTCAAGTATCTTCTTAGTCCAAAATAGTGAAGAGACTAATCTCCAACAACTAATGCACTCCTTCAGAACCATTTCCTCCATTTGTCACCTTGCTTTGGCAAAGATATACAAGCTAATCCACAAGCTTGCAGGAGGACTTAATTTTGTACTGCCCCTCCTTTTTGTGTTATGAAAAACCAAATGACATATTGCAGAAACATGGTAATTCTTTGTTTCCCAGTAGAGCTCAGCCAGAAGACAAAAGAACAGAAGGAATAGGTACAGAACATCAATATATATGACAATTACACTAAACCTTAGTGAAAGGGCTCCACATCCAATAGAAGCCAATTCTGTTCCCCTCCCAGAAACCTTTAGGGTCAAGAATGATGCTTGTGTATCATGGATGCCACAGAATGGAAGGAAGCCAAGAAAGTTTTGAGGTCCAGGAGAAAATCATAAAGGAAGTAATAGCAGACTATAAAAGGGGAGGGGATACTGAAATCACCAAAGATCTCAGGAGAAATAAAACTCAGTTAAAAACTTTTGAGTAGGAGAGCTTGAGTTAATAGATGTGAATAGAAGGTAAATAATAGAAGGTAAAGCTAGATCAGCTAAATGAGTGCATATAATTATAAATCTATATTGCAAGACAAAGGACAATAGATCAATCAATACCTTATGAGTCTTCTGACTCTGGATTCTCAAGAGAATATACAATCAAAGCAAAATATTCTTAATTTTCCAATGGTTTAAAATAGAAATAAGAATTGTGAAAGCAAATTTTATAGTTTGCACAAAAGAAATATCAAAATATCAAATTTTGAAACCATAATGCCAAACCTCAACAAAACAGAGAGAGAATGAGATACACTACTCATGATAGTATTGATACATTATAGCCAAATGCCTATCTTTATGCTGAGGAAGAACTATAAAATATCATAGTCAGTTGGGAGAGAAAAAGAAAAAAGTATGATGGGAGAGAAACAGAAACAGAGACAGAAATGTAGGGTTCTTCAGATGGAGCTAAGAGAATATTCTACTTAAGCATCAAGAAATTAAGAAAGAAGCTCCGATTTCACTGATGAGATTACTTTCCTAAATCTCTAAGAAAGCAAGGTAGAAATCAGAGATATTTTGAAAAGCCATCTTCCTCTGAATTTCCTCTGTCCCCAAGGAAAATAAGAAACTACTTGTTTCTCCTAAAGAAGAAGTTAAGAATGACCTTCTCTGCAAAGTTCTTGCACCAATTCTATGCTTCATACAGGTATGAAGAATTGAAACAACAGAATCTTTACCAATTAGGAGAGTCTCATGAAACATTTCCCAAGCTTCACTAGAATCTCAGGCTATATTTGCATAAGATTAGACTATACAGAATTGCCATGAAAAGTGACTTTCATAATGTATTGCCACATTATAGCTAAACACCTATTAATACCAAGAACTATATAATATTGTAATTAATTCATTCAAAGAGGCCAATCCTTGATTGCCCCTTGCTTGACATCACTCCACCATTGTACCATTCCTCCTCTACATTCTTCAGTGCCTAGAAATACCTTGGCTGCACTTTCCCACTGCCCTAGTACAACTTAAATCCACTGTTCACATCACAATATTCTCTCCTGATTATCCCAATATTCTTTTTTTTATTAATATTATAATTATAAATATTTTGATAGTATATATATGCATGAGTAATTTTTATAACATTATTCCTCGTATTCATTTTTCCAAATTTTCCCCTTCCTCCCTCTACTCCGTCCCCTAGATGACAGGCAATACCATACATTTTACATGTGTTACAGTATAACCTAGATATAATATATGTGTGTAAATCCAATTTTCTTGTTGCACGTTAAGTATTGAATTCCGAAGGTATAAATAACCTGGGTAGATAGACAGTAGTGCTAATAGTTTACATTCATTTCCCAGTGTTCCTACTCTGGGTGTAGTTGTTTCTGTCTGTCATTAATCAGCTGAAAGTGAGTTGGATCTTCTTTATGTTGAAGATATCCACTTCCATCAGAATATATCTTCATACAGTATTGTTGTTGAAGCGTATAGTGATCTTCTGGTTCTGCTCATTTCACTCAGCATCAGTTCATGCAAGTCTCTCCAAGCCTTTCTGTATTCCTCTTGCTGGTCATTTCTTACAGAGCAATAATATTCCATAACCTTCATATACCATAATTTACCCAAACATTTTCCAATTGATGGACATCCATTCATCTTCCAGTTTCTAGCCACTATTAAAAGAGCTGCTACAAACATTTTGTCACACACAGGTCCCTTTCCCCTCTTTAGTATTTCTTTGGGATATAAGCCCAGTAGTAGCACTGCTGGATCAAAGGGTATGCACAGTTTGATAACTTTTTGGGCATAGTTCCAAATTGCTCTCCAGAATGGTTGGATTCTTTCACAACTCCACCAACAATGTATCAGTGTCCCAGTTTTCCCACATCCTCTCCAACATTCATTATTATTTGTTCCTGTCATCTTAGCCAATCTGACAGGTGTGTAGTGGTACCTCAGAGTTGTCTTAATTTGCATTTCTCTGATCAGTAGTGATTTGGAACACTCTTTCATGTGAGTGGATATAGTTTCAATTTCTTCATCTGAGAATTGTCTGTTCATATCCTTTGACCATTTATCAATTGGAGAATGGTTTGATTTCTTATAAATTAGGGTCAGTTCTCTATATATTTTGGAAATGAGACCTTTATCAAAACCTTTAACTGTAAAAATATTTTCTCAATTTGTTACTTCCCTTCTAATCTTGTTTGCATTAGTTTTGTTTGTACAGAAACTTTTTAGTTTGATGTAATCAAAATCTTCTATTTTGTGATCAATAATGATCTCTAGTTCTCCTCTGGTCATAAATTCCTTCCTCCTCCACAGGTCTGAGAGGTAGACTATCCTCTGTTCCTCTAATCTATTTATGATCTCATTCTTTATGCCTAAATCATGGACCCATTTTGATCTTATCTTGGTATATGGTGTTAAGTGTGGATCCATATCTAATTTCTGACATACTAATTTCCAGTTTTCCCAACAGTTTTTTTTTTCAAATAATGAATTTTTATCCCTAATGTTGGTATCTTTGGGTTTATCAAACACTGGATTTCTATAGTTGTACCCTATTTTGTCCTTTGTACCTAATCTGTTCCACTGATCAACCGGGCTATTTCTTAGCCAATACCAAATGGTTTTAGTGACTGCTGCTATATAATATAGCTTTAGATCAGGTATACCTAGACCACCTTCATCTGACTTTTTTTTCATTAATTCCCTTGAAATTCTCGACCTTTTATTCTTCCATAGGAACTTTATTGTTATTTTTTCTAGGTCACTAAAATAGTTACTTGGGAGTCTGATTGGTATAGAACTAAATAAATAGATTAATTTGGGGAGTAATGTCATCTTTATTATATTCGCTTGGCCTATACACAAGCACTGGATGTCTTTTCAATTATTTAAATCTGACTTTATTTTTGTGGCAAGTGCCTTGTAATTTTGCTCATATAATTCCTGACTTTTCTTTGGTAGATGGATTCCCAAATATTTTATACTCTTGACATGTGTTTGGAATGGAATTTCTCTTTGTATCTCTTGCTGTTGCAATTTATTGGTGATGTATAAAAAATGTTGAGGATTTATATGGATTTATTTTCCAGCAAATTTGCTAAAGTTGTGAATTATTTCTAATAACTTTTTATTAGAATCTCTGGGGTTTATGATACCATAATATCATCTGCAAAGAGTGACAGTTTAATTTCCTCATTACCTACTCTTCTTCCTTTAATCTTTTTGTCTACTGTTATTGCCGAGGCTAGCATTTCTAATACAATATTGAATAATAATAGTGATAGTGGACAACCTTGTTTCACTCCTGATCTTACTGGGAAAGGTTCCAGTTTATTTCCATTACATATTATGCTTACTGATGGTGGTAAATATATGCTCCTGACTATTCTAAGGAATAGTCCATTTATTCCTACACTCTCAAGCATTTTCAGTAGGAATGGATGTTGGATTTTATCAAATGCTTTTTCTGCATCTACTGAGATGATCATATGGTTTTTATTAATTTGATTATTAATATGGTCAATTATACTAATAGTTTTCCTAATATGAAACCAACCCTGCATTCTTGGTATAAATCCTACTTGATCATAGTGTATTATCTTGGGGCTGACTTTCTGAAGTCTTTTTGCTAATATCTTATTTAAGATTTTAACATCAATATTCATTAAGGAAATTGGTCTAAAAATTTTCTTTCTCAGTTTTAGATCTACCTGGTTTAGGTATCAGTACCATATCTGTGTCATAAAAGGAGTTTGGCAGGACTCCTTCATCCCCTATTTTTTTCAAATAGTTTATATAACATTGGGGCTAGTTGTTCTTTAAATGTTTGTTAGAATTCACATGTAAATCCATCTGGTCCTGGGGATTTTTTCCTGGGGAGTTGATTAATAGCTTGTTCTATTTTTTTTTTTCTGAAATGGGACTATTTAAGCAATTTATTTCCTCCTCTGTTAATCTAGGAAGCCTATATTTTTGGAGGAAGTCATCCATTTCACTTAAGTTATCAAATTTATTGTCATAAAGTTGGGCAAAGTAACTCATTATTTCTCTAATTTCCTCTTCATTGGTAGAAAGATCCCCTTTTTCACTTGTAAGACTAAAAATTTGATTTTCCTCTTTCCTTTTTCTGATCAGATTTACCAAAGTTTTATCTATTTTATTGGCTTTTTCATAAAACCAATTCTTGGTTTTATTTATTAATTCAATAGATGTTTTACTTTCAATATTATTGATTTCTCCTTTTAATTTCAGTATTTCAAGTTTAGTTTTTGGTTGGGGGTTTGTAATTTGGTCTTTTTCTAGCCTTTTAAGTTGTAAGCCCAATTCGTTAATCTTCTCTTTCTCTATTTTGTTCAAATAAGCCTCTAAAGATATAAAATTTCCCCTTATTACCACTTTAGCTGCATCCCACAAATTTTGGTATGATGTTTCATCATTGTCATTATTTTGGGTGAAATTATTAATTGTTTCCATAATTTGCTGTTTCACCTAGTCATTCTTTAAGATGATATTATTCAGCTTCCAATTACTTTTTGGTCTATTTACCCCTAACTTCTTATTGAATGTAGTTTTTATTGCATTGTGATCTGAGAAGAAGGCATTTATTATTTCTGCCTTCCTACATTTAATTTTGAGATCTTTATGTCCTAGTATATGGTCAATTTTTGTATAGGATCCATGAACTGCTGAGAAGAAAGTATATTCCTTCCTATTGCCATTCAGTTTTCTCCAAAGGTCTATCATACCTAGTTTTTCTAATGTTCTATTTACTTTTTTAATTTCTTTCTTGTTTGTTTTGTGGTTTGATTTGTCTAAATCTGAGAGTGCAAGGTTGAGATCTCCCACTATTATAGTTTTACTGTCTATTTCTTCTTGCAGTTCTCTTAACTTTTCCTTTAGAAAGTTAGATGCTATACCACTTGGTGCATATATGTTTAGTATTGATATGGCTTCCTTGTCTATGCTACCTTTTAGCAGGACATAGTTTCCTTCCTTATCTCTTTAATTAGATAAATTTCTGCTTTTGCTTGATCTGAGATAAGGATGGCAACCTCTACTTTTTTGGCTTCACCTGAAGCATAATAGATTCTGCTCCAACCTTTTACCTTTACTCTGTATGTATCTCCCTGCTTTAAGTGTGTTTCCTGTAAACATATTGTAGGGTTCTGACTTTTGATCCAGTCTACTATCCCCCTCCGTTTAATGGGAGAGTTCATCCCATTTGTATTTACAGTTAAAATGAATAATTCTGTATTTCCTAACATCATATTATCCCCAGATTATGCTTTTTTTCCCTTGACCCCCCCTGAACCCCTTCCCCAATATTTAATTTATAGACCCCACTTGTGACGTTCAGCCCTCCCTTTTTAGTATCCTTCCCCCCTCCTTTCAAGTCCCTTCCCTTTTCTTGTGCCCTTCCCTTATTCCCTTTTTCCTTTTCTCTTTTCCTCTCCCCGCTTTTAATGAGGTGAGAGAGAATTCTCTGAAAAACAAATGTCAATTATTTTCTCTTTGAGTGTACTCTGATGAGAGTAAGATTCACAAAATGTTTCTCCCCCTCTTTAAATTCCCTCAGATGTGGTAGATTTTCTGTGCCTCTTCCTGTGATGTAGTTTCCCTCTTTTTATCTCTCCTTCCCCTTTTTCTGATACTATCCCCTTCCCTTTATTATTTCCTTTTTTTTTAATATTATATCAGTAAAATCAAATTATCTATGTGGACTTTCTGTACATCCACAACAGAGATACAGTTCTCAAGAGTTCTTTTTACCTTTTTCTGCTTCTCTTCAGTCTTGTGGATGTAGATCAAATTTTTTGTTTAAGTCTGGTTTTTTCTTAGAAACAAATGGAATTCCTCTGTTTCATTAAATGACCATCTTCTTCCATGGAAGAACATGCTAAACTTAGCTGGGTAGTTTATTCTTGGTTGTAATCCTTGTTCTTTTGCCTTTTGGAATATCAGGTTCCAGGCCCTTTGATCCTTTAATGTGGAGGCAGCCAGATCTTGAGTGATCCTTATTGTGGCCCCTTGATATTTGAATTGTTTTTTCTTTGCTGCTTGCAATATTTTTTCCTTAGTATGGTAGTTCTGCAGCTTAGCCACAATGTTCCATGGAGTTCTTTTTTTAGGGTCTTTTTCAGAAGGTATTTGATGAATTCTTTCAACGCCTATTTTCCCTTCTGTTTCTATTATCTCTGGGAAGTTCTCTTTGATGATTTCTTGTAAAATAGAATCTAGGCTCTTTTTGTGATCATAGTTTTCGGGAAGTCCAATGATCCTCAGATTATCTCTCCTAGATCTATTTTCCAGGTCTATAGATTTTCCCAGTAAGTATTTGATGTTATTCTCCAGCTTTTCATTTTTTTTTTTTGTTTTGTTTTGTTTGACTGATTCTTGGTTTCTCAATGAATCAGTCATTTCTATTTGTTCAGTCCTGATTTTTAATGAGTTATTTTCTTCATTCACATTTTTTAGTTCTTTTTGTATATGCCCAATTCAGTTTTTAAATGAATTATTTTGCTGTTGAACTTTTTTCCATTTCACTAATTTTTTTAGTGAGTTATTTTCTTTTTCCAATTCAGAAATCCTAATTTCTTGAGAATTTTTTTATCTTTTCCAATTCAGAAATCCTACTTTCCTGTGATTTTTTTAACCTTTTCTAATTCATAAATTTTGTTTCTCTGCAACTCCTGTGAATTCTTTATTTTTTCCCACTCAAATTTCAAGACTTTGTTATTCTCTATCATAGCCTCTCTTTCCTTTCCCCATTTTTCTTCAAACTCTCTTAACTTTTTAATAGTGTTTTCTAGGAGAGAGTTATGTGATGATGGGCAAGTATCATTCCCCTTTAGAGTGTTATCTTTAGATTCTCTGTTGTTAGCTTCTTCAGGTTTGGATACCCACTCTTTCTCTGTGTAGAAGGTGTCAATTGTTCTCTTCAGCTTCTTACTCATTGTTAACACTCTGTTGGGGTTTGCCCTTGGGGTAAGAAGTTTATTTATCTATTTACCAGCTTCCTCCCAGACTGGGGGGGAGGTAGAATGCAACAAGCCTGTGCCTGAGGTAAGAGAGAGCTCTGGGAGAGAGTTCCCCTCTTTCCTCCCTGGAAATGCCTCAGAGGTGTTTAGGCTGCACTGTGAGGAGTATCCAGTGAAGGACCCCGCTGTGTGGCCTAGTGACTGCCCTGAGGTTTAAGGCTGAACAGTGAAAGCTCACAAACCCCAGCCAATGCTTCCCTTGGGGCTGTGGATGTCAGCAGCTGATGTGAAAAGTCCCCGTACTCAAACCAGAAATGTCTGCCCGGAAACCTCAGTCTCTACTACAAAGGTTCTGCTTCTCTGTGAGTTCTACTTCTCTAGGAATTCCACTGCTGTTAGAATTTCACTGCCTTAGGCTGAGCCCCACACTATGTGCATTACAGGTTGCTTAGAGCTATGTTCCCTCTGTTCGGGCTCTCATCTACCCCAGGGAGTACCCCCAGGCATCAGAAGGCGTCTGCACAGTCTGCACAGCCTGAGGAGATCTATTAAGTCACTTCCGGATTGGGGTGGATTTAGGATCTGGCTTTGTATTTTAAAGTGGCTTGATTTCTCTTCTGAACTGCTGTTTTATAAGCAGAGAAGAGCTTACAGCCTGTGCCAGATTCCTCTATCTCAGTGGCTTCTCTGATCCCAGAGTTCTCCCCAGACCGATTGGCACAGTGTGTTAGCACCCAGTCCAACCCTGTCTGTTCTGGCCTCTTTTTTTTTTCCTCCCCTTGGAATCAACTTTTTCTGTTGAAATTCCAGATTCCTTGTGGAGGAATTTTCAAGTTGTTGTTTTTTTTTTTTTTTCCCTAACAGCAATATTCTGTCACAAACACATATCATGGTTTATTGAGCTATTCCCCAATTGATGGGCATCCCCTCAACTTTCAATTGTTTTTGCTCTGAGAAGAGAGCTGATTTAGTCAAATTCTTCAACCATCAATCCTATACTTTCCTCTTATGATAATGGTTGATCTTACTCTTTTATTGCCCTTACCATTTCCTTTACTCCTAGCTTATCTTTAATGTTACCCCCATCCCAAATCTGTCCTCTTCCCATTTCCCAGATCTTATGGTCTATTTGTATGATTCCTTATTGTGCTCTATAAAGTTGTAAGAGGTGTGCATGTATAATCAATTAATATCCCTAGGTTAACCTATATTATTTGTAAGAACTTATTTTTCCAACATTCAAAATTTTCCTAGGGCAAGGATCAAATCTGAAACTTGTTACCCATAGCAATCTAATGAAGAAATAGTAATTCTATATGTCAGGAAAAGAGAGTTGGTTTCAGGTAACTGTGAGGAAACTTGACAGCCCTACAAAGATGGCATTGGATAAACTACTTAAGAAGAAAAGGACAGTTTATTGGTTAAGAATACTCATGCACAAAGTAGATGCTCAGTGATTGTAGAGATGATTTGCCTATAGAAAATTCAACTGACCTTTAAGCATCTGACCTACAAGGTGAATCAGATCTAAGCCAAACTCTAAAGCCTGGCTTCTTAAACCATGGTTCATAGCCCCACATGAAGTCTCATAACCCGTAATGAATGTGGGGGTTGCAAAATTATATTTTATGACTAGCAAATGTTTGATTTGTATATTTATATGCTTATATACCTGGGGGTCACACAAAATTTATTTTTTTAATTTTTTTGTATTTTAATAGTTTTTTATATTTTCAAATATATGCAAAGATAAAAATTTTCAACATTCACCTTTGCAAAAGCTTGTGTTCCAAATTTTTCTTCTTCTGCCATTTCCCTAGACAGCAAACAATCTAATATAGGATAAACATGTACAATTCTTTTAAACATATTTCCATATTTGTCATGCTGAGCAAGAAATATTAGATCAAAAGGGAGAAAAAAGCACAAGGAAAAAAAGCAAACAAATAAGAAAAAGAAAAGGTGAAAATATTATGCTCTGTTCCACATTCAGTCTCTATAGTTCTCTATCTGAATGCTGATGATTCTATCATAAATTTATTGGGATTGCCTTGAATTACGTCACTGTTGAAAAGAGCCAATTCCATCACAGTTGATCATCACATAATCTTGTTGTTGCTTAATACAACATACTCTTGATTGTACTCACTTTACTTGCATCAGTTCATGTCAGTCTTTCCAGACTTTTTTGAAATCAGTCTGCTTATCATTTCTTACAGAACAATATTCCATTATATGTATATACTAAAACTTACTCAATTTCTAGTTCCTTGCCATTACAAAAAGGGTTGCTATAAAACTTTTTGCACATCACACAAAAATTTCTTAGGTGAAAAAGGGTCGTGAGTGGAAAAAGTTTAATAAGCCCTAATCTAAAGTACCAAAACTGCAAAACTGCTTTACTGAGAGAGCTAAGCATAACTGACAATCTTAACACATATCAAGATATTTAGATATTTTATTTGGTTGATTTGCATCATCTAGATACCAACACAATCTAAGCCTGCTGGTGCATTTGTTACCTTTTAATTTCATCTTATTCTGTCAAGTACTGTAATTAAAGTGTAGACTAAAGATTTTTTTTAAAAAATCATAAATCCAGTTTCTTCCAATAAGTAAGGAAAGTAAAATTCATTTTGAACCCACTTAAAAATATATCATTTAGGCAACATCAGGAGTATAAAATTAAAAGAATGATATTTTAAAAGTAAATAGACATTAAAATTAAATCATTTAAAATGGTGGATATCTGACAATTTTCTATATTCTATAATATTCTAAAATCCTATATTCTTTACTTTTAAAATATTTTCTACTTTACATTTCTCTTTAATTAAAAAAAAAAGATTAAAAAGGACATGTACTTTTAATCTAATATCACATTAGTAGTGGCATTTGAATAAATCTTTTAATATTTATGTTTTTAGCTAATGCAATAATTTAAAAATAATATGTTCAGGCATTACTGAATTATTATTATGACTGTTATTTTGGTCTATGCAAATCAAATTTCATTAACTTATTTAAAGATGTATTAATACATACATAATAATACTTGAAGTCTAGAGATTCAATTTAAACCGTCATCACAAGATGTATGAGTAACTATATTTAAAATACATTGTATTTTCAGGGATGGAAAAACTAATAGAAAATATTAGTTAGAAAATATCAAAGGACAAAGGTCCAAAGCACAGATTTCAAATTGATCTGTATCCAAAAAATGTTTTAAGTTTTAAATTTTCATTTTATCTCTCCTACATAACAACAAGCTCAAAAGCAAAAGTCCAAGCACTAGCATTAGTAAAATCTCAGTAAGTTTGAGATTATTTTTCAGCCCCAAAAATATCACAAGTATACACACATACATATATATATATGTGTGTGTGTGTGTGTGTGTGTGTGTGTGTGTGTATGTATATATAAGTTCTTAGCATTATCCATTTAGAGCTGAAAAGGAACTAGAAAAATTCTTTCAGCAATTTAAATTTAGTTGGAATTTAGAATACATGACAAGATATAAAATATGTTGTTATGAATTAAAAACTCTGAGAAGAGTTCTGAATAATTAACTATCATTTTTTTAAATTAAGCTGCCTAATAATGAATACATTGTTGGTCAATGGTTTCTTTCAGAAAATCAAAAACAAAACTTTGAAAGTATTGTAAGCTTTAATTATGGTCCTAAAAGGGAATTTCCCTGACAAGTGAAAATCAACCCTAATTGGTGGACATTTAATGTAGAAATGGGTTAGGAGTTTTTAACACCTCCTGTTGAGAATGTGACTTGATTAAGAGACTCAGTTTACTTCTATCCACTTGAACAAGGGTATCTATCTCCATCCAAACTGCTCTGGTTGGCTTTCTTCTTCATGAGCTGCGTATTCTTGAATTCTAAGAAAGGATACAAGAACAGGAATTGTTCTCCTAGGAGCAAGAACTTGTTTAGACCAGAATCTGTTTATACTCTAAATAGAATTATTTTCTCCCAGTTGAATGGGGGCCCAAGATTGAGGAGCATTTTCTCCAAAGGTTAGGGGTAATCTCAGAAAAAAAAAAAAAAAAAAAGGAAAATTTAAAAACTCAAAATATTTTCATATAACCATATGAACATCAGTGAGGATTCAAAATATGTAGCAATAAATTTCCATGTCAAGAAAGTGTATATAATAATAGAAGATATTATATTCATGATTGTCCATCTATTCATTGTTTTCTTATAGGTGATTCTTTTGTTATCTGCTGTCTACTTTTTACTTTATTCTATTTTTTTTTCCCTTTCACCCTCTCACCTTTGCTACTTCTTCTAAGCAGGCTACTATTAAGCATGGATATATAGATAGTTACATATATATTATATATGTATTTATATATATATATATGTATGTATACATGACATATTTATTATATATGTATAATAAATATATTGTATATAATTTCTCTCACATACACATAGATATATATGCATGTAGACACACATATATTACTCATTTATACATACGTAGGCATGCATCTAAAAGAATACTAATATTGTTGACATAGTGTTGATTTCTCTTGATTAAGTCTTTAAGTCTGAATTTGTTTGAGATCAATGATTACTAATCCTACTTTTTTTCTCTAATAAATTCTATCCTAATCCTTGTTATAGTGTTGTGTATATCTCCTATTTTTTATTCCTAACTCTTCTACTTTAGGTCTAATCCTTAATTTGGTTTGTTATTACCTAACCTCCCCCTCACTTATGAATCCCTCTCTTAATTTCTTTTCCCAACCTTTCCTTCCCTCTTTATCCCATTCCCATTAATCCTCATACCTTATCCCACTTCCATTAATCTATACATCATTATATATCCTATTTTATCCTATTCTTTTCAACCTTTATTTCTTTATAGATTTTGTAGGGTGCTATATTCCCTTCATGATATATATGTATGTATGCATATGTGTATATATACACACACACACACACATATATATACATATGTATATATAGATATATTGTCCTATTTAATCTATTCCAGATGTAGTTAGAAGGTCATCTCAATCAGTCATGTCCTTCAGAGTCTGATCTCCCATAGGGTGGGTCTTGATGAAGAAATAGAAGATAAAACGTCTGCATCCTAATTTATTCATTGGTCATTAATATAATAGAAAAAATGTTTTTTTCTGTATGTGAAGAGGCTAGATAGATATTTATAGAATCATGAACTTATAACTGGATTAGAGTGACTTCAAACAGAGAAAGATCCTGAATGCCAGATAAGGAAGTTTGAACTTTGCTTAGTAATCAATGGGGAGCCATGGAAGAAATTTGAATTTTTCAATTGTATGCATATCATATCCCTTTCTTGGAGATCATAAACTTGAAGTCATCTAATCCAATTCTGATTCAGCAGTTCACTGAACTGTATTAAGTATTATTGCCAAAGTAGAGTCAATTTGTTGATATCACTGGGCTTCTTAGCTTTCATAGAACATACTTTCCAATCTTAGCCTTGTTTTTTTTTTACCTTATTTTTTAATAATAGCTTTTTTTATTTTCAAAATATATGTAAAGATAGTTTCCAACATTTACCCTTGCAAAACATTGTGTTCCAATTTTTTCCCTTCTTTTGTTTTGCGGGAACTGCATCCTTACACTTTTCCCATTTTTTTCATCTCTTTGGGATACAGACCCAGCAGAGACCCTGATGGACTAAAGGTCTGTACAGTTTGATAGCCCTTTGGGCATAGTTTTAAATGTTTCAATAACTTCCACATGGACTTCAAGATGATTGTGTAGAATCTTAAAGTTGTTTTCCTTGATGGTCTTCATGATGTTGAGAAACTCAATTCTTGTCCTTGATCTTAATGGAAGGAAGACTATAGATCACCCATGGCTTACCCCATTCCTCAATCATTCTCTTTATTACTGATGTGCCATGCCAATGTAAGGAATTTGCCTCTACAGAACCATAATTATTTTTTGGCTAATGAAATGTCATCCCACATCCCTTAAATGTAGGTGTACTCTAAGGCTTTTTTATAGGTCCTTTTGTCTTTTCTCTCTAAATTCTGCTCTTTGATGATTATATTCATATATCCATCTTTAACGTTGCCTCTTTTGCCATGGCTCCCAGATAAATGCTTTTCATCCTAATCACTCTTCAAAGCTTCCAAATCAGATTTCCAAGTGCTAGGTGAGAATTTCCAACAGAACCTTAAGACTTAATTCCCCATCTTTAATTTAGAAAATGTTCCTTCTCCTGACTTTCTCCTTTTTTTTTTTTTTTTTTTTTTTTTTTGTAATAATGGCACCTAGGAGGAATGCCTCCTATGTATTCAGAATGAAAACTCAGTCTTCTTCATTTACTTCCCACATTACATGTAACAAAGTTCTGCTTCCAGTTTGGTTCAGATCTTCGTCACTCACCTCAATAACTGCAAATATCTCTAAAACATTGTCTTGCCTTCCCTACTTCAGTCATCCATTACACTGCCAAGGTAATGTTGATAATGCATGTATAACTCTTATCATGTCACTTATTTGATTAAAATCTTTCACTGGTTCTCTATGGCCTATAAACTTTGCCTTGCATTCAGGACTCTCACAAATTTGGCCTTAAATACCTTTTCTAAACCCATCTCACATTATATCCCTGAATGTATAAATAAATATAGAATTTATAAGTTCTTTGAGTCAGGCACTGTGTTAAGCAATAGAGATACAAATCTAAGCAATAAAAGCAGCACTTCAAGAAATTTTCATTCCAGTGGGACAAGTGAACACCTAAAGAAGAACTTGAGGAGAGGTGGAGTTTTATGTGACACAGAATGATTTGGTAATAACTAGAAAGGGCCATGGGTGTCCAGGCAATATAAAGTGAAAGTTCATCTATTAGAACCTGGAGACAGAGAAAAAGTGTAAAGTTCTGATGGAAGGAGGATGGGGAGCATAAGGATGGGTGAAGCATGTAGATGGCATGATTCAGAAATGGCTTGTGCTCTTGTTAAGCTAGATTAATTGTCCCTCCTTATTTTCTTTATGACACTGCATTGAATTCATACCTCAATGCAAAACACATGTACACATACACACACACATACACACTCATCTCTATTCTTCTGCTCATCTTTTCCCTCCTATTCAAATGATTTCCTCCCCATTCCCTGTCTTCCAACAGTGAACACACATCATTTCTGTTTTTCTGGTGGTGATTACAACCATTTTCTGAAGGTTTTCTTAATCACCTACAGTTTTGACTGGTTTTTCTCATAACTGTTCCTTACCATGATAGCTGCTGTGGTTTCTTAACTTGCCCAGTTGGAAGATTTATTATAACAGTTTCATTGAACTCTTAACACATTTTTCTTATATATTCTGCTTAGCCCATGTCTTCTCATCCTAAATAGTTGCTTGGGCATCAATTTGAACCCCACTCTTTGTATGCAGCCCAGTACATACAGTTGTGATATGTATCACCTTCATTCCAGAGCAGACATTTTGTGGTAGAATTTTATTATTAGTGATGTTCAGTAAACTCAAAGGACATGAAAAGGCAAATGACAGGAAGCAGAGAGTATAGAAAGGCAGGACAGAAGAAGAAGGAAAGCAGAAGGTAGGATGATTTGTATATATGTTGGGGGAAGGAATATCCATTTGAAGACAAAAAGAACTATAATTGCCATTTTACTCCCTCTCTTTCTCCCTGCCAAAAATCATGATCAGAACAGATTTTAGAAAATTTCATCTCCTGACCAGAATAACTATATTAACCATTCTGAAGAGGAATAAAACAAACAAAAACCAACTGACCAACAGCAATAGAGATGAGCACACAGGTTCCAGTGCAGAAGCTCTACCAGTCTACGAGTTTCAATAAAATTCTGGATTGGGCATATTATAAATTTCCCTTGTGAAAAGTTTTTTCTTTCTGGGTTTGAGTCAATTACAGCCACTGATGTCATTCATCCAGAAGACAGCTCAGGATTCAAGATTGGGATATAGTAGAATACTTCCTTTGACAAAAGGGAGAGAGAATCAATTACCCATTAAAACGTTACCCTGAATAAAATGTAGCTTGCAAATTTTCTCCAAACTTTCATTTCTAAGAACATTAATTTTGAAAAAAAAAAAGAACCTTGCCTCAGTATGTAAAGAAAAGGAAAAAAAAATACTAGGTAGAGAAGAATTAAAGAAATAATTTGAATATAATGATAATAAATATGTAGCTTCCCATATACAATCAGTGCTTCATTCCCTCAAAACACCCCAATCTGAAAAATCACACTATTATAAACCTCAGAAATTATAGGAAAGTAATGTTTAGGGTAATTTAGAAAAATAGGAACCCAATAAAAATAACAGCACCATTTTATGTATATGTATTTCACATATGAAATGGTTAATAGTATGGTAAATAGTAGTGACATCTGTAACCTCAGACTACTGCTTGCACCCTGGTGCTACACATGTAACTCTAGGACTTTGGGGTCTGGGGATGAGAGTAAAGAGGAGACAAAAAGAGGTATAGGAGTGGAATATACCAGCCTTTTTCCACTCATATCTTCTTTTGCACCACTTTGAGGTCAGCTTGTGGGTGGGCATTGGAAGGATTGAAGATTATGACTTATTTTCAAATGGTGCATTTTTCTTCATTTTCACACTTTTTTGAATAGAAGTAAATTCAAAATTCAAGTTATGTTCAAAATATTCCCTAATATATCAATTGAATTGGAACAAATTTCTGTTTGTGAAAAATTTATATTTTTGGCATAATTCCTCACTACAAGTGGGCCACCATTATCTCCACTTCATAAATAGAGAGATGACAGAGAATAAATAACTTATTGTCAGGTAGCTAGTAAATGTCTGTTGCTAGTCTATCTTACCCCAAGCCTAGCCCTCTGCCCTACAATTCCTAAATGTCACAGTTGAAAGAATTTGTCTTTTTTACATATTAATTCAATTCAAGGAGTATTTTTTTCTTTTGTTTTGTGAAAGACCATTCATTGAGATTTAAGTTAAGAACAACATTGATTGGAGCTCCCTTTAATATACCTCTTTAAAAACAAATATATAGATAGATGACATAGAGAGAATGTCATCTTATTTTCATAACAACTCAATGAAGTTATATATTAATTCAATTCAAGAAGTATTTATTAAGTATTTATTGAGTGAAAGATCCTGTGACACTGAGGATTTAAAGTTAAGAAACATATGATTAATTAGAGCTGTATTTAATATACCTCTTTGAAAGCAAAGAGAGATAAATGATATATAGATAGATAGATAGAATGTCATTTGTTCTTCATAACAATTCAACATTCTACTATCATCTCTATTTTATAAATTGTAAACTGAGGCTCCTAGACATTAAATGACTTGCTCATGATTTTACAACTGTTAAATATCTGAAGCAGATTCAAGGCAGGTTCCTGGATAGAGCACTTGACTTGGGATTAGAATGACCTGGCTTTGATCATTACTAAGAACCATACTAATAAGGGCTTAGTCCTCTATAGTGCTGGGATTACAAATCCAGCTACCTGTGGCACTTAAGGTAGCAGCTCTTTGAAGGACTCAAAATGGAAATGGAGTAAATATGGATTGGGGATGTTGTCCTAGAGAGGGTGACAAAATATGCAGAGACTGAAGTACTAGAATGTCTATATTTTTCTTGAAAAACATATTTCTCTTTGAATAGAAATGTACCTCCTCTGGAAAGCAGAAATTCCCTAAACATTTGGCTTGTGAATGCCCTCTGCTGGAGAAGTTTGGATTATAGATTCAGAAATTTTTTCATGGGTATTATTATAACTTCATCCACTAAGATTCTCTTTTCTATATGCTTATTGGACACCCAAAATACTGTCTGTACCCCAATTCCTGGGTGCTCTACTTGGCCTCTCCTCCTGAGACTACAGAGCTTTGTTCACAGGGCTTGATTTTTTACTATCTTGGAATAGTACTATTATATATATATATATATATATATATATATATATATATATATATATATATATAAAGGCTGAATCCTACTGCCAATCATTGAATTAATTTGTGATGATTATATATAGTTTTATTTATTCTCAGAATGCAGGCTCCTCTAGATAAAAAGCAAGGAAGCCCCTATCATCAGCTTCAGCAATCTTATATAAAATGTGGCTACATAAACTGGATGGATCCAGTTGAATTTTACAGAAAGCAGGAGGAAAAGATAAGAATATACACATCACAAGGGGCAAGATAAGGATTCTGCATCAGGAAGGTCAGAACAAAAGCTCTGGCTTATTTCTCAACCTTGATTGTGCAATGGTGTAATGGAGACAGTGTCTTCTTGTTATCAGTGGCAGCCAAGAACTCTGAGCCAGAAATTCTCTTGCCACGATTCCCAAAATAAATTTCAGACCAACTCTGACTAAGATACCTTTAGTACTTCCAATTCACCACTTCCTAACAATCAGTATACACTTAGCAAGGTGTAGTTACATTTTCACTGGACAGCTTTTCATTTTCTGCAATGTTTTCACTACAACAGAGATAGAATGGTTTGAATACCCCTGCCACAAATTTTAAGGATATGATTTCCCTATTGAGGCAATTATGTCTATTTGGCATTGAGCATTTATTCAGGGGACACATTTGAAAACAAATAAACAAGACAAGTTTTAAAATGCTTGGAAAGAAGTGAATTTTACAAAAAAGAGGTTATTTTCTTAGGGAATGGCAGTAACTCCATTTCCCAAAGAAAAATTCCTCAGATTAAGAAAGATAAAATGGTATTGAAGTACCAGCAAGTTTTCAAATTAAACCTGAATTAATAAACCTTGTAATTAAATAGCCAATCAGCCAAATCTGACTTACCTAAGAAAAGGAGAAGTCACATCCCTAATAATGTCTTTTAGGAGAACCTATTTGCTTATCTAAACCAAAGTATTTTTCAGGCAAAAAGAAACATTAATCCTTTATTTAGTTATATTTTATATTTTGTATATACATATATATATATACATCTACATTATACATATATGAATATTATACAAATTATTTGTATGGCATTTTCTAAAGAACTTAAAATGGAGAAGGGGTTAGCACTTTCAATAATGAAAATTTCCTGCTCACATCAATATGCTATACAAACTTGCTATAAAAATGAATAATCCTCAGATCCTTGAGCATAATCCAGTGGCATATCTTATAATTCAGTCTTTTGGTTTTCATCTCTTATTCTTTATACTAAAATATATTTCCTTCATATCTTTATCCCTGTTAACAGAAGTAATGATGGTTGACAATTATTACTATAATTCTTAATGAAAATTGTAGGAGTTCTAAATCACATAATAAAGTAGTAAACACACCAAAATTATGATACTGGTTAACAAACAGAAAAACAGGTGAATGTGAAACTCTTTGTTCTCTTATCATTTTACATACTTAAAAGCATTATCCCTATAAAAAAGGTTCATTAGTTTCACCAGTCTATCAAAAGTTTCTTGACACACAAAAAGTTTTAAAAATCTCTGATCCAAAGAGCATCAAGTGTTTATTTCATCTTTAAAATGATCACATGAAGATAAGGATTTATTAGATTGAATTCAAAATATCTTAAAGAAAGTCAATACTCACTCAATATAATGGCTTAGTGTTCAGGAAATTAATCATTTGTACATCATTTTTTAAAAATCCATTGTAATTCATTTTGACTATATTTGCTATCCTTTGTATTTCCATTGTTTGAAAGTTTCTAATGAATAAAAATCAAGAATAAGATACTGAAAAAAAAAAAAAAATCAGGACAATTTTTCCAAATAGGCAATCCCTGTTGGGCAAGTTTGTCAATGAAATGACCAAATTTTTGAGAGATTCTGACTACAGAGTGAAAATGCTTCCTATGTGTTCTTAATGACTTCAGAATGACCTTTCTGTAAGACAAAAATCTTTCTTTCAAGAGGTGGCCAGAATGAGCATTTTCGGGGCTCTATAAGAGTGAATAATAACAGAGAATATAGCCCTCTAAGGGAAAAAAAATCCATGTAGACATCTTAGTTAACATGAATTTTCATTTGATCTTCTATCATTTCATAGAGAAAGTAAAAATGTGAAAAAAAATATTAAGCTATAAAAAATCCTGTCTGCCTTCCATGCTTTAAAGGAGCTGTAAGGAGTAAAATCATTTGCTGGCTCAAGAGGATTGTACCTATGTATGAGCAATTCCCATTATAACTGCAAAGAAAACAGGTTTCCAGTTATGTGTGTAATACTTGGTTCAGGATTACATAGCTACATGTGCTTTCTCTCTTTCTCAAAGAGCTCTGCCTATTCTCATATTAGTCTCAACTTGTCATTACCGAAGGTTGGGAATGATCCTTTTCCTAATGGCTGACCTCGTCAAACCCATAGGCATTTTCTTAGTTCTTAATTTCCTTAGCCTTAAATTTCAGTTCTATAGCTCCAACTGCCTAATCATAATAAAAGTAATAATAATTAGGGGTAGTATGATAATAATTAATTATTAAAATAGAATAACTAATAGGATAATAATATTTATGTTGCTATTATTTTACTTGTATAAAGAAGAACAACTTGGAGCAAGGTAAGAATACTAAATTTGGAATCAGAGGATTTGACTTTAAATATTTCTTCTGACAGTATTAGTGTGATCTTGGGTATCATCTCAATCCCTATTTTGCTCATATGTAAAATGAAGAGATTGAATTATACAATTTCTGCCGTTCCTTTCTGCTTGAGAACTGTGAGCTTGTGATGTGTTAGTCTGAGGCCCAGTTCTATCCCTTACTATCTATATTATCAGAGTGATGAACCTGGAATCATGAAGACTTGAGTTCAAATCCAACCCCAAACACTTGCTAGCTATATGTCCCTGGGAAAGGCATTTGACTTTTTTCAGACTGTTTTCTCATCTGTAAAATGGAGTGTTCACCTCCCCAGATTGTTTTTATACAGATAAAATGAGATATTTTAAGAGTATTTTCTAAAAGTTGAAGTACTAGATAAATGTATTATCATCATCAATATTTTATTATATTCATCACTTAAACTTCCTTAGTCTCAGTGTCATTATTAAAAAAAAAATTAAAAAAAAAAAATGAGCACCAGCTCTGAATTCAGGAGGATCCGAGTTCAAATCTGGTCTCAGACACTTAACACTTCCTAGCTATGTGACCCTGGGCAAGTCACTTAACCCCAGCCTTAGGAAAAAAAAAAAATGAAGATGTTTGGATTCTTTTATCTATAAGGTGCCTTCCAGTTCTATACCTGGAATCCTATAATAGAAAATATACATACAC
The DNA here is from genome assembly GCF_048593235.1 of Sminthopsis crassicaudata. Lineage (NCBI taxonomy): Eukaryota > Metazoa > Chordata > Mammalia > Dasyuromorphia > Dasyuridae > Sminthopsis > Sminthopsis crassicaudata. The sequence continues at coordinate 81,224,767 of NC_133622.1, read as the reverse complement.
ACCATTCTGAAATTTTAAGAGATTAGAATAAAACAAAATTCTAAGAAATGAAACGTATTAACTCTCTTTCCCCCTCCATTTTTTAAAAAAATCTGGCTATCTACAAAACCTGAATAGAGGAGGCAAGGTTTTCAATGTTTAAAAGCTATTTTAAAATTCTTCAAATCATAGAAGATGTTCATAAATACCAAGTAAATTAGACTCTTCATCAAGCTGATGACTAAATAATTGACTAATTATGTTTATAAATTTATTGACAAGCCTTATGTGGGACCACTTTATTGCATCCCTTTTGTGTGAAGGAGACAGAAGTCTACACTTTGAGAAATAAGATCATGCATTTTACATAATTAATCAGAAACTAATAATTCACTTTAGGAGCAATTGGTTTCCTACTAGATTGGCCTCTCTTGAATCCTCAGGGAAAATTGCTGCAGTAAAATGCTGCCAAAACAAAACTCATAGTTTCATATTTACGCTGTGGGAATCATTTTTTAAAAAGATTGTTTTTATATTTCAAATTTGGGGAAAAAGGCACAATCCCAAAAATATGTGTGTGGGGGGGTTAGGATTATGCTATTTAATAGACATACACACACAGACCCTACACACACATACATACATATATATTCAAATATACATATATACATACACACATACATTTGTGTTTATACGTGATTGGTCTTGCGTTTTTGTGCATGTGTGTGCATTTATCTATATATGCTTTTGTATGTGTGTATGTATGCAAGTGTATGTATGCCATTGAAAAATATAATTTATTAATTGTAAAATTGCTATATGTAGAATATACATTGATCTCAGATAAATGAACTACAAGTGTACTATTCCACTCCCTAAGTCATATTCTCATACATCCTAATGATAAGGACAATCTTGAATCCTAATGTCCTGCTACAGTGGGAAGCTCTGACAGGTCTGCCCAGCTGGAAAGATGACAATTTCGTGTAGAGAGAGACTTTCTCTCATTCAAAACACAGACTAATGAGGTTTGAAGATAATTATCAACAGTGTTGGCCACTGGGTAATAATATATATAAATATAGCAAATATATAGACTAGTGTAAAGAGAAATGGCTCTGGTATTATCCTACTCCTGAAACTTATTACCTCTTTATTGATTAATTGAACCTCTTTATGTTTCTGTGATTTCAAACCCAAAATGAAGAGGTTGAACTCTATGGACTCTGAGATCTCTTCCATCTCTGGATCTATGAACCCATGACTCTCTTCCTAATAGTGCTTTATGGTTTGAAAAGCAGTTTATATGTACCATCCATTTGTTCCTCACAATAACCCAGTCAGGTAGATATTACTATTAGACCATCTTGAAGAAGAGGAAATTGAAGTTCAGAGAAGTTAACTGACTTTCCAATTGTCACCCAATTAGTAAATTAGAAAACTTTATCAAGGAGTGGAGGGGACAGTATACTGCTTTAGTGGTGACAATACCACATCAAGATGATTTTGAAACATTGAAAAGTAAGGATATTATGACTTTTAAAACACCAAAAAATATCTTCCAGGAAACAACCATAGAAAGCAAAGGATCATCAATAGAAAATGTGGAATTTCAATGTTTTTGAAGAGGAATCAGTTAGAATTATCCAATTTAAATCATTATAGCCTCATTTGTTGTAGTACATTCCAGTACCTGATACCTGGTACTAGTCTACTATACAAATGATCTGAATGAAAAGATAAAAAAACCCAGTTTACCCAAAGTGTAAACTACAAAGAAAATCTTAGGAAAATGATTGGGGAGGAGAGAAAGAAGTCTGGAACTTTGATTTCATTAAAAAAAAAAAAAAAGCAGTCGTATCAAACTTAAATAAAATTTAAAAATTCATTTGGAAGAACAAAGGTCAAGAATCTCAAGTGAATTAATGAAAAAAAAAAAAGGAAAGGAAAATTGCCTAGCTGTACCAGAACTAAAACTATTTTATAAAGCAGCAGTTATCAAAACCATTTGGTACTGGTTTTGTAGTAGATCAGTGAAATAGCTTAGTTTCACAAGACACAATAGTCAATTGCTATAGTAATCTAATATTTGATAAACCCAAAGACTCCAGCTTCTAAAGTAAGAACTCAATATTTGACAAACATTTTAGGAAAACTGGAAAATAATATGGCAGAAATTAGACATTGATCCACACCTAACATCCTATACCAAGATAAGGATAAAATAAGTTTATGATTTAGACCACTAAAGGGCGATACTATAAGCAAATTAGGACCACAAAGGATAGTTTACCTCTCAGATCTATAGAAAAGGAAGGAATTTGTGGCCAAATAACTAAAGAACATTATGAAATGCAAAATGGACAATTTTGATTACATTAAACTAAAAAGATTTTGCATAAACAAAACCAACACAAAGAAGATTAAAAGGGAAGCACAAAGCTAGGAAAATTGTTTTGGCATCCGTGTTTCTGCTAAAGATGTCATTTCTAAAACATGTAGAAAATTGGCCCAAATTTATAATAATACAAGCCATTCCCCAATTTATAAATAGTCAAATGATATGAACAGATAATTTTAAAATGAAAAAATTAAAGCCATTTCTAGCCATATAAAATTTCTCTAAATCACTATTTGATTAGAAAAATACAAATTAATACAACTGTGAGGTACCATTTCACATCTCTCATATTGGCTAAGATGACAGAAAAAGATAATGATAATATTGGAGGGGATGTGGAAAAACTGGAACACTAATACATTGTTGGTAGGTGGGAGTTGTGAAATCATCCAACCATTCTGGAGAGCAATTTGGAACAATGCCCAAAGATCTATCAAACTATGCATACCTTCTGATCTAGCAGTGTCTCTTCACATTTTGATCTGAAGGAGACAGAATACTACATTTTGAGAAATAAAATCATGCATTTTACATAATTAATCAAAAACTAATAATTCACTTTAGAAACAATTAGGAACAAATGGGAAAGGACCTACATGTGAAAAAAAATATTTATAGTAGCCCTTTGTGTAGTGGCAAAAAAATGGAAATTTAATGTAACCCCATCAGTTGTGGAATTGCTGAATACGTTGTTATATGAGTGTAATCGAATATTATTGTTCTATAAGAAATGATCAGCAGGCTGATTTCAGAAAAGCCTGCAGAGACTCACATAAACTGATGCACAGAGCAACAAGAAGACTATGTGATTATCAACTGTAATGGATTTGTTTCTTTGGACTTGTAATGGAAAGAGTCATCTGCATCCAGAAAGAAAGCTCTAACGCCTGAATATAGATCAAGGCATAATATTTTCTTTTTTTCCCTTTTCTTCTGTTTTTGCTGAGGCAATTGGGATTAAGTGACTTGCTCAGAGTTACACAGATAGGAAGTGTTAAGTGTCTGAGGTCACATTTGAACTCAGATCTTCTTGACTTCAGGGCCAGTGCTCTCTTTATCCACTGCTCCATCTAGCTGCCCCAAGGCATAGTATTTTCACCTTTTGTTGTTATTGTGGTTTTTTTGCTTGTTTTTTTTTTTTTTATAATTTTTTTCTTAACCTTTTGATATGATTTCTCTTGCACAGCATGATGAATGTGGAACTATGTCCAGAAGAATTGCACATGTTTAATCTGCAGTAGATTACTTTCTCTCTAGGGGAGGGGGCTGGGGAAAGGGAGGGAAAAATTTGGAACAGAAGGTTTTGCATAAACAAAAGGAATATGGCCACAATTCGAAGGAACATAGGAAATTGGGAGAATATTTTATGGCAAATTTCTCTGATACCATTTCTTAAATATATTGGAAACTGAATCAGATTCATAAAAAATGAGCCAATTCCCATTTGAAAGATGATCAGAGGTTAGGAGCAAGCAGTTTTCAAGAAACTAATGTAAACCAGTTTAGTAAGTAGCTCATCTCTTACTTCACATCTTAAAGAGGTGTCTGGAGTAGGGAGTTGAGAGAAGAGGGAGGAACTCAAGACTTACTTATCTGGGGTCACATAGTCAGTATTAATCAAAGGCAGTAATTGAATCTAAGTCTTGGAGACTCCAAGGTCAGCATGACACCACATTGTGTACAGCTCTCATGAAAAAAAAAAAAAAAATGAGTGCAGCAAAATGGAAGAGGAAGCCAATGAAAGAAGAATAAGGTGCCTGACTTCACTGTTGAGAAATGTTGTTTATTCAGGTGTTTCATCATGTGTTAAACAGATATTTTAAAAAGTGAAGACTGGAAATAATTGAGACTTGCATATCATTAGTAATTCAGGAGGAAAAGCAGACTAACTATAATCCTGAAAAGAAAAAAAATGAGCCAATAAGCTTTTCTATTTCTCTAATTTTTTTTCAATTTTAAAGACATACTTACACATGCAAACACAGATATTATTTGAATTAAACTCTTCAGTAAAATTCTTTTTCTAAACAAAAGTTTCAGGTCCTTGAGATTTCTATATTGTATTCTTAAGAATAAAAACAATGAAAGGGGAAAAAAGAATATAATTCTAGCTAAACTGTCTCATCACATCTTATTATCTAGAATGAAGAAGCAATCACTTGGACATTATAGGAAAGGATTAAACTCTAGTCAATAAAGGAATGGGCCTCTACCTCTCTCACTCTTTCTTGGTTCACTACCAGCTATCTTCTTGGTCCTAGTGGATTTGAAATTTTTAAATCATGAGAAGAACAAAGAAAAACCACTGGACCTCATCTAGCCTTTATGCATCTTCATGAAAGACACATGTCAGATAAATACCAGCTGACAAGAACACAAGGAGATAAATGGGTCCCCAGAGCCAATGTGATTACTTATTACCCTCTGGCGTCTAGTGAGCTGAACTCCAGGGTGATTTTTAAAAGGATATATGTAATTGAAATGTCTATATCAGAATAATGACACAAGCTACTCAATAGGCCATATGTTGGTGAATGCAGAGATGCATTAATGCATCTTAAAATAGCTTCATTTTTAAAAGATAATTTATTATGCATAAAATATATATTTTATAAAACCAGAATCTTCTTAGTAGGAAGAGGGAGTAAGCAAACAGTTTGCATCCTTTAATAAAAAATAATGAGCAAGCCTATTTTGATTATTAATATAAAATTCAACAGGTGAGAATTCACCTTTTTCGTTCTGCACTGAGAGAGCTCTTAAATGTACAGCAAAATTGATTCAAGCTGTCTGTTCTGTAGGGGCCAGGAGCACAGGTTGTCATGATCTTAATGAGAAAAAAAGGAGAAGTTAACTCATTACAAAAGGCCATCAGCTTCCATAGGAAAAAAAGACAACATCAAAATATAATTATTCAGAGGTTTCATCATGTTTAACCTTAAATCCTTGAATCTATGAATTTTCAAAGACTTGTGTAAGACTCAAGCAGCAGCCCATCTGTAATTAAAATTAACGAGACTCCTTCAGCATCAATCTCCTGGAGGAAAAAAAAAAAAAACCTGCTCTCCTAAGCTGTGTGTTGAATATTTAGTGTCAACAGAAGATTGTCTGAATTGGTATTATGATAAGTAAGGAAATGGCCCAGTAAACTTGTTTGGAAAAAAGTTCATGACCAACCTAAGGCTATTTGCTGCCTACTCTTTCATCAGTCAGGAATAACAGAGAAGAAAATGTCATATATTTTCCTTTTTCCTATGCTACTGTGTATTTTAGACTATGATGAGTCCCTGCACCTCTACACCTATGCAGAAAAAGTAGAGAAACTGAAGCAATGTTTCCAATTTCCCTCTAAACCCTCTTCCCCATTCTGAGTCTTTTCATAGGATTAACCAATATCTCTCACCCAATTAAAGACTTGGAGAATAATGGAAAGGAAATCACTCTGCTCACACTGGGCCAATATTTATTGAAGCCCTACCATATTTACCCAAATATCTCACAGGAATTTACAGAGTGTGGGAAAGGTGATAAGTGGCAAGAAAAAAAATTCAACTAAATGTGATAATCAATCAGAGCCAGAGGACTTGGGTTCAATATCACTTTTGATATTCATTATCAGTGTGATCTTGCAGAAGTCACTTTTAACATCCTCACTTTGCACACTTACAAAATGACAGGATTGAATTTGAATATCTTCTCCATCTAGAAAGCAATGTTCTTAAGTTTCTGTTTAGCTCACATTTTATTCCAAACCTTTCAAAAACCATTCACATTCTCAACACACCTTGCAAATATATATCTGAAGAAGAATATGATTGTAAATTCCAATTTCAAGTATCTCCAGCAATAATACAATGCTGCAAGACAATTCCAAAAGATTTGTGATGGAAAATGCTATATATATATATATATATATCCAGAGAAAGAAATGAGGGAATCTTTATGCAGATCAAAGAATACTATTTTCATCTTATTTTATTTTTTATGGTTCTTTCTTTGGGTTATTTCTTCTTTCACAACATGGCTAATATGGAATTATGTTTTGCATGATTGCCCATATCAAGTTACTGTCTGTCAAATTGCCTGTCTTAGAGAGGAGGGAGGGATAGAAGGAAGAAAGAAAATTTGGGATTCAAATTTTATTTAAAAGAATATTAGTTTTGCACAGTGACAATATTGTAACCAATAAGGTTTATCCGAGGCATATTTATTGCTAATTGAATTGAATTGAAATTGAAAATTGAAAAAATGAATGTTAAAAATTGTCTTTACATGTAATTGAAAATATATATTGAAAACAAATATCTGCATCAAGGTCATGATTTTTCTAGCATAAACGGGACATCTAGTGAGTGTTTGGAATATAATCACTAATAGTTATGAAGTGTGTTATAGTTACAGTTATAGTTAGCCCAGGAGTCAGAAGGATTCAGGTTGAGGGCCAGCTTCTGATGCATAAGCAAGCAGAGTACAGGGGTCCAGTATGGCAGAAAATTTACTTTATGTTCTATGTATAACTTAAATATTCTTTTTCCAGACAACTTGATCTGACAATCTGCATTGATGGAGGAAGCTTTCACACAGGGAATTTCTCACAATGAAAAAAATCAGAGGCTTAACCAAAAGAAGAAAGAAAGAAAGATTAAATATTATTTTCACTGAAGGAAATATAATCCAGCAAACACCTGCCAAATGTCAGCTATATATAAGGGTCAGTGTTAAACATTGCAGATACAAAGACACAGAGAAAAAATGTCTAAATACAAGATAATTTAATAAAGGAGAGAATGGTAATACCCAATAGGCTTAGGAAAAGTTCCAAGTAAGAGGTAGCCCTATATTTTGGTTCTGAGAAAAGTTAGGAAATATACAAAGTGGGGTGATGATGGAATGCAAAGACATGAAATCAGAAGCCGGAAGGCTGAAATTTTGGACTAGTAAAGTATGATTTTACTATAATTTAAAGTTCATGAGAGATATTAATTAATGCAAGATAAATCTGGAAAAGTATGCTGGAACCAAATTGTAAAGGATTTACCTGTCAAACTTTACCTGTCAAGAGGCAACTAGGAAGACCAGTAAATAGAATGCTGGATTTCTAATCAGGAAGAGTCGATAAAAATCTTATCTCATATGTTTACTACATGTGTGATCATCTGGGTAAATTATTTAATCTCTCTCAGCCTTAGATTCCCCATTTGCAAAATAAGGATAATAGTGTCACCTTCTTGTAAGTTTGTTATGAAGAGTATATGAAATACCACAATACTTTATAATCCTTAAAATTCTTTCTATATGTGCTTGTTACTATTATTATTATGTAAGGGAGTGACATGGTGACCATGTTGTGTCTTTGAAGGCCTATTTTGACAGCAAATCTATTTTTATGACATAAAGTTTGAACTTAAAACACTACTCCTTTTCTGAATACTGCTGTATGTTTCTTACTTTCTATTGAGTAAGTTTCTTTTTATGAGAAAGATATTCTTTCCAACAATAGAAATCAGTGATTGAAGTGTAATTCATAGTCATGGAAGGCTTATGAAAAGTGATGCAATATAGCCATGAGAACCCATGTGTGTCAAGGGGTTCAGTCCTAAATTTTAAAGCCAGAAAACTACATTCTTCAAGGGAAATACTACAATATTATCAAAAGTTTTTACAATTGAAGAAATAAGATGAGTCATTTCACCTTGTTGATAATTCATGAAGTTAACAAAAACAACATTAAAATAAGGCAGTAAAAGAACTTGAAAATGAAGACCTTTCCTGCCTTTCTTTATTAGTAATAACCCTGCCTTGATACACACTATCTCCCAACTTCTCAGTTGTTTCTATATTAAGTTCCAGATAAGGCCATATTGAGATTGTCTTTCTATCTATTGAGCTGCTAAGCATCATATGATAAACTCTGGATGGTACACATAGTACTGGATTAGGAATTAGAAAACTTTGATTTAAATATCAAATCCGCTTTACTAGCTGTGTGAATTGGGCAAGTTACTTCACATCTTTGTTTCAGTTTCCTCTTCTATAAAAAATAGGGAGTTGACTAGGTGATCTCTAAGGTCTCTCCCAGTTCTGAAATTCTGTGCTATCTCTTCCTTTTGCTCTTGCTCTGTCCTCTGTTTCTATCTCTGTCTTTGACTTCTGTTTGTCTCTGTCTCTCTCTCTCTTTCTCTGTATCTCTTTCTCCCTCTCTATCTTTCTCTCGCTCCCTCTCTCCTTTTTGCTTTTGCTCTATCTTGTGTCTGTCTCTGTGTCTATCTCTGTTTCTCTTGTCTCTGTGTCTGTAGGTCTGTCTCTATCTCTCTGTCTGTCTCTCTGTGTCTCCGTGTGTGTGTGTGTGTGTGTGTGTGTGTGTGTGTGTGTTTCTCTCTTATTTTTCTCTGTCTTTGGCTCTGTATCTATTTCTGTCTCTCTATGTGTCTGTCTCTGACTCTCACTTTCTAATGCACAGTAACTTTCATTTAAAGCAAATCTTCTTTGTGATTCCTGTATTCTAGGTAGCTTATCTTTGGAGCTTTTCTCTTTTTCTCTCATAATATCACCCTTGAGCAAGTTTCTTCCCAAGATGCTGCAAGTCCTTTTCTGGGTTCCACAGCTAGAAATGGAGTGTGCAGTGGTTTGTAGTTATAGGCCAATGAGTTTATTTGAGAAGTCTGGGAATACAGCAAAGGAGATAATAATGAGAATAAACAAGCACTGAAGATGAATCTAAAAACTAGGAAGTAAGTTGAAAGTAGATGTTCAGTCCAGAATGAAGGTATATAGCAGCATTAAAAACCTTAAACTTCCAAAGTAAAAAAAAGAAAAAAATCTGAATGGAGCTTATCAACAATCTTGTTTTAAAAAATATCTATGAGATGAATACTAAGCATCATTGCTCTAATTTTATTGAATTCAAAAATATTTTAAATAATTTGAAATAATTCAGCAAAACTACCATAAATAGAAATAAAATTCATCCTTAACTCATCTATTATTTGGTAATTGATACAACTTCAACCAGTTGGTCAAACAACTGCCTGGCCAGAGAAGGCATGAATAAATAAAATATTGGCTAAGTCCTTAATATGAGAAAGTTATAATCATTCTGAGATCATTAGAAAATCAATGTCATGGATAATACTAGATTCTATGTTTAAATATTTTATCAATCAACCAAAAAGGCATTTATAAAATGCTTATCATTCAATAAACACTGAATCCAGTACCAGTGATGCAAAGAAAAACAAAAATTGACTTTTATTTGACATCAGCCCTAACAACAGTGTTAGTGATTTATTATAGCTGTTATTACTATTCTTAAAAGAAAAAGATGGGGGATATTATTAAGATATGTATCCAGGAAATCAACTTTTTCTATTAAGTTCTATTCAAAACAATCTAATAAGCATTTATTAATAAAAGATATGTAAAGGACACTATAACAACAAGTTGGAAATGCAAATGCAAAATGAGAAAAAAAATCAGCTCCAGTTCTTGAGTTGCTCATGTTCTACTAGAATTGTAAAAATATGTTAACATCTTCACCAAGGTCCTAAAGTCTATCATTCATTCAGTAAGCACCAAATGGATTTTCATAGTCACCACCCAAATGATTACTTTAGACTACTGGCAAAATTATTATATTCAAAATTGTCACTGTGATAGAGTAAAGAGAACACTTGGATTTTTTCTCAGGAAAGTGACATCATGAATTCAGAGAAATCAGTAATATGTAGTTACAAAGACATTTTCTTTTAATGGAACAGGGAGGAAGAGATTTCTACAATTGGTGATGATTTAGAGGTGACTAATTTTTTTCACTCCTCCATCTAGCCCTGGGATCACTCACAAATCTCAATAATAATAATAATAATAATAATATTTTGGGTGAAAAGCTATTCCCTATCTTTATGATTGTATTCACAGAGGAAAAATGGGTTTGAAATTCTAGTTCTTGTTCTCTGAGTTTTTCTGACATAAATTGGAATTGAAAGATCTGTTCTTTGATTTGTGCCAATTGGTGATAAATCTTTAAATTGAAAACAAGCATTGTTTCAGTACATTAATAGTAAATGTAGCTGAGATGATGGGGAAAGGGCTTTCAATTGTAGCTTTATGGTCATTAAAGCTAGAAGAATATACAACTTGTCAGATGAGTCATAGCAAAAAATTTCTTAACAGGAAAAATGGAAATATTATTGCTTCTAAAAGTGCAAAATGTGAATCTTGGACTAATTTCAGCCAATTAGAACATGCAGAATAATATACAAAGCATCTGGTAGCTTTATGGTAATAAACAACTCATGGGAGATTTAATTTTATTTTAAATCTTAAGCCATTGAACCCCAGGTTTATTAATTCCCGAATCTTGGTAATAGGTGTTTCAATTTCTTCTAGTGCACTTAATTTGTAACCCTGATGGAAAAATGTTTCCTTATTCAACATAATGAATAAATTGGTCAGTAGATGTATGACTAAAATAATTCTATTATACTCAAAGCTTCTAATTTATTAAGTGCCCTGGCAAATTGAGATGATTGTTGTAGCCTCATGCAACAGTCAAGCTTTTTGTTAGGTAAAATTATATTAAATGCTGTTCCTGACAATGTATTTATTGGAGAGAAGCATGAGTGTTTTTAAATGATTTTGTCCAACAAAAGCCCTTATTTTTATTATTTCAAAGCACCAACATCTAGCTATATTCAATTCTAAAATGGATCCTAGGACTTTGAAATTGACAATAAGCATCTTTTTTAAGCTTCAAGCTTTTTTTTAGGTCTAAACTATTTGTTTGTCAAGTAGTATAGAAATACAAAACAAATATCTTGAATGAAGAGTACAATACATTCTTCAATGAAACAAACAAACAAACAAAAAAAAAAAAACCCAACACATTTTTATGGGACTAAAATTAAATAAGTAGTGTCTCCCATCTGGCTTAGTCTCTTATGTTTTGTTCTCTCTCTCTCTCTCTCTCTCTCTCTCTCTCTCTCTCTCTCTCTCTCTCTCTCTCTCTCACACACACACACACACACACACACACACACACACACACACACACACACGACCTACAAACTTTTAAGCTTATTAAGACTCATCAGTTTTGGACTGAACAGTTTTCAGGAAGATTCTTTTAAAAATAGGATTTTGGAAGGGAAGTAAAGCATCTAATTTGACCCCTTTGTGGAAAAAAAAAATAAAATAAAGATTACCTAGTACAAGATACATGATTAGGAGTTACTGAACTTTTGTACTTACCAGACTTTCTCCAGTGGTGTGGAATCTACCTCATGAGAAAGTCCATTTCACTTTGGGGAAGTTCTAGTTGTTAATCTTTTTCCTTATATAAAGCTTAACTCTGCCTCTTTATAGTTTTCACTCTTTGTTCCTTGTTCTTCCCACAGAAGTCAAAAACAAGATGACTTTTCTATATGACAGTGGTTCAAATATTCTAGCAAAGTTGCACTAGGATTAGATGGTTTTTGAGTTTCTTAGTAGACTTAGCTCTATGATCCTATGGAAGTTATTATGTACTTCCCCTAAATTCCTTCTAATTTCATTCTTATCTTCTTCATACTAAACACATCTATTTTCTTCAATCAAGATTTAAATGGAGTGAACTCAAAGCTCTACACTATTCTTCTCTTTTCTAAACATATTCCAGTGAAAATGATAATGATAATGATGATGATATTTACATTAGATGTTACAGATTTTAAAGCATTTTATACACATTATACACAATCACCCATAACTGATTCAAATTATAGTGAATATATTAATGTTGGGAGAAAATGATTAAGAAAATTAATTACCTATCCATATTTAGCATTTAACTTCTATCAAGTTCTTTTAACAGTTACAAGAATAAATTTTGGGTTTTATTCCTGAAAAAGAAATTTGGTTTAGCTATATTTATGTGGATTTTATATTGAGAAAAGTATCTAACAGGAACTTGGAAACATCTTCCAAAAGATGGATGTTAAATATCTCCTTCCTCTAAAGCTTAATAATTTGTTGTTCAGTCATGTTTTCAATTTTGTCCAACTATTCATTAATGAAATCTGGGTAGTAATTCTATGTGACAAATACACAATCGTCATTCTCTTTGCCAAAAGGAGAAGAGATAACAAACAAAATGAAGAGTTAAAATATAGACCAGGAAGGGTAAATATGAAATAGATTTGGTAGAAAATAGGGTTACCAAAGAATATGCCACGAGACCTAAGTATTCCAATGATAGGCAGGTTAAAGCCATGAAGGAATTTAACAGATTAATCAGAGTTAGTTATAAGAAGGAGAAAAACACTATTAAAGAAAAAACACTATGAGGAGAAGAGAGAGTATCTCTTAGCAGGCTTAATCCTGGAAAGAACTTAACAACGATTTTTTATCATGAGCCCATCTTTTATAGGAGAAATATAACCTTGGGGATTTCTCAGGAGAGAAGGGGAAGAACAAGGAAAGAATTTGGTAGCTCAAAGAGAGGGATAGACAATGGGAACTGATAGAGTTCCAGTCTTGCAATCCCTGTGTACAAACAGGATAGTCTGGGACTTAGTTATGCCTGATAATAGCTGGTTGTGCTTCTTCCTGACAAGGGAAGAGAGTCAGTTCAAAGTCCACCTCACTCATGACTCCATTTGGGATGTTCTTGTTGACAATGCTAAGCCATGCTTCCCCAGCTCATTTTATAAATGAGAAAAGTGAGACAAATAGGATTATGTGATTTGCCCAGAGTCACACAGCTAGTAAGGGCCTAAGGCCAGATTTCAACTCAGGAAGACTTGAGGACTTCTTGATTGGCATTATATCCATTGCATTAACTAGCTGTCTTAAGTTTAATATTAAATTATTATTCAAGAGTTATCAATTCACATATTTGTTTTCACTTTTATTCTGAAATACATGCTCCATTTCATTAATCTAAAATAAAATCATATACATAAAAAAGATATTAGTATAACAATATAAGATCAATCCTTAGAGGTTGTTGTCATGAGTTTTAGAATTTTTATTATGTGGTTTGTAATAAATATTAGTAGTGCAAGTCCTCATTAGGATCCATGGATTCACCTCTCCTCTTTATGTCAATAACTCAAATTTTATATCTATCTATCTATCTATCTATCTAGATAGATAGATAGATAGATATAGATATAGATATAGATATAGATATAGATATAGATATAGATATATAGATATAGATATGTATATAGATAGATAGATAAAATATATAGCTATTTATCTATCTATCTACATATATAAATCTCCTTATCTCTCTCCCGAGCTACATTACTATGTCTGCTAGACATTTTTACTAGGAGGTCCACATGTATCTTAAATTCAATTTATCTAAAACAAAACCCATGTATGTTTGTTTGTTTTTTCACATGAACCATCCATGTCCTTACTTCCCTATTTGTGCCAGGTTCTAGCTTCTTTCTTCTACTTATCCAATTTTTATCAATTCTTCACTCTCATTTATATAGCCAGTAAATTGTCAAATCTATCTCCAAAGCATCTTTCACATTCATGTTCTTTTTTCCTATTCACATCATAATAGGAGTGCTAGAGAATCAACTATTTTGGGTTGTATATGTGAGAGAGAGAGAGAGAGAGAGAGAGAGAGAGAGAGAGAGAGAGAGAGAGAGAGCATTTATACCACAGAAATACTACAAATCAGGGCTTAATTTATTATGTTGTTGATTATCTAGATTTATAAAAATAATGGAGAGAATGTTAATGATGTGTCCTTCATTATTTTTTACCCAGAAACACACTTATTAAGTATTTACCATGATATCTCTGCCTTTAGGGTTTATTCTCTACAAAAGATTTATTCTAAAGCCTCATTGTAGCTTAGAAATTCTTATACTATTTACAGTTAAATGGGATTTAGAAATCATATCATCTAACCCCTCATTTTTGAGATGAAATAACTGACTCCCATAAGGTTTATATAACTTGTTCAAAGTCTCACTGATTTTTAAAGTTTCTAACAAGTTAAAAAGGTTTCAAGTGCCATTCAGATTACAAACTTTCTCGTAAGAACAAACCTGAGTTAACTACAGAGGTTCATATTAGCTAGAAAATGAAACACATTTTGGCCTACAATGACGCATAAAAAATCTTTGGGTCCAGATCTATAATTTCATTCATTTCAAACTCCCTCTACCAATTCAAGTTGCCAACTTCTTTGAAATTTATAGTCTTAAATATTTGCCTGGAATATTGAGTGCTTTAGTAACTTACCCAGAGACTGAATACCAGTATGTGTCAGAAATGAGACTTGAACCTAGTACTTCTTGTCAACAAAGCCCATTGTGCCATATAAAGTAGATCTCAATTATATGCAAACCCCATTCAACTGACACATACATTCTCTGTCTCTGTCTCTGTCTCTGTCTCTGTCTCTGTCTCTGTCTCTGTCTCTATCTCTGTCTCTCTCTCGTTCTGTATCTCTCTTGCTTTCTCTGGCTCTCTCTTGCTCCCTGTGGCTGTGTGTGTGTGTGTGTGTGTGTGTGTGTGTGTGTGTGTGTGTGTCTACCTGCCTGTCTATCTCTGTCTCTGTCTGTCTCTCTTTCTCTCATTCTAGTTCTCTGTCTATGGCTCTGTGTGTGTGAGTGTGTGTCTGTCTGTCTGTCTCTCTTCTCCCTTTATCTCTATCTGTCTGTCTCAGTTTATCTCTGTGTGTCTGTCTCTGTCTTTTGCCCCCTCTCTCTCTCTATCTTTCTCCATCTTTCTCTGTCTCTCCTTCTCTCTGTCTCTGTCTCTTTCTCTGTCTGTCTGTCTCTCTCTGATTATATCTTAACAGACAGGAAAGAATCAATATGGGAGTCAATTTAGAATGAGTTATGGTTAAGTAATTGAACTATCTATTTGTTAGAATGAAGGTCAAAATGAACACATTAGAAAAGAGTTTGAAAATGATATGAATTCACTTGACATAATAAACAACAATCCCATGTTTTATTGTGAAAACATTGGCTTGGATCATAATCATTTCTCAGAAAAGTTGAACTGATATATTAAAAAACAAAGTGGCCAAAACAAGCCTGAACGCCACAGTCACAATAGTTTGAATGACTGCTGTCTGATAGTCAAGTCAGAAAGCATTTGATTTGAGGAGACATAATGGTCAAGTGGAAAACTGGTTTACAACACTGGTATATTTATAAAATATCATGTAGGAAGATAGTGGATGGGGCATCCAAAAAAAGGAGAGCTGGAAATAAGTAGTGGGGGAAAATATTAGGTTTAAAGTCAAAGGTACTGGATTAAAATATTATATCCATTTACCTGAATTACCATTGGTCAATCACTTAACTTCTCTGGGCCTCAGCTTCCTCATCTGTAAATTGTCATTAAAATAGATGATTTCCCAGGTTTAGATCTATGAACTTAGAAAACTTCTACTGGGGACCCAACTGTTTATGATCAAGAGAATACTTATAAATCTAAAGAGTAAGTATAGTATGCATTGAAAGGAGACTGTCTTGGGAATTAGACAACCTGTATTCAATCATACTTCTTAAGCTCACCAAGTGTATGTGATATTGGGCAAGTAAATTAAGCTCCCAGCACTCAGTCTTGTCTTCTGTAAAATAAGGAAGCTGGACTAGAAGACCCTGAGATCCTTTCAAAGTCTAGAGCTCTGGTTCTATGAAATGCTTAAAGGACAGAAGAAATCTGTCCTACAAGCCTTTCAATTTATACAGGGAACATTTTTCAGGTTTATGAAAAAATAAAAGATTCTAAAGGAATAGAGAAGATAATTAGGTTGTAATACAGGAAGGTACACTCTCAGACAGGGTCATTAGAAATCTAGCCCAATTTCAAAGTATTTTGTCGATCATAGAGTAATAATAATAATAATAAAAATAATAATGAATAAATAATAAAATTCATAACACACAACAAAAAAAAATTCGAGTGTAGCTACTTACATGTGGAAAGGAAAAAAAACAGATAAAGCCAAAACCTCTTCTAATAAACCTGATATGCATGGGCTTGACAGTAATAAAATCTTTAGAAACGTTTCTCTCTTGTTTATTCTTCACAAGTGCCACACATCATTTAGTTCCAAAGTGATGATTGGTAACTTGAACTTACAGCCCAACATTTGTGATGATAGTAGTAGAAAGTATTGTGCAAATACCTACCTACCATTAACCTGAGAATAAAAATGGTTATAAAAAATAGCCACAAAAAAAAGAAAGGAATCGCCAGCTGTAATACTGTGATAACAAAATCTGGAAATAAGTCAGTCCCCCTAGTTAAAACGTTTAAAACTGATCATGAAACAATTAGCCTCCCATTTAGTGTTTGGGGGATGAGGGCAGGAAGAACATATCTTCAAAATATCCCAGTGAAAACTTGGTCTCCAGTTGGTTCCCATTTTCTTCCTCTCCTTGGACAATCTCTACAATTTCCTCATTTCCTGTCAAAGCAAGTTTCCAGCATATCTCCACTCTCCTGCACAAAATAAATATTCAAGCTTTCTTTGGTCAGTGCAAGAGGAAAATCTCAGTTTCAGTCCCATTACAGAGCCTTGTTAGTAATAATAATCCAAGGCATATATTGCAAATCAATGGATGTTCTCTGATATTTAGGTGTTTTTGTTTGTTTGTTTGTTTGTTGTTTTTAATCTGCAAAATAAGAATGTTAATACTAATTCATATTTTGAGTATTAAAGGAGGTAAAATATGTAAAGTACTTTGCAAATCAATCAATCAAACAAATAAGCAATTCTCAAGTGCCTGCTACATACTGTGCTGAGCCAGGGTAACCTTAAAGGATTCTCTTTCTTGTTCTCTTTCTCCTATTTCTATCTCTTTTGTTCCCATCTTCTCTCTGTATCTTTTCTCTCTTTCTCTGTCTCCCCTCTCTCTCTCTCTTTCTGTGCCTCTGTGTGTATCACTCTCTGTCTCTCTCTTTCTGAGGGTCTCTCTCTGTGTCTCTGTCTCCTTTGTGTGTGTCTCTCTGTCTTTCTGAATCTCTTTATGTCTCTGTCTGTCTCTATCTCTCTTGGTATCTCTCTGTGTCTCTCTGTGTGTTTCTCTCCGTGTTTTTCTTTCTCCTCTGTCTCCATCTGTCTCTGGATCTCAGTCTCTGTCTCTCTGTCTCTCTCTGTTTTTCTGTCTCTATTCCTCTCTGTGTCTGTCTGTGTCTGTCTGTCTGTCTGTCTCTTTTTCTCTCCTCTCTTTTCCTTTCCCTCTCCCTTGCTACTCTCTCATATGTATGTGTATATGTGTATCTATTATTGTTGTTCCTTTGTTAATGATGACTGTAGAGAGCAGGAAATCTGGAGAAGTATACTTAGAACAAGTGTTAACTCAGTGGAATTGATGAGATAATGGTTCTCTAGTTCACATATATATGTAATAGTATGGTGATGTAATGATTCTCTAAGTTCACACATATTCAATATGCTGTAATGATGTAACAAAGGGTATGAATCAGCATGAGAGGAATCGCACAGGCAAGTAGTGATATAACAAACAATATGACTCTACATGGTATTATAAGAGATTTCCATGAGTCCTAGAAGGAGGGCATATAAATAATAACCACAGATGACAAAAGAATTATTTATGTAGGTTTTTAAAATTAATCAAGCATTTCCCTCATAGCATTAAACTGAATTGGACAAATATATTGACCTTTTCTTTTGAACTCATACTTGTAACTTTATGGATGAGGAAATTCCCTCTATTAATCAATAACAGAAATTGTTACTCAACTTTGTTTTGGAAAATTATTTGGAAGAACTTAGATATTAAGAGACTCTCCTAGGATCACAAATCTAGGATATATCAAAAGTAGAACTTAGGTCCAGAACTTCCTGACTAAGGACAGCTCGCTGTATTACACTGCTTCTCAAAACTGAGGCTCAAACAATCTAAATGAATTACACAGTTTCAGCATGGGGGCTTAAATTTATAACTTTTGATTCAAAGTTCAAGATGCTATCATTTTACCATGTTGCTAATGTGCTAGAACTTTTGGGAAGCATATTTGAGTAGTATGTAGATACTTCAAGTGCTTATGACTTCATTGGAATAAGTCTTCCCTTCACTGATTCAAATCACAACTTCTGCAAAACTTAGTAGATTATAGAAATACACACCGAGAGCTAGGAAGGACATTGAAGGATCTGAAAGGTAGTTGGAGATGTGGGTCTGGAGATCAGCAAAGAGGTACAGAGAAACCACTTGCGCAGGGGCAGAAAGTTAATAAGTTTCTGAGGTACTGTTCAAGACTTGTCTTCTTGAATCAAAGTCTGGTTATTTGTCCACTATGACATGATATCTTCATGAACTGCTGGGTTTAAAAATATACCTATCACCTGTTATCGACCCTCTGGTGATGAACCTCTCTGTACTTGACTAGGCTGATGCTCAGCTAATCTTTCATTATGACGCCAGACTTGAAGCTTTTCTGACTTGGTAGGAACTATAAAAATGTGTCTTCCCCTAGCATAACCCTGAATTGCATACGGTGACCTCCATACCACAATGTGTCATCAGGGAGACATGTAAAAGCTTAAAATATATAGAATGAGAAAGCTACCAAGTGATTAAAAATCTTAACCATTAACCTCGACCTTGCATATAACGTTAAGATTTCTTATTTCTCAGTTCCTCCTAATTATGCTCTTATTTCCTTTCCCAGAAGTTGGCCTGCCTATAGCCTTGATTAGGCTGTTCACTAGTCCAAATCAGCATGTCTCTAGAGAAAGTGGATTAAGTCTGTCAATATTGTTAGAATTCTCCGGCTCCTTGTGCTAACTACTTTCTTTTCTTACCTCTGAGTATGTGGAGCCTAGCCCAAGGAAGTTTTATTGATTATTTAAATCCTTCTTATAAACAGTACTAATGAAAGGTCATAAATGATGAGAAGGTGTAGTTGCTGCTGGAGCTCTTGAGACAATCCACTCCAATTCAGCAGCTGTTCTGATTGGCATGTCTACAGGAAGGAACATTTACATGCGCTGGACTTACGTGAGAAAATTCAGGCTGTGGAACCCTTCTTGATATCTTCCCCAAGTGAACAACTATAGTTCTGGTGAAAAGACTGAAAAGGTAGAATAGTTAGAGACCTCAATTCTATTCCATGTGGCAGATAAACTGAACTTCTTCCTAAGCATTAACAGAAAAACAATTAGAACTGGTATTAGACAAGGTTTTCTTTTAGAGAAGCACCAAATTCTCTCACCATCAAATCCTTGGTTTATAATGTTGCCAATTTATCATTAAAGTAGAGCAAATTATCTCATGGAGTCTTTTTAGAGATTAAATTTTAGTCCTATGGAAATCACCTTAAGAGTTAAAATTCTACCTTCTAGGAATATCTACATAAGTATATAGGAATTATAAGAAAAATAATGATATGTGTATGTATATAGTTATTTAATATAGGTAATTATATATTATACATATGATATTATATATAGTTATTCTTCCTATAACAACACAATGTCCTTTTAACATCATATATATGTATATATAAATAGATATAGATAATTATTCTTCCTTTATACTCCCATATGTAACTGAAGTTATATATTAGGAAAATATTTTATTTTTCCTGTAACTCCAGAAATGTATATATGTGTGTATGTATGTGTACATATGGATATATATATATATATATATGTATATACACATATGTATGTATGTATGTATGTATTCTTCTATCTTTGCTTCCAGAAATATAAGACAATATCAGAAAAGAACTTCTGATAACACGTCATTCTTTCCATGCTCAGGAAAATGCCACAACTGATTTAGCAAATTCAGTTCACCTAAATTAATGTAAAACTATCCTTGCCAGAAACACCTGTACACTATAATTACTAGTGAATTATTTATAACTACTTCTCAAAATAAAAAGGAATTGGAGACAGAGAAGGGCAGAATTTTAGCATGTCACTTGCTAGGCAAAGTCTGGACAAATCTTAAGATCTTCAAAACAATTTTTCCCAGTACAGACAGACATATAAGTGGAACAAGAAGTATCTTGTGAATTAGATTTTAGATCTGATTCAACCAAAGTGATTGCATGGATAAAAATGGTGGGAACTTTGGGGGTATCTGATCAGTCCCTCTGGAAGAGTTTTTAACTCTGGGTTGATGATTCTGTTTTGTTACTGTTGCTTTATTCTGATGACTGTTATTTCAATATAATTGATTTCTTTTTTGCTAGTATGCATTGTCCTTTTGTGCATTTAATAGCACTCTTCTGAAAGAGGTCCATGCATTTTATCAGAATACTCAAAAGATTTCAGAATAAACATTTTTAAAAAGTGAAGAATGCTGATCTATTACATAATAGAATACAGAAAAACCAGGAACATATGATATACTCTCTAGATTTCGGGAATTATCAATAAAAAAAATCTAGGTAAAGAAACAAAGACCCCCAAAAATCACATGGCTTTACCAAGAAGAGGTCATGCAGGATGAAAAAAATATTTTCTCATTAGATAGGCTTACTAAATTTGTAAACTGGGGGAAGGCTTGTTTATATTTTGTTTGTATATGATTGTTTGAATATTACCTACCCCATTCTTTGGTAAGCTTGTTGAGGGAAGAGACTGCTTTAACTTTTTTCTATACATTTCCCTTATTTAACAAAATAATGACTGACTAAATATAAATAAAATTTGCCGTGATTTTAGCAGATCATTTGGATCACACATATATTACTTGTGGAAAAAATGGAAAGATAGGAATTAAACATATAGTAGAATGAGATTAAAAACCAATTAGTGCAGCTGCTTCAATGGCTAGTCTCCAAAAGTAGTCATTAATGAAACCATGCCAACTTAGAAGGAGGTTTCTAGGGTACTGAAGCAGCCAGGTAGAATGAAGGATAGAGCTCTGGGCCTGGTGTCAGAAAGACTTGCGTTCATACCTAGTCAGACACTTATTAGTTGTATTAGTTGTGTGATCTTTTCAAATCATTTAGCCTCCTTCTGCCTCCTTGTCTACAGTTTTAAAATTGGGCTAATAATATAATCTCTATCAGTTTTGTCATGAGAATCAAATAAGATAATTGTGAAATGATTAGCACAATACCTGGCACATAATAGGTGCTTGATAAATTGTTTTTCCCTTTCTCCTCCACCTAGTGCACCAGGGATTTGAAATTTATCTTGTAGCTGACATAATGGGCTGCTAAGGACAGAGTTAAAACGAAGAGATAGAATTTGGAAAAAAAGAGAAAGGGAAAGGAGAGGATAGGAGAGGAGAGGAGAGAAGAAGAGAGGAAAGGAGAGGAGTAGAGAGGAGAGGAGTGGAGAGGAGAGAAGAGGAGAGGAGAGGAGTGGAAAGGAGAGAAGAGGAGAGGAGAGGAGTGGAGAGGAGAGGAGAGGAGAGGAGTGGAGAGGAGAGGAGAGTAGAGGAGTGGAGAGGAGAGGAGAGGATAAAAGGAAAAGAGAAAAGGGAAAAGGGAAAAAAAGGAATGGTAGGCAAGAAGGGAAGAAGGGAAGGGAAGAAGGGAAGGGAAGGGAAATGTATATAGGGCCATATTTAAGACTGACTTAAAGAAAAAAAAATTCCAAATAAAGATATTCTATCCTTATTCCCTTCCTACTCACCCTATCTTTTTTTTTACAGTCTTAGTCTGCACTATCCAACCTAAATTCCACTCCAGCACTAGAATTCATACATTGGAAGTATCCTTTGTTCTTTATACCTCTCTCTCTTATTGGATGATTCCTTAAAGAACCTCCTTTCCTTTCCAGGCTGTAATCAAGACATTTTTAATCATGCCCCTAGTTTGAATATCCAACTCAGATAGGCACTCCATCTGCTTTCTTTGTTTTTTGATTCTAGAATCAATTATTTCTGCTCCATAAGCAAGACACCTGCCTACCTGCTTTTGAAAGGTTATTCATGTAGGGGGAGGATTGCTATTTGTCATGTAACATCAAGAAACAAGGACACTCATTGGAAATTTCATTATCTGAAAATTGTGCATTTCATTCATTTATCAATTTGGGGAATGATTTATATTCTTATAAATCTGACACAATTCTTTTTATATTTTAGAAATGAGACCTTTATCAGAAACACTGGCTGTAAAAATTTTCCCAACTTTGTAATTCCCGTTTAATCTTGTTTCTGTTGGGTTTTTTGTGCAAAAAGTTTTTAATTTAATGTCATCAAATTTATCCATTTTACCGTTTCTTATTCTCTAGTTCTTCTTTAGTCATAAATTCCTCCCTTCTTTTATTCCTTACATTACTAATTTGTTTATGGTATCATCCATTATAACCAAATCATGTTCCCATTTGGACTTTATTTTTGTAGGGATGTGAGATGTAGGTCTATGCCAAGTTGCTGACATATTCTGGTTTTCCCAGCAATTTTTGTCAAACAGTGAGTTCTTATTTCTGAAACTGAAATTTGGGGGTTTATCAAATACTAGATTGTGTCATGTATATCTAATCTATTTCCCTGATCCACCAAATGGTTTTGACTACTGCTGCTTTATAATAGAGTTTTAGGTTTGGTACTGCTAAGCCATCAATCCTTGTATTTTTTTAATTTACTTGATATTCTCCATCTTTTGTTGTTCCAGATGAATTTTGTTATTATTTCTTATATTTCTATAAAATATTTTGGCAGTTTGATATGTTACTAAACAAGTAGACTAATTTAGGAAGAATTATCATTTTTATTATATTGCCTCAGCCTACCCATAAACAATTGATATTTTTTTCCAATTGTTTAGATCCGACTTTATCTGTGTGAAAAGTGTTTTATAATTGTATCCATATATTTCTTGGGTTTGTCTTGGCAAATATTTTATTTTGTTTAGTTATTTTAAATGAAATTTCTCTTTCTATCTCTTGCTGCTGGGCTTTGTCATTTATATATAGAAATGCTGATGATTTGTGTGAGTTTCTTTTATATCCTGAAGCTTTGCTGAAGCTGTAAATTGTTTCGAGTAGGTTTTTGGATGATTTTCTAGGATTCTCTAACTATATCATCATATTTTCTGCAAAGAATAAAAGTTTTATTCCTCATTGGCTATTCTAATTCCTTTTAGAATTTCCTGTCTTTTAGACAGATACTGCTTATTATTCTAAGGAAAACTCCATTTATCCCCATGCTCTTCACTCTTTTTGGTAGGAATGAGTGCTGTATTTTGTCAAAAGATTTTTGAGATTATCATATGATTTACATTGGTTTTGTTATTGATGTGGTTAATTATAGCAATAGTTTTCCAGATATTGAACCAGTCCTGAATTCATGGTAAAAGTTCCACTTAGTTATTTATAGTGTTCATTCTGCTGATAAATTATTGTAATCTCTTTGCTAATATTTTATTTAAAATTTTTGCATCAATATTCATTTGAGAAATTGGCCTGTAATTTTCTTTCTCTGTTTTGGCTCTTCCTTATTTAGCTATCATTGTCATATTTGTATCATAGAAGAAATATGCCAATACTCCTTTAAACTAGTTTTCCAAATAGTTTACATTGTATTGGAATTAATTGTTCTTTAAATATTTGGTAGAATTTACTTATGAATCCATCTGACCCTGAAAATTTTTTTTTCTTTAGGAATTCATCAATGGCTTGTTCAACTTCTTTTTCTAAAATGGGACTATTTAAGTAATTTATTTCCTATTCTGTTAATCTGGGAAATTTATATTTTTTGTGAATATTTGTCTATTTCAGTTAAATTGTCAGATTTGCTGGCATACAAGTTGTGTAAGATAGCTCCTGCTTTAATTTCTTTTTCATTGGTGGTAATTTCACCCTTTTCATTTTTGATATTGATAATTTGGTTTTTCTATTTTTTTTTCTAATAAAAATACCAAAAGTTGTATCTATTTTGTTGATTTTTTCCATAAAACCAACTCTTGAGTTTTATTTATTAGTTCAATACTTTTCTTAGTTTCAATTTTATTAATCTCTTCTATGAGTTTCAGATTTTCTAATTTGGTATTTAATTGGAAGTTTTTAATTTGTTGTATTTCTAGTTTTTTTTTTAATTGCATGCCCAAGTCATTGATCTACTTTCTCTATTTTACTAATGTAACTATGTGGAGATATAAAATTTCCCCTAAAACCTGTTTTAGCTGCATCCCACAGGTTTTGATATATTGGCTCATTATTGTCATTCTCTTGGATGAAATAATGGATTGTTTCTGTGACTTGTTGTTTGACCCACTCATTTTAGATTATTTAATTCCAATTGGCTTTTAGTCTATTTTTCCCTGCTCCTTTATTGAATATAATTTTTATTGCATTGTGATCTGAAAAGGAAGCATTTACTTTTTCTGCTTTTCTGCATTTGATTTTGAGATTTTTATCCCTTAATACATGGTCAATTTTTGTATAGGTGCCATGTGTTGCAGAGAAAAAAGGTGTATTCCTTTCTGTCCCTATTCAATTTTTCCAGTGGTCTATAATATCTAGGTTTTGGCTCCACCCCCAAAAGTCCACCTTGTTCATTTTCAACTTCTTTTAAATGTCTTCTCTTTATTAGAACGTAAGCTCCTTGAGTAGAAAGACTGTCTTTCTGGGTATATTTGTATTTCCAGGCACAGTACCTTATACAGAGTAACTACTTAATAAATGTTATTCAACTAACTGACAATATTTATGGAGTAAGTACTCTGTATCAGCTCTACACATTTCTAGCAGATAATTTTCTATTAAATTAGACCAAGAGTTGTTAACTTAAGATCTCCACGATAAATTTTAAGGGATCCATCAACTAGAATAGGAAAAAAATAAATTATGCATTCATTTTCATTAATCTCTAGCTGAAATTTTGCCTTTCCTTCAATTATGTATGTGAGGAACAAAGATTATTTTGAGGAATATGTAGGCTTTACCAGACTGCTAAAGGGGTAGAAGTCACAGATTTTCACAAAGAAGAAAAATCTCAGAGGTAACTTTTTCCAACCATCATGTGGTTGAATGATCAAAGAAATGTCTGATTGAAGGTCACATGGCTAGTGACAGAAGTAGGTTTCAAACTAAGGTCTTCCTGCCTCTAACCCCATGCTTTATTCCCTGTTTCATAGTTAGCAGGGAACTCCATGGTCATCCAGTCAAACTTGTATACAAAAATTAATTCCCACTAACTCTTACTTTGTTATTTTTACTATAGTGAAGGGAAACTCACTCAATACTTCCTCAATTTTTCTCAATATAAATCCAATGCTCATGTCTCTATGTTTTCTTTATCCTCAAAGACTTTGTAATCCAGTGGGGGAGATAAGACCAATATCTATGAAATGAAAGTGAACCACATAAGAAGTACATTTTTTTGGAACAACTGTTCTGTTAAAGTCATAAAAGCAATATGCTGTAGTAGATAGAATGCCAACACATTGTGACCCTAGGCAATTCATTTATCCTCTCAGTACTTCATTCATAGAGACTATGAGTTAAATATGAATTGTCAATCTGAATGGGTAGATGGGGTTTCTAAACTGTAAGTTCCCCCAACCAATGAAATCACATTTGATCCAAAAACTTCAATATGTGCTAAGCAGAAAAGCATGGAATGACAATATTTCTACAACAAAGATGTCAGGGAATTCTGTTTGTAACGAACTATGAGAAGCCACAACAGGCTGCTTTGACGGGGTATTTTATTTATATAATAGCCTTCCAGTGCTCATAAGGCATGAAAAGACAGTGCTAAAAGCCTGTGAGCTCTTCTCCATTAAATATAGTACCCATCTATTAATGACTCAACAGAGCATTTTATTTTGTGTGAGACTTTCTGAACTCTAATTTATGAATGAAGATTTATCCTCTGTCTACCTCCTCTTTAGCTATTCCCTAAGTATTTACAACTGCCTCTTCTGATCTAGCTTTTTCTCATCCATTAATACATTCCCATAGAGGAAAAAGGAGTAATCACTCAAGTTAAGTGGCTCCATTTGTGATTATTTTCTAACTCGAGGTCCAAAGAGGCCTGACCCCACATCTCTATTGATCACTGATTGTATTGCCACTTTGAAGGTGACATCCTTTCATTGAAAGAAGAGAGGTTGGCCCTTTCCCTAGAGCTCCATTGTCTTTGGCAGGGTATTGTTTTATATCTTAAATTGCTGTGACACTAGGGACTTTGGCCTTAAATCATCTAAGTACATTTCAAAAGTCAAGAGTGAATGAGCTTCTATTCTCTTGGTTATTTTAAGTGTTTAATTCTTTCTAAAAAGGGTTCATGGACATGAACCTTTCAGTAGGATATCAGTAGATTTAAATAATCTTATAGAAATTGATTCTGCTTCTTTCTCAACTATTCCTACAGAATGTTGTCTCAAACCCTCTTTTGCCCTTCTTTTATTACTCCCTAGTTGAATTATCCATTTATGAGCATATATAATGCTTTACTGACCCACTGTAGACTATAAACTCCTTGAGAGTAAGAGCTACTTCATTTTTTTCACATACTCAACTGTACTGAGAACAAATTTTATTATCTTAATAAAATAATAGAAATATTTATCAATTTAGTATAACTGGCTTCTAAGCTTCCATTTTGCTACTGAATTAAATAAAATTATCAGTCAATAATAAAGATTAGAATCATTAAAAAAGCACTTGTATAGTATGATCCAGTAAACAACTTTGTTTTCATAAAGAACTAATAAGCTTACGTGATCCTCTGATAGAACAGCTATTATTGAAAAAAATATTATGAAGAACTTTATCAATAATAAATGTAATGAACTATCAATCAAATTTTGCATTTAAAAATAACTGAAAATTTTGTGGTATATGATTGTGATGGAATGCTAGTTTGAAATAAGAAATGATGAGTTCAGTGATTTTAGAAAAATCATGGAAAGAATTGCATATAATAATGAAGAGCAAAATGAAAAAAAAAGAAAACTAAGACAACATTGTATACAGTAATAGCAATATTGTTTTTAAGAATGACTCAAAGTGAATGTTATTTTGACTGTTACAAATACCCAAATACACTATAAAGGTCATATGAGGAAAGACCATCAGCATTTGAGAAAAACTGACAAAAACATGTATGGAATAATTTTACATATATATAGCTATTTGTGTCTAATGGTAGTCATCTCAAGGCAGAGAGAAAGAAAAGAAAAATTAATTTACATGATAATTTTGTGATATATTTGAAAGGAATAACACCTTGTGCATAGTAGATTTGCAACTTCATGTGCAATCATTTTTATTTTTCTGTTGTGAAAATGCTTATTTTATTCCACAAATTAAAAATAAAACTTTTTAAAATTAGAATATTCATACCTAAAAGTACAAGAAAGCCAATGGAGATGCTAGCAATGAGTATGTTCTTAAGTGGCAACAATGACAGACTGCTATTTTCCCCACACTTGAGTAGGCCCAAGTTTGTTTGACAGCAGTGCTGATGAACAAAGACTTACCAGTCCTTCCTTCTAGAGGGAAAAATACAGTCTCCATATGGTCAGAGAAGAAACTTTATTCTGAGCATAGTTATGCCAGGATCTCTAGGAAGCAGGTTGGTGTCCCTAACTGATAAATGGTCAAAGGATATGAATAGATAATTTTCAGATGCTGAAATTAAAGTCATCTCTAGTCATATGAAAAATGCTCTGAATCACTATTGAATAGAGAAATGCAAATTAAAACAACTTTGAGGTATCACTCACATCTCTCAGATTGGCTTAGATTACAGGAAAAGTAATGATAAATGTTGGAGGGATGTGGGAAAACTGGGACACTATTGCATTGTTTATGAAATGATTTAATTATTCTGAAAAACAATTTGGAATTATGCCCAAAGGGCTGTAAAATTGTGCATATCCTTTGACCCAGCAGTGCCATTACTGAGTCTGTATCCCAAGGAAATGATGAACAAGAGAAAAGGATACACAGGTACAAAAATGTTTGCAGCAACATTTTTGTTGTAACAAAGATGATTAGATGCCTATTACTTGGGGAATGGCTGAAGAAGTTGTGGTATATGAAAATAATGAAATATTATTTTTCTATAAAAATGATGAACAAGCTGATTTTAAAAAGGCCTGAAGACCTTTACAAAAAACTGTTGCTAAACAAAACAAACAGAACCAAGAATACATTGTACGCAATAACCTCAATAATGTGTGATGATCTTGGCTCTTCTTAAGTTTTCATTTATCCAAGACAATCTCAATAAACTTTGGATAAAAAATGTCATCTGCATCCAGAGAAAGAATTATGGAGATTGAATGTAAATCAACACATGATGCTAAATTCATTTCTTTTTCTATTTTTTCCTTTTCTATGGTTTTTATCTTTTCTTCTAATTTTTCTCTCCTATCATGATTAATAAAGTAATGTGTGTTTTTAAAATAAATAAAGAAATATTCCTGTAAAAAAAGAAGAAGAAGAAGAAGAAGAAGAAGAAAAAGAAGAAGAAGAAGAAAAAGAAGAAGAAGAAAAAGAAGAAGAAGAAGAAAAAGAAGAAGAAGAAAAAGAAGAAGAAGAAGAAGAAGAAGAAGAAGAAGAAGAAGAAGAAGAAGAAGAAGAAGAAGAAGAAGAAGAAGAAGAAGAAGAAGAAGAAGAAGAAGAAGAAGAAGAAGAAGAAGAAGAAGAAGAAGAAGAAGAAGAAGAAGAAGAAGAAGAAGAAGAAGAAGGCTGGTGTTTTGTTCTTCCAGAAGCTAACATTTCTATTGCACATATTGATTCATAAATTTTTATTGGACACATTGACAAATGGAAGTCCAAAGATGTACTGATGCCTTCTCAAACTGTATTTTAAGAGTCAGTCTTTAACTTTTTAACACCAGAATTTATACTTTGAAAAACTGCAAATGATACAAATCAGGAATTAATTTGTTTTTTTGTTGATTGTCTAGACTGAAAAAAATGACAAAGAAAAAAAATTTTCCAGTTCCAAATTTCAAATTTCATTACAAAAGGATAATCATAAAAACACTTTGATAGTGAGTAAGAAAATAGAATGGTAGATCACTGGAAGTATAAAGTATTCCAATACACAGTAGAAAATTACTATAGTAATCTAGTGTTTGAAAAGGGGAAAATATCTATTTTTTAATTTAATATTTTTTTTATTTTCACCAGTTACATTTGTTTTTAAAACTTTGAGTTCTATATTCTTTCCCTGATTCCCACATCCAGTCCCCATTAAGAAAGCACATGTGAAGTTATGCAAAACATTTCAGTAAGAGTCCTGTTATGAAAGAAAATGTAGATTCTCCTGCCAACAACAACAACAACAACAACAACAACAACAACAACAAAAGTCCTCAAGGAAAAAAATAAAGTTAAAAAAAAAGAAAAAAGAGAAAGAATGAGATATAGACAGAGAGACACAGACAAATACAGACAGAGACAGACAGAGACAGAATTATTGTACTGTGGAGAAGAGCAAAGTCTTTCACAGCTGATTATCCCACAACATTGCTATTACTTTGTCTACAGTACATTTCACTTTTCTCGAGTTCATGGTAGCCTTTTCAGGTTTTCTTGAGAGCATCTTGCTCATCATTTCCCACAGAAAAATACTATTCCATCATAATCACATACCCACATTTTTTTTAAGCCATTCGCCTGTTGATGGACTTCTTCTCAGTTTCCACTATTTCACCCTGAGAAGAGAACACTACAAATATTTCTTACAGATAAGTTCCTTTGCTTTTTAAAAAGATCTGTTTCATGATTCATGCATGCTGGAGAAAGTTTTAGTGCAGATTAAACATAATATATCCATCTTTCTTTTTCAGAGAGCCAATTGTTAAAAAAAAAAAAAAAAAAAAATTAACAGGGGTTGAAACAAAGATAGCTGAGGGAAGCCAGGAAGCTGCTCAAGCTCTGACAGTTTTTTCTTGATAAACACATGAAACCAAACCTCTGAAGAGAATCTGAAAGAATGAAAACACTTTCCAATTCAAGATAGATTGGAAAAACTTCAAGAAAGGTGAGTCTCACAGGGATGAAAGGGGTATTCAGCCAAATTCAGACATAATCTGGAAAAAGCCAGTGAGAGAGTCTTAATCTCAGCAGGTCAGCAACTGAGGAGATGCTTGGTCCAGTTTAGTAGAAGAGTAAAGGTCAGCCTCCAGTCCCAGCTTAGAAGGCAAATTCTGGGAAATCATGTCTTCCTGAAAAGAGCTACCCCCTACAAACACAAAGGGCCCCTGTGCTCAAAGCCAAGGTTCAAAGTTACACAGGAAATTTGGGACAGTGCCCCCTTTACCCAGCAGCAGAGCTCAACAATAGAAGTTTTAAAAAATACAAAAAGGAAAGAAAATGAGCAAAAAATAGAAAAGAACTTTGAACATATAAAGCCACTGTGGTGACAGGGAAGATCAAAACACCAATTCAAACAAGGACAAAATGTCTACAGAGGAAATATCAAAGAATAATATAAATTGGTCTCAAGATCAAGGGGGCTTCTTTGAAGGTGCTATAAAAGACTTTAAAAGGCAAATAAGAGAGAAAAAGAAAAAATGAGGAAAGAAATAAGAGGTATGCAAGAGAGTCAACATCTTGGAAAAGAAAGACAAATTCTTAAAAAATAAAAGAGGCAAAATGCAAAAAAAAAAAAAAAAAAAAATCCACTGAAGAAAACATCTTAAAAAAAAAAAAAAAAGAAATCACACATTAAACAGAACAGGGCAAATGGAAGCTAATGTCTCTGAGATATCAAGAAGCAGTCAAACACAATAAAAAGAATGACAAAATGGAAGAAAATGTTCTAATATCTCATTGGAAAAACAGCTGATTTAGAAAATAGATCCAGAAGAGACAATTTAAAAATTATTGGTCTACCTGAAGGCTGTGACCAAAAAAAGAGCCTGGATATCACTCTTCAAGAGATAGTCAAGAAAACAAAAAAAAAAACCAAAAAAAAAAACAAAAAAAAAAAAACACTGTGATACTTTACAAACAATGGGAGGAAATAATCATTGAAAGAGTCTATCAATCATCTCCAGAAGGACATCTCACAAGGAAAACATACATTTGGACAAAATAGCTCCTAATTATTGCTTTAATTTCTTTTTCATTGGTGGTAAGTTAAAACTTTTCATTTTTGATATTTACAATTTGGGTTTTTTTATTTCTTTTTCTAGTTAGAGTAACCAAAGGTTTATATCTATTTTGTTAATTTTTAAAAATAAAACCTACTCTTAGTTTTATTAATTAGTTCAATGACATTCTTTTTTTTTATTTATTTTTCTTTATTATATATATATATATATATATATATATATATATATATATATATATATATATATATATATATATATTTTATAATATTATCCCTTGTATTCATTTTTCCAAATTACCCCCCCTCCCTCTATTCCCTCCCCCCGATGACAGGCAATACCATACATTTTACGTGTGTTACAATATAGTCTAGGTACAATACATGTGTGTGAATATCATTTTCTTGTTGCACAATAAACATTAGAATCCGAAGGTACATGCAACCTGGGCAGACAGATTGTAGTGCTAACAATTTACATTCCCCACCCAGTGTTTCTTCTCTGGGTGTAGCTACCTCTGTCCATCATTGATCAACTGGAAGTGAGTTGGATCTTCTTTATGTTGAAGATTTCCACTTCCATCAGAATACATCCTCATACAGTATTGTTGTTGAAGTGTACAGTGATCTTCTGGTTCTGCTCATTTCACTCAGCATCAGTTGATTTAAGTCTCTCCAGGCCTCTCTATATTCCTCCTGCTGGTCATTTCTTACAGAGCAATAATATTCCATAACCTTCATATACCACAATTTACCCAACCATTCTCCAACTGATGGACATCCATTCATCTTCCAGTTTCTAGCTACAACAAATAGAGCTGCCTCAAACATTTTGGCACATATATGTTTCTTTCCGCTCTTTAGTATTTCTTTGGGATATAATCCCAGTAGTAGCGCTGCTGGGTCAAAGGGTATGCACAGTTTGATAACTTTTTGGGCATAATTCCAGATTGCTCTCCAGAATGGCTGGATTCTTTTGCAACTCCATCAGCAATGTATTAGTGTCCCAATTTCCCCACATCCCCTCCAACATTTGTCATCATTTGTTCCTGTCATCTTAGCCAATCTGACAGGTGTGTAGTGGTATCTCAGAGTGGTCTTAATTTGCATTTCTCTGATCAGTAGTGATTTGGAACACTCTTTCGTGTGAGTGGATATAGTTTCAATTTCTTCCTCTGAGAATTGTCTGTTCATATCCTTTGACCATTTATCAATTGGAGAATGGTTCGGTTTCTTATAAATTAGGGTCAGTTCTCTATATATTTTGGAAATGAGACCTTTGTCAGAACCTTTGTTTTTAAAAATATTTTCCCAATTTGTTACTTCCCTTCTAATCTTGTTTGCATTAGTATTATTTGTACAGAAACTTTTTAGTTTGATGTAATCAAAATCTTCTATTTTGTGATCAATAATGATCTCTAGTTCTCCTCTGGTCATAAATTCCTTCCTCCTCCACAAGTCTGAGAGGTAGATTATCCTCTGTTCCTCTAATCTATTTATTATCTCCCTCTTTATGCCTAAATCATGGACCCATTTTGATCTTATCTTGGTATATGGTGTTAAGTGTGGATCCATATCTAATTTCTGCCATACTAATTTCCAGTTTTCCCAACAGTTTTTTCCGAATAATGAATTTTTATCCCTAATGTTGGAATCTTTGGGTTTGTCAAAGATTAGATTGCTATAGATGTACCCTTTTTTGTCCTTTGTATCTAATCTGTTCCACTGATCTACCGGTCTATTTCTTAGCCAATACCAAATGGTTTTGGTGACTGCTGCTATATAATATAGCTTTAGATCAGGTACACTTAGACCACCTTCCTCTGAGTTTTTTTTTCATTAGTTCCCTTGCAATTCTTGACCTTTTATTCTTCCATATGAATTTTGTTGTTATTTTTTCTAGGTCATTAAAATAGTTTCTTGGGAGTCTGATTGGTATAGCACTAAATAAATAGATTAGTTTGGGGAGTATTGTCATCTTTATTATATTCGCTCGGCCTATCCAAGAGCACTGAATGTCTTTCCAATTATTTAAATCTGATTTTATTTTTGTGGCAAGTGTTTTGTAATTTTTCTCATATAATTCCTGACTTTTCTTTGGTAGATGGATTCCCAAATATTTTATACTCTCAACATTTGTTTGGAATGGAATTTCTCTTTGTATCTCTTGCTGTTGCATTTTGTTAGTGATATATAAAAATGCCGAGGATTTATGTGGATTTATTTTGTATCCTGCCACTTTGCTGAAATTTTGAATTATTTCTAGTAGCTTTTTAGCAGAGTCTTTGGGGTTCTCTAAGTATACCATCATGTCATCTGCAAAAAGTGATAGTTTAATTTCCTCATTTCCTACTCTAATTCCTTGAATCTCTTTCTCGGCTCTTATTGCCAAGGCTAGCGTTTCTAGTACTATATTGAATAGTAATGGTGATAGTGGGCAACCTTGTTTCACTCCTGATCTTACTGGGAAAGGTTGCAGTTTATTTCTATTGCATATTATGCTTACTGAAGGTCTTAAATATATGCTCCTGATTATTCTAAGGAATAGTCCATTTATTCCTATACTCTCAAGAGTTTTTAATAGGAATGGATGTTGGATTTTGTCAAATGCTTTTTCTGCATCTATTGAGATGATCATATGGTTCTTATTAATTTGATTATTAATATGGTCAATTATATTAATAGTTTTCCTAATATTAAACCAGCCCTGCATTCCTGGAATAAATCCTACTTGATCATAGTGTATTATCTTGGAGATGATTTTCTGAAGTCTTTTTGCTAATATCTTATTTAAGATTTTAGCATCAATATTCATTAAGGAGATTGGTCTATAATTTTCTTTCTCAGTTTTCGATCTACCAGGTTTACGTATCAGTACCATGTCTGTGTCATAAAAGGAATTTGGTAGGACTCCTTCATCCCCTATTTTTTCAAATAATTTATATAACATTGGGGCTAATTGTTCTTTAAATGTTTGGTAGAATTCACATGTGAATCCATCTGGCCCTGGGGATTTTTTCCTGGGGAGTTGATTAATAGCTTGTTCTATTTCTTTTTCTGAAATGGGATTATTTAAGCAATTTATCTCCTCCTCTGTTAATCTAGGGAGCCTATATTTTTGGAGGAAGTCATCCATTTCACTTAAGTTATCAAATTTATTGGCATAAAGTTGGGCAAAGTAACTCCTTATTATTTCTCTAATTTCCTCTTCATTGGTGGAAAGATCCCCCTTTTCATTTGTAAGACTATCAATTTGATTTTCCTCTTTCTTTTTTTTTGATCAAATTTACCAAAGGTTTATCTATTTTATTGGCTTTTTCATAAAACCAACTCTTGGTTTTATTTATTAATTCAATAGTTTTTTTACTTTAAATTTTATTGATTTCTCCTTTTAATTTTTGTATTTCGAGTTTAATTTTTGGTTGGGGGTTTATAATTTGGTCTTTTTCTAGCCTTTTAAGTTGTAAGCCCAATTTGTTAATCTTCTCTTTCTCAATTTTCTTCAAATAAGCCTCTAAAGATATAAAATTTCCCCTTATTACTGCTTTAGCTGCATCCCAAAGATTTTGATATGATGTCTCATCATTATCATTATCTTGGGTGAAATTGTTAATTGTTTCTATAATTTGCTCTTTCACCCAGTCATTCTTTAAGATGAGATTATTCAGTTTCCAATTACTTTTTGGTCTATTTACCCCTAACTTTTTACTGAATGTAGCTTTTATTGCATTGTGATCTGAGAAGAAGGCATTTATTATTTCTGCCTTCCTACATTTAATTTTGAGATCTTTATGTCCTAATATATGGTCAATTTTTGTATAGGATCCATGAACTGCTGAGAAGAAAGTGTATTCCTTCCTATTGCCATTCAGTTTTCTCCAAAGGTCTATCATACCTAGTTTTTCTAATGTTCTATTTACTTTTTTAATTTCTTTCTTGTTTGTTTTGTGGTTTGATTTGTCTAAATCTGAGAGTGCAAGGTTGAGATCTCCCACTATTATAGTTTTACTGTCTATTTCTTCTTGCAGTTCTCTTAACTTTTCCTTTAGAAAGTTAGATGCTATACCACTTGGTGCATATATGTTTAGTATTGATATGGCTTCATTATTTATGCTACCTTTCAGCAGGATATAGTTTCCTTCCTTATCTTTTTTAACAAGATCTACTTCTGCTTTTGCTTGATCTGAGATAAGGATAGCTACCCCTGCTTTTTTGGCTTTACCTGAAGCATAATAGGCTCTGTTCCAACCTTTTACCTTTACTCTGTATGTATCTCCCTGCTTTAAGTGTGCTTCCTGTAGGCAACATATTGTAGGGTTCTGCTTTTTGATCCAATCTGCTATCTGTCTCCGTTTGATGGGATCGTTCATCCCATTTACATTTACAGTTAAAATTACTAATTCTGTATTTCCTGCCATCGTATTATCCCCAGATTATGCTTTTTTCCCTTGACTCCCCTGATCCCCCTCCCCGATATTTAATTTACAGACCCCCCCTTGTGACGCGCAACCCTCCCTCTTTTTTTTTTTTTTAGGATCCCTCCCCCCTCCCTCCAAGTCCCTTCACTTATTCTCCTTTTCCTTTTCCCTTTTCCTCTCCCCCCTTTTAATGAGGTGAGAGAAAATTCTCTGAATAACAAATATGTTAATTATTTACTCTTTGAGCCTCTTCTGATGAGAGTAAGATTCACACAATGATTCTCCCCCTCACTAAGTTCCCTCAGATATGGTGTATTTTCTATGTCTCTTCCTGGGATGTAGTTTCCCTCTTTTTATCACTCCTTCCCCTTTTTCTGAACCGACCTCCTTCCCTTTACTACACCCCCCTTTTTTTCTTTTATATCAGTAAAATCAAATTATCCTTGAGTATTTTTTATATACCCACAACAGAGTTACAGTTCTCAAGGGTTCTGTGTACCTTTTTCTGTTTCTCTTCAGTCTTGTGGATGTAGATCAAATTTTTTGTTTAAGTCTGGTTTTTTTCTTAGAAACATATAGAATTCCTCTGTTTCATTGAATGACCATCTTCTTCCATGGAAAAAGATGCTAAACTTAGCTGGGTAGTTCATTCTTGGTTGCAGTCCTTGATCTTTTGCCTTACGGAATATCAGGTTCCAGGCCCTTCTATCTTTTAATGTGGAGGCAGCCAGATCTTGGGTGACCCTTATTGTGGCACCTTGGTATTTAAATTGTTTTTTTCTAGCTGCTTGCAGGATTTTCTCCTTTGTGTGGTAATTCTGCAGCTTAGCCACAATATTCCGTGGTGTTCTTTTTTTAGGGTCTATTTCAGGAGTTCGATGAATTCTTTCCACATCTACTTTCCCTTCTGTTTCTATTATCTCTGGACAGTTCTCTTTGATAATTTCCTGTAAAATAGAATCTAGGCTCTTTTTTTGGTCATAGTTTTCTGGAAGTCCAATAATCCGCAGATTATCTCTCCTAGATCTATTTTCCAGGTCTATAGATTTTCCCAGTAAGTATTTGACGTTGTTCTCCAGCTTCTCATTTTTTTTGTTTTGTTTGACTGATTCTTGGGTTCTCTGTGAATCATTCATTTCTATTTGTTCCATCCTGACTTTTAAGGAGTTATTTTCTTCTTTCACAGTTTTTAGTTCTTTTTGTAAATGCCCAATTTCATTTTTAAATGAATTATTTTGCTCTATTGAATTTTTTTCCATTTCCCTAATTTTTTTTTTGAGAATTATTTTCTTTTTCCAATTCAGAAATTCTATTTTCTTGAGACTTTTTTATCTTTTCCAATTCAGAAATCCTACTTTCCTGTGTTTTTTTAACCTTTTCTAATTCACTAATTTTGTTTCCCTGCATCTCCTGTGAATTCTTTATTTTTTCCAACTCCAATTTCAGGACGTTGTTGTTCTCTATCATAGCTTCCCTTTCCTTTCCCCATTTTTCTTCGATCTCCCTCAATTTTTTAAGAGCTTCTTCTAGGAGAGAGTTATGTGATGGGGGGCAGGAATCGTTCCCCTTTAGGTTGTTATCTGATTCTCTGCTGTCAACTTCCTTGGGGTTGGATACCCGCTCTTTCTCTGTATAGAAGGAATCTATAGTTTTTTTAGCTTTTTTGCTCATATTTAAAAAAATGTTTTGGGGTCTGTCCCTGGGGTAGGAAATTATTTACTTCTTTACCAGCTTCCTCCCAGACTGGATGGATGCAGCGGCCCCTGCGCCTGAGCTAAGAGAGAGCTCTGGGAGAGAGTTCCCCACCCCCTCCCTGGAAGTGCCTCAGAGGTGATTAGCACTACTGTGCTTCGAGGGCGTAGAATAGTGAAGACAGCAAGAAGCCCAGCCTATTTGTCCGGGTGGGGAGTGGATGTCTGCAGCAGGTGACGTGAGAAGCCCCTGTGCTCAAACTGGAAGTGTCTACCAGAAACCGCGGTCCCTAGTTCAAAGGTTCCGCTTCTCTGGGACTTCCTGGAGCTGAGTTCCACTCCCTCCAGCTAAGCTAGGCAGTGTGTGTTGCCTTGGGCCGTATCCACCCACTTGTCAATCTCTTAACTATTCTCAGGTGGTAGTTGAGGCCACACCCCCTGGTGCCGAGTCTGCTGAGTCTGAAAATCTAATTTGAGTTTTAAAATATTTTGGCTTTCTCTTCTGAACTGCTAAATAATTAGCAGAGAAGAGCTAACAGCCTGTGCCAGATTCCTTTACCTCAGTGGCTTCTCTGATCCCAGAGCCCTTCCCAGCGCAATGGGCGCAGTGTGCCCCTACCCCACCGTCTGTGCTGGTCTTTCTTATTCCTCCCCTGAGAACTGACCTTTCCTGTTGAAACTCCAGATTCTCTTCAGCTGGTAAGTCGTGCTTCCAGTCCTTGTGGTATCTATCAGTCCTGAGCTAATTCTGAGACTTAATTTATCTAATTGGTTGTGAGGGAGTGAGGACGTTCACTGAGTTGTGTGTTTCTTCTCCGCCATCTTGGCTCCGCCCCCCAGTTCAATGACATTCTTAATTACAATTTTGTTACTCTATTTTCAGTTTCAGAATTTCCAATTTGGTATTTAATTGGTGGTTTTAAATTTGTTCTTTTTCTAGCTTTTTTAAAGTTGCATACCCAATTCATTTATCTCTTCTTTCTCTATTTTATTTATGTAACTATTAAAGTTATAAAATTTCCTTTAAAAACTGCTTTGGCTGCATCCTATAGGATTTCATATGTTGTTTCATTATTGTCATTCTCTTGGATGAAATTAAGGATTGTTTCCATGCTTTGTTGTTTAACCCAGTCATTATTTAGAATTAGATTATTTAATTTCCAATTGGTTTTTAGTCTGTTTTTCCCTGACTCTTTAATGAATATAATTTTTATTGCATCATGGTCTAGAAATGAAAATTTTATTATTTTTGCCTTCTTATATTTATTGTGAATTTTTTGTGCCGTAATACATGGTCAATTTTTGTGTAAGTGCTATTCATTGCCAAGAAAATGGTATATTCCTTTCTATCCCTATTTAATTTTCTCCAGAGATCTATCATATCTAGGTTTTTTTCTAAAATTCTATTCATCTTCCTAATTTCTTTCTTATTTTGTGATTAGATTTTTCTGATTCTGTGAGGTTAAGATTGAGGTCCCCACTAATATAGTTTTGCTGTCTGTTTTTCTCTGTAACTGGCTTAATATCTTTATGAATTTGGATACTCTACCACTTGGCACATATATGTATACATATATATTCAGTAATGTTACTACTTCATTGTTTACGATGCCCTTTAAGATGTACTTTTTGTTCCTTGATTGTTTTAGTTAGATCTATTGTTACTTTTCTTGTATCTGCAATCAGAATTGTTATGCTTGCTTTTTTTCCTTCAGCTGAAGTGTAACAAATTCTGCTCCAGTTTTTTACTTTTATTCTTTATATATCTTTATTCTGTATATATCTCTCTGTTTCAAGTGTGTTTCTTGTAAGATTCTCTTTTTAAAAGCTATTTGCTTCTGTTATATGGGAGAGTTTATCTCATTCACATTCACAGTTATGATTACTAGCTCTCTATTTCCCTCCATTTTATTTTGTCTTCTGTATATGCTTTTATTCTCTCTTTCCATCCTGATCTAATTTGTTCCATTATACGTCCCCTTTCATCTCCTCCCAGTATACTATTTTTTTCAATAAAAATGATTGAAAGTCTCTTACTTCATTAAAGATCCATCACCTATCTTGAAAACTGATGCTTAGTCATGTTGGCTAGCAAATTCTTGGTTGGAATGCCAGTTCCTTTGCCTTCCAGAATATGATATTCCAGGTCCTCTGATCCTTTATTGTAGATGCTGCTAGATCTTGGGTAATCCTGCCTGTTGCTCCTTGATATACATGTTAAATCCAATATATGCATACACATTTATACAATTATCTTGCTGCACAAGAAAAATCAAATCAAGAAGGAAGAAAAAGAAAAACAGGAAAAAAATGCAAGCAAATAACAACAGAGAATGCTATGTTGTGTTCCACATTCTTTTCCCACCCATGGAGTCTGCACTATCCTGAGACTCTGTGTGGTCTGTGCTGGCTTTTGTGCTCAGCTGCTTGTGCTTGGCTGCCTCTCTCTCATTTCCAATTGAAACATACATTTTCTGGCAATCTTCAAAATTATCTTCTGCTGATAGTTTGTTGCACTCCCAATATTTGTGGGTTTTGGTGGTCCAGAGCTAATTCAGAGGCTGGATTTGCTAATTAGTCTGAGGCCTGTAGGAGAAGGTAAAAAATAAACATATATCATTTCTGCCATCTTGGCTCCACCCCCAGAAGCTGATGCAAAAATTTTAAAATAAAATATTAGCAAAGAAGGATAA
Source organism: Sminthopsis crassicaudata (assembly GCF_048593235.1). Lineage (NCBI taxonomy): Eukaryota > Metazoa > Chordata > Mammalia > Dasyuromorphia > Dasyuridae > Sminthopsis > Sminthopsis crassicaudata. The sequence goes on along the minus strand of NC_133622.1, from coordinate 81,184,597 downwards.
TACACTATGACCAAGTAGAATGTATATCAGCAATGCTAGTTCAATATCAGGAAAACTGTTGCCATAATAAACTTTATCAATAACAAAATCAAGAAAAATCGTATAATAGTTTTAATTGATGTAGAAAAAGCTTTTGACAAAATACAGCACTCAGTCCTACAAAAAACACTGGAGACCATAGGGATAAAGAGTATTTTCCTTAAATTGATAAGCAGTATCTATCTAAAATGAACAGTAACATTATGGGTAATGGAAAGAAGCTGGATGCATTCTCAATAAAATCAGGAGTGAAATAAGAATGCTCATTATCATTACAACTGTTTAATATTGGGCCAGCAATGTTAGCTTCAGCAATAAGGAAAGAAAAAGAAATTAAAAGATTTGAACAGGTAATGAGGAGAAAAAACTATTACTCTTTGAGATGATATGATGATATACTTAGAGAATCCTAGAAAGTCATCCAAAAATATATTCAAAGTAATTCACAGCTTGAGCAAAGTTGCAGGATATCAAATAAACCCACACAAATCACAAGTATTCCTATATATAACTGACAAATCCTGCCAACAAGAGATAGAAAGAGAAGTTTTCATTTAAAATAACTGTAAAAAAATAAAAGATTTGGGTGTCTATCTGCCAAGAAAAACACTAGAAAAATTATATGAATATAATTACAAAACAGTTCCCACACAAAGTCAGATCTAAACAACTGGAAAAATGTCAATTTCTCATGTGTATGCTGAGCTCATATAAGAAAATGACAATTCTGCCTAAATTGTTCTACTTGTTCGGTGCCATACTAATCAAACTGCCAAAAAATATTTTATAGAACAAGAAAAACAATAACATTCATCCAGAAGAACAAAAGGTCAAGAATATCAAGAGAATTAATGAAAAACATACAAAAGCTGATGACTTATCAGTGCCAGATCTAAAACTATATTATAAATAAGTCATCAAAACTATTTGATATTGGCTAAGAAATAGAGTGGTGAATCAGTGGAACAGGTTAGTTACACATGACACAATAATTAATGACTATAACAATTTAGTATTTGATAAACTCTTAAATTACAGCTTTTGGAATATGAACTCACTATTTGACAAAAATTTCTGGGAAAACTGGAAAATATTATGTCAGAAAATCCACATAGTTCTAAATCTTATATGCCATACCAAAATAAGATCAAAATGGGTACATGATTTGGGCAAAAAGGGTGAAACCATAAGCAAATTAGGAAAGCAATCAGATCTTTGGAGAAGGGAGGAGTTTATGACCAAAGAAGAATTGGAGAACAATATAAAATACAAAATTACATTAAATTAAAAGTTTTTGCACAAACCAAACCAACAGAAACAATATGAAAAGGGAAGTACAAAGCTAGGGAGAAATTTTAAAACTAGGGTTTCTGATAAAAGTGTCATTTCTAAAATATATAAAAAATTGTGTGTCAAATTTATAAGAATGCAAGTCATTTCCTAATTAATAAATGATCAAAGGACATGAACAGGTAATTTTCAGATGATAAAATTAAAGCCATCTGTAATCATATGAAAAAGTGCTCTAAAAGTGCTCTATTAGTTAGAGAAATGCAAATTAAAACAAGGATTCTCTGAGGTTGTACTATGCCCAAAGGGCTATAAAACTGTGACTACCCTTTGACCCAAGAGTACTGCTACCAGGTCTGTATCGCAAAGAAATCATAAAGGAAGTAAAAGGACCGACATGTGCAAAAATGTTTGTACCAGTCCTTTTTGTGTTATCAAAAAATTGGAAAATGATTAGATGCTTACCAAGTGGGCAATGGCTGAGTAAGCTGTGGTATAAAAATAATGGAATATTATTGTTCTACAAAAAATGATGAAAAAGCTGATTTTAGAAAGACCTGGAAAGATTTATATGAACTGATGCTGAGCAAAACAAGCAGAACCAGGAATGTATTGTAAACAGTAACAGCATGATTGTGCAATGATCAGCTATGAAAGACTTGTTTCTTCTCAGTGGTTAAGTGATTGAAGGCAATACCAATAAACATTGGACAGAAAATGCTGTCTGCAACCAGAAAGAAATATGGAAATTGAATGTAAATCAACACATGCTGTGTTCACTTCTTTTTTTCTGATTTTTTTTCTCTCCTCTGTTTTTTCCCTTTTGCTTGGATTTTTCTCTCCCAACATGATTCATAAAACAATGTGTATTTTTAAAATAATATAAAATAAAATAAAAATAATATAATATTGTAAAAGTAAAATTTGTATCAGCACACCCATAACCCTTATTGGTATTTCTTTCATACTAATTCTTGCATACAGCAGTAAATTAGCTAAAAGTTTAAATTGGGGATTACATGTATGTAACACAGTATCTGGTGCATGAATTCAAATCTTATCTTTGACATTAGTTTTTGAAATGAATCTGTATAGTCTTGTATAAATCATTTTATGTTGTTTTTGCTTTAGTTTCCCCAACTTTAAAAATGGGGATAATAATAGTACATAATATCTGGGGTTGTTTTGAGGATCAAATGAGTTAACAATATTTGTAAATTGCTTAAAAAGTGCCTAGCACATAGCCAGTGCTCTGGCTATTATTGTTGTTATATGGTGAGTTGAACTAAATTTATTCTGGTTTCATTTTTGTTTAATCTGTATTAATATGAAAAAGTACTCAAAAATTCAAGTCTGCATATCACAGACTTATCAATATTCTTTTCTATTTTAATATAAGCCAGAATGAAAGATATAATTTTAGATTAATAATGATTGATCCCCTTGTACTTCACCATTTATTTTTCCATCACTCGTAAGTTGGATTGTAGTAAGGCAGAAAGCTATCTTATAAGTCATCTTGTCCTACCCCCTTATTTGAAAGATGAGGAAAAATGAGATCAAAGAAATGAAACAATTTGATCAAAATAATGTCAGTAGTAAGTGGCAAGATCATGATTTGAACCCAAACCAATAAGTCTATATCCTAAGAACAGTTTTATGTGAATATCCTGTTGTCTCCAGCTCTGAGTGGGCCTTGGATAGCAGTTAAGGTTAACAAAGTCTGGATCACAGAATAATAGATGTGGACATAAAGCCTGCTCTCCATCCACTTCTAATTTGATAGATTGGGAACCTGAAACTCAGAAAGGTTAAGTGTTTTTTCTAGGTAAGTAAGTATCTGAGGCAGGTCTTCCTGATTCCATTGTACTGATGGGGTCAATGAATGGTACAGCCACTACTCTTGAGGAACCAAATTAAAATATAATTGGTAAATACTTAATAAATTAAAAATACAATAGAATATATGTAATGTTAATATCTGTTTTTCTAACTCAATATGTAACCATCAAGGATTCTTATGGATGATTTTGTAGTCATGTTTCTATTTGAATTTGACACCCTAGCAGTACATCATTTATTTCACACAAAGATTTTGGTAGATGATATGAGACTTAATGGGTCCATTATCACATTTAATTAAGACAAGACACATAATTTAAAAACCAGTTGCTTTTGTTTTTTTGTTCCATTGTTCTGTTATTGTTTTTTGTTTTGTTTTGTTTTTTGGTGGGGTGGGAAGGAAGCTAACAAGGTCTTACGCAGGTGACCTGAGTACAACAACAACCACCCCACACACACACACACACACACACATGAAATTGTTCTTGAAGACAAAAAAAAAAAATCCAATGAAATTAGTAGTTCCTGCATTCTCTTAATTGGGGAGGCTGAACATTTATCCTTGTTTCCCTGATTTTCTCGTCTTGGCTACTCATCCAGTTTCTATTCCCATAGGAGCAGGTGCCTCTTCCAGTCATTAAGCATCTCAGTTAGACATAGTTACTTGAGTCTGTCAAGGAGTTCAGGAATGAGGAGTTCCCCATGCCTACCAATGTTCTGTTGCTTTTGTTGGCACCTACCTTGCTCTGTGGTCCCTTCCAGATCTCAATCTCTTGTTTATTACTACAAGCTAATTCTTCCAGAGTCTCTGTGCCCCCACTTGTAGGCAGGCTTTCAGATGCAGGAACAGGCAAGGAACATTCAAATACTACTTAGAATGTTGAACTCTTTGGAAGTATAATTTTATCTTGATCTTCTTTTGCAAATGATATATCATTAAGAATAGTTATTATGGAGCTAAAAAAATCTTGGATTTTGGACTGGAAAGGACTTTAGGGAGCATGTAGTCAAACATCCTTAAGATTCAAACCCACTTCTCTTGGGTCTAAATCCAAAGAAAAACTACCACTACAGTGAGATAAACTAAGCAAATAGTAAAAGACAAGCTTTTTTTCATGCTTACTCATTGCCTAGCTGGTATGTACATCAATTTATTTTAAGGGTTTAAAATCTTCCTCTGTGACTTCTTTCGTTTTTACAACTTTATTGGATCTGTGGAGTTCCTCCAGTCTAAGGAACACTCTCTCCTTTGTGTGCACTCAAAGTTTGTCATTTTAAAGTGAAAGTTTTAAAGGAAAAGATTGGAGTTTGATGTTTCTTCTTGTCTTCCCCATAAAATGTGGTCCATCTCTCCTGTAAAGCAGCAGCCTTCTCTTAAGGAATGATGACATATCCCAGTTATCTTGTGTTATTCATTACTACACAGAAGAGAACTCTGTCAGAGTTATACCCTGGATAAACTATTGTCTATGTTTGAGTTTGTAACCCAGGATACCTAGTTTCCACTGACTACATTATAACTAATTATCTAGCTCTGCGAAATACTAGGTAGGGTTGACAGAGTCTGGAGACTAACCTGATTGTTTTAGAAATAGTTATTCTGTGGCTGGCACTGTAGGAAAAAGAGAATGATGAGATATGGACCCTGGGCTCCAGGGCCTTATAGATGGGGAGGGGGCTGGGCAGAATAAGCATTTTTTTTCAGGGTCTACTAGTACATTTCACTAAGCACTTTACAAATACCTCATTTGGGGTAGACAAGAGTAATGTATATGAAACAATGTTGGACAGTACATAATTCAGGGCATAGTACAGTAAAAATAATAAACACTGTAACAGTTAAAAGGAAATGGAAATAAAGGAGTACTGTTATGTTTTGCAAATATGTACAAATAGGTTTAGGTGCTTCAGCCATGATTTAAATTTTTATCTGAAGAGGAAAACACATGGACACCACTACAGACCTTTAAAAAAAAAGTCATAGAAAAACAGAATGAAACTATAATTTTATTGGTACAGGGAGCCTTGAGGAAACTCCCTGTACCATTTCAGCTGGGTGACTCAATGAATAGAACATGACCATGCTGTTAAATATCCTCATTTTACAGGTAGAGAAACTGAGGCCCAGTGAGTTTTGGTTATTTGCCTAGTTACATATAATTAGTAAAGGATTTAGTGAGTAGCTGAAGTGCAAATAGGTATTGATTAGCCAAGGTGCAAAATCTAGTTCTTTTAACTCTAAATTCAGATATAATCTAAAAGCTACTACTAAGAGATGAACCAATAGGATAGGACAAAACAGGTTTGGAATCAGGAAGATCTGAATTCAAATCCTATTCAAACATTTACCAATGCTGTAACCCTGGAGAAATTACTTAACCTCTCATGCTCAATTTTCTCATCTGTAAAATGGGAATAATAATAGTCCCTCCCTGCCAAAGTTGTTGTGAGGATCAAATGCAGTAAATATCTTTCAAGACTTTAAAGTGCTTTATAAATGTTGCCAACTATTTAATGACATACTATGTCACAGTTATTTTTCAAAAGTAGAACTTTAACCCAGTCTTATTTACTTCCAAAGATGATGTGCATATGTGTAAAACCTAATCAATTGTTTGTCAGTTGCTATTAAATATTTGTAAACAGCTTTAAATAATAATTGTTTAATTTTTATGTCAGGCTTTACAAAGCAATTTCCTCACCACCTTTAAAGGTGCACTTTAAAGTCTTGAAAGATACTGCATTTGATCCTCACAACAACTTTGTAAAACCCCTGAGAAACAGGTTCTATTTTTTTTTGTTTATTTGTTTTTTTATTTGATTGCTTTGCACATAGTTGAGACTTAATAAATGCTTGTTTGCATTGAATAGAAACTTTAAAATAGAAACTTTGTTTGTTGATTTAGTGATGGACTGTTACTTTTTGTTGAGATTCTCCAAGATCCTAAAATCTACATAGATAGGAAATACTCAGTTCTTACATCCATATATAAATAACCAATCTTATGTCCATGTGTTAGGCATTGAACAGACTTAGCAAAGAGAAGTGAATTTGCTACTAATGACACAGCTATTATAATCAAAAGCATGATTTGCAGCCAGCTCTTTCTTATTCCAGCCTCTGGCCAGTAGATAATGCTATGTCTTTTCTAACTTTAGGCAAATAAGTAAGGATGTGTATCTTTAGAACATAGTCAAATAGTTTAAAATCATTCAGTGGAAATTACTTTTGAAACCACTGCTCTCAAAGTTAGCAAATTCTCGTTTTACTGGAAACCAGGGACAGAAAGATTACTTCATCTTGAGAACTACAGCTTAAAAATATTTCTGTCAAATGTTGTTCCAGGGATTTTTCCAAGCCACCATGATCCTGTTGGGCCACAAGGCTCCAAATTAACCTTTTAACACTGACATGGATCATAATGTAGTAGTAAAGAACTAGAGTTGTCATCAATCTAGGACAGATATCAGATTACTTGCTATTCCTTATCAGATACTTGATAACTGTGTGACACTGGACAAGTCATGAAACCTCTCTAATCCTCAATTTCCTAATCTGTAAAATGGGATATCACCTGCTTCACTTGATTGCTGTGACAATCAAGTGAAATGATATAGGCAACCAATACAAATAGAGTGTTGGTGTTACTAAATAATGAATCAAAGGATATTAATGAACCAATATAGGCATTCAATGTCTATTTGGTAATAATAACAAATAGTCAAATATCTATAATAAGATATTTTTGAGCTAAATAGTTGATATGTTATATTTTAAAATCAGTCCTGATATTTTATACAATTATCAATAACTTTATTCTAAAGAGCTTTACAAATTTTCAAATAAATAAGTGTTTTACTGCTTCTTTTGATAGAACAAGCAGAGAAGAATAGTAAGAGATTGTGGTTATACCAAAATAAGATTCAACATATAATCACAAAAACAATAAAATATATAAAAATAAAACATCTACAATTCATGTAGAAAGAAAGGTATGTATATCTTATTTGTAGATGTAAAAATACATATATGCATGCATAAACATGCATGTACCCATAATAGTTGTATGTGATACATATACACGTGTATAGTATATATGCATATGTACATATGCATACATAAACACATACAAATATACATACACATTCGTGTGAATTAAAGAATTAAAGGTTCCTTACAAGATTATCTGAGCAAATTAACTAGGACTGAAAACCTATAAATCCAAATCCCACATATTTTTGATTCATTTTAGCAAAAAGTTAGAAAATACATATTTTGCTCAAGGTAATATTCTGGGCCCTGGAAATATAAAGTTAATAACAAATAATCACTGTGTATATATTATATTATTTACCCATTGTTCTACAGAGACCACTGACTAGTAGCCACAATGTTCCAGGCAAGGCTATACTGCTGTGACTAGGAGTTATATAAACCCAGTCTTGGTAAAATTCCTTTTATTACCATATATCTTTTTCTAATCATAGGAAACCCTTTGATAAAATAGAACATACTGTGTATAATATTATATAGATTCTATCACCAAAGACTTTCTGCCCACCATTTTCCCTGAGAACTACTGTTCCTTAATAGGTTAGACTTGCTTTGCTGAAAAATTCATATACATACATATATATATATATATATATATATATATATATATATATTATTGTTCAGTCATTTCAGTTGTATGCAAGTCTTCTTGACCATATTTGGGGATTTCTTAGCAAAATGGTTTGCCATTTCATTCTCTAATCTGTAAAACACATATATAAGAGACCTCCCAAGTAATTTAATCTAAATTTATAATTTATAAATTAAGGTAGTGAGGCCCAAGAAGGTTTATGTATTTTACACAACAACGCAAGTAAATGGCAGTAACAAGATTCTGATCCAGGTCTTCTGACTTCAAATCTACTATACTACTAGATTTTCTAGTGGTTCTAGATGTTATAAATTTCCCAGATTTTCCTGGCTTACATCATCACCATAATATACTAGAATTAAGAAAACCTCAGAGAGAACAAATTGGAAGTCATGTAAATCAATTCCTTATTTTAGAGATGAAGAAATAAAAGAGACCATACAACTTCCTAGTGATTACATAGTAAATTATCATATTCCATGAAACTGTGCTACTTCCGTTTGCCATCTTGTTAGAGTGAGCAAGAACACTGTCTAAATAGTATTAGAAAAACCTCTATTGAGAATTTTGTTATAATACCATTCCATCCCCTTAAAAAAAAAAGCTCACTATTATTTTTGTGCAAATAATGCCATTGTGTCCCTTGATTTCTATATGTTGTCTTCTAACCAGTTCTATTTTGGAAGAATAACTTTAAAAAATTATTTTTGAGACGGTGATAGGTAATATTAATGCATTAGATAAAGTCTATATGTAGGGTATACCTCATCTTTCTAGTGTAGGGCTTGCTGAGCCTTTTTTTTTAATCCTAGCAGTCTTAATTCTATGGTACCATTTTGTTTTTGTTGTTGTTATGCATGCACATTAATTAACTAATTAATTAATTTGACATATTTCCTTATAAAGCATGTTGTAAAAGAAAAAAAACAGAACAAAAGGGGAAAACCAGGAAAGAGAAAAAAAAAAAAAAAACAGAAGAAAAAATGGGGGAAATGAACATAGCATGTGTTCATTTACATTCAGTGTCCATAGTTCTCTAGATACTGATGATGTTTTCTATCCAAAATTTGTTGGGATTGCCTTGGATCACTGAACCACTGAGAAGAACTAATTCTGTCATGGTTGATCATCACATGGTCTTGCTGTTGCTGTGTACAATGTTTTCTTGATTCTGCTTGTTTTGCTTTTGATGAACCCTTTTCAGGGCTGTTTCTCCACTTTTGGTGTTCACCTTCTCTCATCTTTGGTGTCTACCTTCTCCCAACTCTCACCTTTGTGGCTCACAGGAAACTGAGGCATGCTTATGGCCACACCATTTTGGTAGATAGACTAAACCAGGCTGAAAACAAGCCAACCCCTTGGACTTAGAGAAATGTCTATTCCAAATATGAAAAGACTTCCTCCAGCAGAACAGGTAGATGAAATCAAATAATGGAACACTTAGAGTTGCTCAAATACCCAAAATAACAAAATCATCATCTGCTGCATACCATAGCAGGCTATTTCCAGTCTTCCTGATTTTTGTCTTTGGAAGAAATAGTAAAGTTATTTGACTTTGTGCAACTGCCTCACTTAAATTCAATTCACATGCATGTCAAGGCATCCCCCTGTGAACAAAAGAAGAACAAAACAACAACAATAGCATCATGTAGAATGAATGAAGAAAGGAAAAACAAAACACTGAAATGATAGCATATAAGAAACTTGATAAAGTATAGGAAACTTTACTTCCTTGGGAAACAGTTTCCTCGTTTGCAAAATTGGGTTTAAATTAGATGATTGCTAATGATTTTTTCATATAAAATGAAATTTTATAACTAAATACTTTTGTACTTCTAAATCTTCTAAAGGATTTATACAATGGCCATTCGTGTCTTGGACACAAGGGTGCCACTGGTCTTGATGGACAAATCTCTATGAATTGTTAACAGACTTCTTATTCAAATTTTTAGGATGGCTAGCTCTCTTCCCTTTGCCAGAAACCTCATTTTTCTTGCCCCAAAGACACTATCTGGTGCATGAATCCTGATTGTTCTTGGCATGACTCATTTTGCCACTAAAACAAATGTAAGCAAACAAACAAACAAACCCTACTGGTATCCTAAGTGACCAAATATTTTATTATGAAAACAGCAAGAGAGGAAACTTGGTACATTGAATAGAGAACTCATCTCCAACTCTATGAAGACCAGCATTCAAATAATATATCTGATTCATACTAGCTGTATGATCCTGAGTACATTTAACTTCTTAGTAGGGCAAGGCAATTTTCTGTGACTATAAATTTCATAAGAGGGACTGCTCTGTAACAGTAAAGGAAGTGTTTCTTGCTGAGACTTCCCTATGCCAAGGATTTAAAATAGACTAATATTGTAAATATGTTTTGTATGATTTCACATGTATAATTGACAACCTATTCCAAGCCTTCTTTGTAGGTGAGGAAGGAGGTGGAAAGGGGAGAGGGAGAGAATTTGGGACTCAAATTTTTAAAAGCAAAGAATGTTAAATACATTTTTAAAAATAACTATACGTATTTAATCTTCTAGGGTAGCTTATCTGCAGAAAATCCCATAAACAACAGTGTTTCTGTCACATAGCATCGACTATTAGTACCACAGTGACTCTCAGAGCTTTTTGATTCTGTAAAATCACAAAACGGCCCTTGTGGGTATTAATAGTCACGTCTGGGAGTTAAAAGACTTGAAATTAGGTTGTTCCTAATCCATATCAAATGAGTCTGAAAACTATGCAACCACCTAATTTCCATCAAGCATTCTAATATCATCCATTAGTAACCTCCTGGCTGGGATTAATGTTAAATCTCTGACCACTTAACAGACTCATCCATGACAATTACAAAGTCAGTAGGGCAAGAGAAAACAAATGATTCTAAAGTACCCGTCTCTTGTTAGCCAACTTCTCCCTTGGACCCTTGGGCCCCCTGAAGATGATTCTGTTTTGGCTTCTTACTACTTGTGGAGATGTGCTGAGTTCCTGACTTTACAGAAATAATCTTTGTCCTGTTAACATTAATATCTGCATCTCATTTGAGCTGTGCATTTCCTTAAATATTTGTTTTATAGAAAGTCTGAAGGCACAGGCTGGAGGACAAATTCTCTATTCCTACACACCCTCACAGCCTCCTACCATTAACATAGACAGATTGACTGGAAGGACCTTTGACTCAACATCAAAATTTAATTGTCAGTCATCCAGCTTTTTAACAAACTGTCCATTAGCAAACAATCTGTCATCAGACAGCTCCAGAGAGTTTATCTGCCGTCATTATGATCTATAGTGTGATTCCAAAAAAGAAAAAGAAAAAGAAAATCTCCTTGCTAAGTATTCCTCAGAGAAGCCAGGTACTGTAGGACTGTGGCTGCTTCCTGGAAGGTGTTCCCTTATGAGTTGCCATTGCCCTTTAATAAAAGGAGAATGGTTTTCCTGCTGCATAATCAGCTTATTGAAATCCCTGACCATAACAAACACAGCATGTCCCTCACATGTTAGATTCGGCCTCCTGGCTTTATCTACATCCCAGAACTTTTAAAATTGGTTTCATGATATGTCCAAGCAGCTGTCTTCTGATTAAATTTCAACTAGCTACAGATTGTTCCCTTGACTGGCTGAGCATGTGATTCAATGAGGTTATGATTATTGGAGTCCTTCACTTATGTTGGGGGTTCTTCTTCTGTACCAGATAATAATAGTGTGGTGGCTGCAGAAGTCAGGGTCAGCCATTCTTTCCCCATTGTTAACATGTTAATGACTCTCCCCACATTTGCCTGATTTGAATAATCACCATTACAAACTCTCAGTAGAACTAATGGAAGTCAGGGCAAGAAGTTAATAGGGCTTGCTTCTCTCAGGTGGATAACTTTATTTGAATGCAAGCTTCATAGCTTTGAACAAAGATGGGCAATAAAGAAAATTGTTGGATTGTAAGTATTAAAGTAAAAGAGAGAGGCGGTATATTAGATTTCTACTAGTAGATAGAAAGGAAGATCTTGGTTGAAGTGCCGGATTGTAATATATATATATATATATATATCACAATCCTCTGATTCCTCACCTTGATTATCTTGGGTTCTTGACAGTGGTTTTATTGTTTGGGGGCATGGCTCTTTAACAATTGTCTAAGAAACAGTCTATTTAAGTTTAGAGAGAAAGATCCCAGAAAATTAACCCAGCTGCTGAGCAGCAGAGGGTTTATGAGCAGTATTAGTGATAGTGCCCAATAAAATTAAAAACATACTAAAATATGGAAAAATTGAGGTGACAAGTCGGAAAAGACTGAGGGAATAGGAGGACTGAAGATGAAAACAGACTATGTAGATATGAGCTGCAAAGAAATTCAACAAATTTCTGTTTTACCACATACGTGACAGCCACATCCATTTCAGAAAAAGTTTTTGCTAATGGTGGGGGTGGGGGTGGGAAGAGAAGCTCATAAACTATTAGCATATAGTCACCAAATGGTGGTGTTGGAAGAGACCTTAGGGGTTGTGACAAATGAAGTAGAAGCATATTGCCAGTCTTGTTCATTAGAGAATGCATGCTGATTACCATTTCCTTCTGTTCTCTTCTTTGAAAGAATGCTTTTTAGAAATGTGTGTGTTAGAAGTTATTAACATAGAAGAGAAAACAAAAAATAAGTTATAACTAAGCCTACCTTATGTGTAAGCATGGGGATTTTGAGCCCACTTTTTCTAAAGATTTTCTGTAGACTTTAACAGTAAACAACTGGATCTTGACATTCAGGGCAATTACTTTTAAACATTTTCATCTCAAGATTATCAAATCCTGCCCTCATATTTTACAAATGAGGAACTGAGGCCGAAAGAGGGTAATTGATTTGCACAGGTTTACCTGCCAGCCGTTGTTTGAGGTGGAATTTGAACCTAATTCTTCAGATATCAAATCCATGCTACCTTCAGATATAGGGGATGGGGAACACCAAGAAACAGTGTGACAGAAGCTAGAGGGCATATTTTGGAGACACTAAGTCATGAATTAAAGTCCACAATTGACATATACTGGCCCTGTGACCTCGGTCAAGCTTCTTAAGCTCTTAATGTCTTTGCACAGCAGATGATCAATCATTCATTTTCATTTGATGAAATCACATGACTGAGAAAAAATTAAAATGTTAAGTACTAATGTTCCCTGAAAATTATTTTTCTTGTTCAGTCATTTTTCAATCTCATCCAGCTCTTCATGACATCATTTAGGGTTTTCTTGGCAAAGATACTGGAGTGGTTTTCTATTTCCTTCTCCAACTCCTTTTAGAAATGAGGGAACTGAGGAAAACAGGGTCAAGTGATTTGTCAGGGTCACACAGCTGGTAAGTGTCTGAAGCCAGATTTAAGGAAGGGTAAGTCTTTCTGATTTCAGGCCTGGCACTCTAACCACTGTATCACTTAGCTGTCTGTCATTCCTCTAATTCTCTTGTATGAAACACGTTTTATATTCTCTGCACTTCCTGAATCTGCCTTCTTTAGAAAATTATTTTAACTTTTTGATGAAGGTAATATTGGAGAGAAATCCTGCTTCAAATCACCCTTCCATAAACACTAGTCCCCAGAATTTTGACAGGGAGGATATGTAATGGGTTTTTTATGCGTTTGTTTTTCCAAATTAGATTATCTACAGGACTGAAAAGGTGACAGCCTAGCCTACCTCAATGACTGAGGGCCAGAACTTATGTAAAATTCCCAAGTATGAAAACCTCCTACCACCATGGTGGGATATGATTTTCTACCTTTCTATTTGTCATATCAGGCAAAAGATAATGTGTTACATACTAAGATGTAGAGCTACTATGTGCCAGGTATTCTGGTTTTAAGGATAACAATTCAAAAAAATGAGCTACACAAGGAGTTAACATATTAATAGGAAAGACAAATATACATGAAATTATTATAAATGAATGAAATATAATTAGATTCCAAGTAGTTATAAAGGTATTGATCTTTATTTCAAAATATTTTCTTATCTCTGTACTTGCTTTTGTTTATGATTAGGAATGAAATCCAATTTCTAATCCATAGCCATTTGATTGAGGATTTCACTACTTCAGTGGATCTATATCTTTAACAATATAGCATCTTCTCATTATTCTGATTCTCAAATATTTCTTCCACAGATCTTCCAAAAGTCACCAAATAAGTTGGAAGTTTTCTAGGTCTTTTTAAAATTTACATTTCAATTTAATATTTGCTGGATACTAATGGATTAGTCAAATTTTCTGTTTGTTCCTTATTTGAGCCACATGGTAACACCAAAAAACATAGGCAATAGCAAACTACATTTATTTTCTTTTTTGATATTACTAAATTGATAGAGTAAAACTATCTATCTCTATTCACACATAAATACAAATGTATATGTTGAGGCAGGAGGTAACTCAACAATATTAGGGTTCCCAGGTTGGTATCATGGGTATGGCAAAAGAATTCACAAACTCAGTTTGTCTCCAGGTTAAGGGGCAAAACTTTATTTCGCTGCTGACAGTGGGCTAAATTCCAAGGGAATTTTAACAAAGAGCCAAAAACAAAATGATAATTTTATAGCAAAGAGAAACAAAGATTCAAATCACTAATATGTTAATTTTATAATTGATGAGAGCTAGGGGTAGGTTGCATCCATTACTAAATTCTATGGCTTCTTGAAGAGTATTGAGTAGAGGTGAAGCAGCTCCCCTCATTGAATTATATGGCTTCCTAACCAACAGAGTGTTTCTCTGGCAGACAGCATTGTTTTGGTACTACCAAGGCGGGTAGACTTAGACTTTCTAATAAATAGCTATATTTTTCCCAGGAGCCACACTTCATCACATGTATATGTGAATGTAAATACATATATATAATGTACATAAATATATACACATTTTAAACACATGTTTGTGTATATTGCTATGTGGATTATAGGTATTCACAATGAGTATATCTAGATAACACCCTTAGGGAAACATGAATAGATATCCCTAAAATCTCTTCCATGAGGCTGGATAATCTATCCTCAAAAAAGGACAACTGGGCTCTATAATCACTTCTACTTCCCTCCCTAAATATTGCTAAGTCTGGGGAAATAATTTTGAGGTTCAGACTGTATTTCTGGTTGCTATTCATTTAATTGAGTTGTGCCCTAAGCTATCTTAACCTCTCTGTCTCTCTTTCTATCTATCTCTATCTCTCTGTGTGTATGTTTCTGTTTCTGTCTCCATCTCTATAACTTTCTTTCTGTATATATATATATATATATATATATATATATATATATATACATATATATATATATATATATATATATTTCTGTGTATATATATATATATATTTCTGTGTATATATATATATATATATTTCTGTGTATATATATATATATATTTCTGTGTGTATATATATATACATATTTCTGTGTATATATATATATATATATATATATATATATACATATATGGATGGATGTGTATATGTATGTATTCATGTATATATATACATATATGGATGGCTGGATATATATATATATATATATATATACTATATTCACAATATATATATATATATATAATATGTATCTGTGTGATGTGTGTATGTATGTGTGTGTATATGTATACGTATATTTACACAAAAACTTGATTCTCTCCTAGCCAAATCATCATACATAGTAAATAGCAAATCAACCCATTTATCTAATTTTTTATAACCAACAGTAATTTGAGAATAGAATATAGCAGACAATACATTCCCCCACTAGAATGAGATTCCTCAACTATGAGAGTGCCAGACAAACAAATGGGACAGGTTTGCACAAAGAGATATTCCATGAAGTCTCTAATGCAGTAAACTGATAATCAAGATATGCTTTTTCCTGGAGGCTTTTTTTTCCTTCTAAGACCATTCCCCAAAGTGATTCTGGAACAAGTTTCTCTTGAAGATATACCTAGAATCCATACTTTCCCAAGATCTGGTCAACTCCACCCCTCAAGCAGGCACAGAGGATTGATTTTTCAATCATTCTTCACCAATGAGGAAATTCTTATGTAAAGACACTTGAGGTGTAGATTACATATAGATGATGTCATGGGTTGATTCAAATTTGGTTTATCTTGTTCAAAAAACTCTTAACTTTTAAATGGAAAGACAAAGGCTATGACTTTCCTAAATATAATAAAGGTAAAGTAGGAATCAAGTAGCAATAGTTAATATAAATTTACATTGCAAAACTACAATTATCAAAAATCTCTGGAATAATATTCAAAAAAGCAAAATTGATCAGTGAAAAGGATTAGCTATACAATAGATATAAATGAAGAAATGTAGATAGCATTTTAGTGTACAATAAACTCAAGAACTCAATCTATTGCAACAAAAATGAAAGAGAAATGAATATTCAATCATACTTTTGGCAATGTTGGGAAACATAAGGCTGGGGTGATAAATGAGGATCACTAAATTTAGAAACATTCTGCCAGATACTATACCTTCCCCACAAATGTCACACTTCTACTTGTATGCCATTAACTAACAAGGTTGACAAGATTCTTCTCCTGTGAAAGAAGATTTAAAAATTAGATCATATTAACAATGAAATTCATTAAATCTTTAAATATAAGTTCCTTTCTAAAATGTTTATGGCAGTCAAAAAGAAAAAATAACTGGCTGGAAGGGAAGTGAATTAGTTCCATTTGAATTGTGAGGACTTTACATCAATAAAGATAATTGACAATTTCCAGGGTCAAGATTTTAGACTCAGTTCACCAATGCATTTCACAGAAAAGTTAAAGTAAGCTTCTTCTCATTACTCTTACAGGTTTTATCTTGTCTTGAGCTTCCTACAGACTGAATGTTTCAGCTGTAAGGAAGTTAGAACAATTAGTTTTAGTAAAAACATCTGAAACTTGTTGTAATACACATTTGTATGCTATTGAGCACACTATTTACCCAGGATATCCTACTCCCATTCTTTAGTAGAGCAGTTTTGGCCATGGACATGTTATTATTATGAGAAATCTAAAGCTGCCACAGGTTTTTCTGCATGAAATTGCTTACAGAGGACCCCATTCAGAGGATAATGAGACCATCAGATTATCTCTGGGGTTTAACAATAAGCCAAATTACTGTTGCTTATGTTGCTGACCTTATAAATGTATTATAGAAATAACTCAAGTTTGACCAAGGCAGACTTATTATATAGTAGTTCAGTGTACAAAAACTATTGTTTCTACAAATTCTATGGGAAATGAAATAGAAAAAATAGAAAAAGGGAAAATATTTATAGTGAGTTCCTGACTAATAAAAGGAGGATTTTTGTGGGTGGTAATTTTAACAAGCAGTATTTCTACTCAGTATAGCTCCTTTCATGAATAACCCAGATAAGGTTTTTTTTTTTTTTTTTTTTTTTTTTTGTGAAGGCTCAAATCAGTGGTGAACATGGAATTAGGACCTCAGAAAGAAATCAAATATAATCTCCTGAGTTTTTTTTTTTTTTAACTTGTTCAACACTACATTGAACAAACCCATAGCAAAAGAAATAGAAAACTGGCCTTGGAATTAAGAAGCTAGTGTTTCAAATCCAGTTGCTGGGACATACATTCAAGTTGTATAATCTGGTGCAATTCACTTAACCTCACAGTTTCGTCAAACATCTCTCTATTTCCACAAACAACAAACAACAACAGTGACAATGACAATAAAGCATCTATTTTTATATTGGTAGAGGGAGTTTTTTTCAGGCCAGATTTTCAAGATTAATGAAATCACAAATCCAACTCAAGCCAGACCAAATTACATTGAAAATAGCTGTCATCCATTGAAAGCATAAGTAAGTAATGGTCCTGTTAGAGTGGAAAGTCAGGAGTTTACTTTGGGTGTTTACTACTACTCAGCAATAAATGGTAATCCATATAAAATGGCATCTTATTCTGTATTTAGACCCTCAAAAGTAATAAAGTATCAATAAATTAGCAAAGCAAAGGAAAGCAATAAAGAACATTTAATATCACTTGATCATAACAAAATTATTTTTCCGCATAAACTCTATTTTTCCTTTCTTTTTTGTAAATTAACATTTAATTTTCTCCAGTTACTTGTAAAACAATTTTATATTGATTTATATTATTTTTTTATATTGAAATGCTTTGTATTTCAAAGGCACCAAAGAAAAAGGGAAAGGACCTATATATACCAAAATATTTATTGTAGCTCTTTTTGTGATGTCAAAGAAATGGAAAATCAAGGGAATGTTCATCAAATGAGGAATGGCTGAACAAGTTGTGGCATGTGATTGTGATGAAATACTATTGAGAAGGGGGCTGCTTTCAAAAAAAGATGTCTAGACTTACCTGCACTGATGCAAAGTGAAGTGAGAATGTTGAGGTTGGTTAGGGACCCCAATCCTGACTCTACCCTGGATGCTTCTCCATTTATACTAGCTACTTCCACCCCAGGGGAATAACTTTAACCTTACTAGTATTTTCTTGCCAAAAAATGTCTCTTACCCACATAACAATTGCAGGATATCCATTCTAAAATTATTCTGGCAAACTCACTCATAATGCTTTTACACCATGCACGTGTCTCTTGAGGTATATAGTAATATAATAATATTATGTCTAACAATCATTGACTAATTATATCTATAGAGAATTGATTATAATTACTTTGATTAATATCAATACAATATTATATAGTCAATTGATTTAAGTTAATATTATGTTTTATCATTATTTATTAAATATTCCCATTTGGAAATACACTCATGTGCTGCAATTATCCTTGATTGATGTCAGTTTGAAATGCTATTGCATCTTGCTATGTAAGTCTGCTATTTTATTGGTATCCCCCAGGCTTCCGCCCTGTTGATAAAGCACTCCCAAAATAAAAACTATCTAATGCCATTGTAATCATTGCAATGCCATGATTATGAGACCACACTGTTGCACTGTTGCCTTCGCAAATGCTTTGATGAAAGGCATGGTTGAGCTGAAATAGTAATGAATGGGCCTGAAGTAGCAATCAATAGCCAGTCAAAGGGATTAAGATTCGTCCACAGTCTATGGGCTTGCTCTGAAGGGACATGTGTCTTCAGAGAGCAGGTTGCTAATCTCTTGTGAGGTGAGGATAAAGGTATTCCTAAATGCTATGATCTACTAGAGGAAATAGCTTTGTTGATTTACTTTCATGGATGTATATGTATATCTTATAATATTGATGTAATGAGGTTTGTCCCAAATGAATTTGGGGTGTAAACTACTTGAGAGGGGAAATGATGTAATATATTTTATAAGGGAAACAATAATAATTTTAAGGTCCCCTGAGCTTAGGATGCTTCTGTTCTAACAATCTGTCAATGATTCTAAATCTTCTGGCTTTGGAATCTGTGATCCTGAGGCCCTCTGATCTAAGAATGTTATTGTTCTGTCAATGATTGTAAAAGTCTTCTGGCCTAGGAATATAATAACATTTCTTCCCCTAAACTTTAGAGAAGATATATTAGTGATTTAGAGACTGTTGTTCTAACAATCTGTCTGTCAATGATTTCCAGTCTTCTGGCCTTAGAATAGTCCTACAAACATTACTGTCTGTTGGTCAATGATAACCAAATTCTTGAGACCATTACTTGACTCCACCTCTAAGTCATAATATTAGCATATCAATGACATAAAGAACTGGATATAGGTATCTCCTTTCCCCAGCTTCCTTGCTAAACTCTTGGACTTCAGCCCACTTCAATTGGCATTACAATTACAACAAACTTTACCAATTGACTTGGATATGGGTTAAAGCCTGCAAATTCTTTTGAGAAACCTTTCAACACCAATCTGCAAACCCTAGCCTTTGGGGATCCCTTCCTAACCTCATCAAGAAGATCCAGCAGATAATTGTGCACAGGAGCAAAACGGTTATTTGTATATTGTTTTATATTATTTCTCTCCCTTCCTAAACCTTCCCCCAATGAGAAAATACAAGTGAAGTTATACAAAACATTTCCATAAAAGATATATTGTGAAAGAAAACATAGATCCCATGTCAGGAAAAAAAAAAACAACAACAACTCAAGAAAAATAAAGTTTAAAGAAAGTATGCTTCAATCTGTATCCAGACACAATCATTTCTTTCTCTGGGTATGGATGCTCTAAGAAATAAACTATAAAATGTTTTTTAAAAAAAGAGAATTAGTTGTGAAGGTAATAGGAATGCCTATCCTTTCAGAAAATAGTTACAAACCACAGCAATATAGTTTAGAGATGCCATGGGCATCTTTATGTCCCCTGTGCATTAAACATTGAGAGTAAAATACTATATATTTCCTCTGCTATAATTGGCCAAGATTGACATTGACCTGGGTTGAAATGATGCATCCTTATTGTACTATTCCCACATTGATGTGTTTACTGACTAATGCTCACATCAGCAATTACTTACAGCCTAGAGTATTTTACAACTTGTAAATGTTCTGATTCTATTTTTGTCACTGCATAACTCAATTTTTAGGCCTGGGATAGAATGGTGACTATACTACAAAAATGATGCATTATTACTATATATAAATAATTTAACCAATGCATAGACATTTAAAATTTTAGTAAATGTTCCCTGCTAGCATGTTCCAATGGCTTAACTTAAAAAGGGAGTAAGAAGGGGAAAAGAAAGGAAAGGCAGAAGTGATAGAGACAGAGAAAAACTGAGACAATAGAGATAGAGAGGAATTTGAAAAAATGGAGATAGGCCTAAAGATAGATGGAGGATAAAAGGAGCCAAAGAGCTAATCAAAGTCTAATTCAGTTCATCTTCTATAGAAGGCTTGTTGGGAAGCTATGGCAATAGTCCAAAATAGATGCAATTGATTCCTATGGAGATGGAAATATTGACAAAAAGATAGAATGTATAGATGTTTCTGACGTAGAACTGTCAGTACTTGCTTATGCTGGATATTAAAGATGACAAATTAGATAACCCCAAAGTGTTTTCAGAATTATCTGTGATTGATAATGTCCAAATTAAAAGCATGGGAAAACTTAGTGAATAGTGAAACCTGTAGAGGGCAGGAACTCTGGAAAAGTATATTTGGAGCAAAGATACTTAGAGCAGGGTATTTATTGATGAAATAATAGTTCTCTAGTTCACAAACACTTAGTATTTAGTATGCTGATGTAATGGTTCTATAGTTGACACATGCTCAGTATGCTGTAGTGATATAATTATACTAAGGTATATAAGGGCTGAGAGGACTCACTGCAACTAATAGTCTTAGAGAGTTATTTAAGACTCTAATAGGTTAAGTGACTGATCTAGCCTGTGAAGGAGGCAGATCTTGAGCATAGCACTCTGAGAGATCACCTCTCTCCCCACTGTCATGTGCCCTTTCATTATCTTGTAATTTATCTGTTACCGTAGTATGTGCCCCAACAGAAGAATGCAAGCTCCTTAAAGTCAGGGACAGCTTTATTTTTGTCTTTATATCACAGCACTGACCCCTGCCCTGTACTTTTCAGGAACTTTATAAATATTTAAGGGGTAGAATTTAAATTTATTTATTCCATGCTACATATCCTAGCATCATAACATGGTTTCGCTTCATTGGCCATTTGCCTCTTAATATATCTGTACTAGGTTCAGTGGAGATGTCCAGAATCCAACACAAATTCAAGTGTAAATCAAGAATATATCTGGCTTTTTTCCCCACCTGATGTTTTCCCACCATGTTGCCGTCATTAATTTGTGAATCAACTATTTTAAGTGCTGGAACAGTGCTAATAATGCTAAATTATAAATGAGTAACTGAGACAATGAGCTGTTAAGTGACTTGGTCAGGACAAATCTACTGTCAAAAGAAGAAACTCAATTAGTACTATTGGGTTTCTGGTCTCAGGATGGTGAGTAAGTGAGCAGGAGAGGAAATATAATTAGGGGAAAGCAATGATGTATAACATCTATCCACAGAAATAGTAGTTTCTGATTTCTGTTTCTGATTTCATCATAGGCAATTTAAAGCAAGTGTTGTGTACCTTATAGTCAATTGATAGTATCTATTACCAGGATCTCTTCTACTTGGAAATTAAAATGTGTTTTTAGCGAAGAATAGATATTATTCAATTAGGACTCATAACATCAAGCTCCAAGCTGTTGCATTTTTTGATATAGCACAATCCCATGACCCATTACAGGATTTATGGTAGAGCCTAAATCCTTATAAAGTAGCAATAGGTTAACTAAAATCTAATATGACAAAGGAAAAATCATCAAATATCTTGATGTAATGTATTTCACATCATTACATTACATTATATATTCTTCTTATGGAAAAAATGGAGAGGTGTGAATTGAACTATAGATTCAGATCTGGTGGGCATAGCAAGACTTAAAGAGTACTTATAAGTGCCCAAATAATAGGAAGTCTTTAGTAAAATGCCTCAGGGATCTGTACTTTACCTATGCCAGTGAATATTTTATCAATGACTTAGATAAAATCATAAATAATATGCTCATCAAATCTCAGACTGAGAACTAAAGCACTGGATGCCAGAGTTTGCATTCAAAAAGGACTTGACAGAATAGAGCACTGGGCTGAATATAATAAGATGAAATTCAATAGGGATAAATGTAATTACACTTGGGTACAAAAAAATCAATTCCACAAGTACAAGATGGGGAAAGTATGGTTAGACAGCAGTTGTTCTGAAAAAGATCTGGGGTTTTTAATAGACTGAAAGCTCAATATATGTCAGCACTGTGATGAGACAGCCAAAAAAAAAAGCTAATGCAGTCCTAAACTGCATTAGGATGGACGTAGCTTCCAGGAATAGGTAGGTGATCATTCCATTGTACTCTGTCCTTGTGAGCCCTCCTCTGGAATGCTATGTTCAATGCAGAGGACCACAGTTCAAAAAGACATTTATAAGCTGGAAAGTATGGTCAGTAGGGCCTCTGTGATATTGAAGGACCTTAGATCCATATTTTATTAAGAACAGTCAAAAGAATGAGGCGTGTTTATCTTTAAGAAGGAAAAAAGAAAAAAATTTATAGGACTGAACAGAAAGAAAAGAGGAAAGAAAGACAGAAAAACTTCACATCATAATGATTTTACAGTGTTCACTAATTGTGTGATCTTGGACAAGATACTTAACTACTCTGTGTTTCAATTTCCTCATCTATGTAAGGGAATTACTTCTTTTAATTCTTTTTGTACTTAATCTCAAGTTCTTCTGAGAATGAAATGAAATGATGTATGAATGATGCTTGAGCTTCTGCATATATCCCAGGTTTGGTTTTGTTTTGTTTTGTTTGTTTGTTTGTTTTTATGGTTTATGGTAAAGCCTGCAGTTGAATCAATGATCCTAAACAAGCATTGTTTGATTACAAAGTGTTTCATGAAAAGAAGGACTCATTTTCTGGAGATAACTGGGTTTTGTCCCTTAGAAAAGAGACCTTTACTCTTCCTACTACTCTTTCTCCTTGGCAGATGACAGTGACTGACAGCAAAATCAATCAGGATGTTTCATGTGTTATCAGATAAGGACATGGGTATGTACATCTGAGATTATCAGACTGAATAATTCACTATGTTGACAACTCTAATGAAATCCTTTATCTCAGTTAAAGAGATAATTTGACCTTAGAAGGGATGACTATGGTTAAGAAAGTGTGAGATGGTAAAAGTCTGACATTCTTTTTATCTTTCTATTTTAAAACTTGCATGCAGGTAGCAATATAGACCATGAAATTTGTTTTAGGTGAATCTTACTGTGTTGCCTGTAGTTCCCTATTAAATCCAAGTGTATATGGGAAATTCAGCTTGTGATCAAAGTAGTCTTTGATCCTTGGACAGAATGCAGGCAGAAATTATTTACATAAGTGATGACAGTTTAGATACAGCTGAGTTCATTCAGCTGCATTGCACCAAGCCAACTAGAATATTTAAGACTGATGACCTATGGTTAAAAAATTAGAAAGACAGGAAAAAAACAGTCCCATAATCTTTAAAAAATTGGCATGTATAGAAAGCAATGTCATTGTTTGATAAAAGATGGAAGGAAATCTATTGTAAAAAGTAAAGAATTATTTTTAAATGAATTAGTAACAAATCGCTTTTGGAAAAATTGAATTGTCTATATTAATTTTTAAATGAGAAAATTAAAGAAAATTTATATTGATTTGAACTTCCATTTCAACACCTTCCTTCATTCCTTCTTTCCTTTCTCTCACCTTCTTTTCCTTACTTCTCTCCCTTCCTTCATTTCTCTTTTTTTTCCTTCTTTTCTTTCCTTCCTTACTTTTCCCTATTTTTTCCCTTCCTTCTTTCTCTCCTTTTTTTCTCCCAGGATTGTTGTGAGGATCACATGATACTTTTTTAGGCACTTAACATATTGCCTGGCTAAAAATAGGTACTATAGAAATAGCACTTCCACCATACCACCATCATCATCATAATAAAGTAGTAGATCAAGGATTTAAACTCAGGTCCAATGGCTTCAAGTTCACAGCTCTTTCAATTGGACCATGTTGCCTTTTGTTAAATCTCACATCAACATATTATGCTCAACATTGTAGTCTACCTGGAACTTTTAAATTTCTGACTTAATCTTTCATCTTTCTTCTCAGATAACTGTAGCTATCTCTCAATTGGTGTTCAGTGTGGTGCTCTATTTCCTTCTCCATCCCAGAGGTGTTGTGTACTGTCTGTCCTAGCTCTCTGGAAGATCTGGGTGCCAGCCCGAGTCCTTTGTCTTAGAAGAGTAGTGATGAGGCAAGGACCCCCGTGGATGGTCAAATATGGAGTCTGTTTATTTCAAGTTCTCTCAGCTTTAAATATCTTAGTATAATTACATTACCACAGCACACTGAATATATACTAACTATAGAACCATTACATCACCACAGCACACTGTATATGTACTAATTATAAGCACCTTGCTATTATTATGTAAATGCCTCTTTACTGCAACTATCTCTGCCTCAAGTAGAATACAGGTTGCCACACCACCCCTGACTTCTCAGGAAGCCTGCAATGCTCCCAAGAGGAGAGGAGAGCCGAACCAGACATTGTCAGCAGGTTCTTTTTGGGCTGAAGGATCTCATACTTCACCAAGAGATCCCCCACCTCTACAGTGTTGTTTTCTACTGATCCTGCTTCGTTGGTCCCACCTGAATGCATGGTCTATTATCAGTCACCAGTTTCTCTGATGACATGTTCACTTTAAAAGATGGTAGGAGATAGTGTAAACAAGAAGAAAGAAAACTTATTCTCCCCTTGAGGATGCTTTCCTTTCTATGGTCCAGCTTCAACTCCAGAAACTTTTAATTTCCAAATAGAGTTCACAATCATTGAATTGCTTTACCACAGAACTAGCTGGTGTTTTTATATGTAAGCTCAGGGCTATGTTTAATGCTTTCAACTAATCACAAGATCACTAATCTTCCCTTTCATAATAGATTCTAAACAAAATATGGAAATAGTCAATGTCAGAAGAACTGTGGAAAGAAAGATGCATTGCCATATTGTTGAAGAAACTACAAATTGATCTGACCAATCAGGAAAATATTTTTTGAAATTATATATGCTAAAAAAGTGACTAAAATTCCCATACCCTTTGCTCCAGAGATTCCACTGAGAAATACATATTCCCAAATTCCCTGGGAAGTATACTTTTCAGTGAGTAGGACCTTATCCCATGGTAACAATAAGTCAGGGGCAGTCCTCTGTGTTCAGTTTCTCTTGCCAAGCCTTGAATTAAACCTCTTCATCTGGTTTCCATAACTGTCAAATTTCCCTCCCAAGCATTTACCTTCTTTCATCATTATATTTTCTGTATGTTCCTCTATGGGGATGAAAAGTGAAGGGTCAATGATCTTCAGCAATTCCAGTAGCAGTATGGGATAGAAGTTCTAAGGGATGCCTTATACACTATAAATGAACACTACTGAAGCTGCCGCTCATTTTCATAAAGCCAGGGAAACTCCACATGCCTTCACAGAGTCTTCTGGGATGAGAAACATGCTAACAAATATTAATATATCAAAGTTGTCCCACTTACCCCAGTAAACCTCTCTAATTCTGAAGTCAATTTACTCTAGATCAGTTTGATCGTGATTAGTGTTCAAGCTTTTAACCCTAAGGGTTAAATAAAATAATATATCACAGAATCCCATGTGTGAGTATGAGCACACACATTTATATGCAATGAGAAAGGACTAAAAATGCAATGTCAGCTTGTATAGAAGTGTTGGGAAACAGTTGCCATAATTTTAATACTTCCATCTCCTTTCCATAAAGTGGGAAAACATTGATGCTCAGCAAAATGAGAAAAGCCTCTTTAACAAAGTAATCAGAAAAAGAAAATGCTGAAAAATGGAAGTCATGTTTCTAAATCATGATTAGAAAGAAGTCAAAAAATCGTGGGAAAGCAGTTGTACTTAGGAACTAGTTATCAAAACTGAATCAAGGAATAAGTTCATTTATGAATATCTATAATATAATTTATGAATATCTATAAACATAAAATCATGCTTTTCCCAAAAAAATTTTCAGCCTTTATATTAAACACTACCATATGTTAAGCTCAGTGTATTTTAGGGATCTGAACTGCAAATGAAAAAAATAATAAGAGACCACAGCAAGTAATCTCAAAACCTATGCATTTTGGGGGTTTTCAAAAGTGGACAAAATATTTAGGAAGTTTTAGATTTATGTTAAGAAATAATAGTTTTAATTTTTTTTTAATTGGAAGCCTAGATACAACTACCATTGGAAGAACCCCTTTGTAAGTTTTTCATCTCAGAAAAAAAAAAAAAAACTTAAAAACATGCAATACTTCTTTGAGGTTTAAGTGAATTTCATGCCATGAGAAGACCATAGATAAACATCCTGGAGACAGATGAAATCTGTCTTGTTCTGCTCTGGCTAAGATGGAAAACAAAAATACAACACATTATTGGAAAATATATTTATAACAAAACAGAAAGTATTATTCTATCCTTCAACAAGAGTATGGCACAGCCATGCCTATAATAAATACTACCTGCTGTTCTAGTTGTTGAACCATAAAATTAGATAATAATGGATCTAGAGATATCTCAGAGCAGTGCAAAAAGAATTATCAAAAGAATGGAAGGATTTTTTGGTAAAAATACAGGCTCAAAAGTTTAAGATGTTTCAGCATGAAAAAGCTAAGAAAAGAAATAGGTGAAATGACTTAGTCTCTTTAATTATAGTGGTTACAGAGAAAGTGATTTCCACCAACTTTTTTACTCTGTTCTCTCATTGGAGCATGGATATGACTCTGGCTTGAGTATGAGGGAAGGAGAAAAATGCAAATCAAAACATTTTAAAAGTAAATGTTGAAAACTAATAAATAAATTTCAAAGGAAATTTTTTTAAAAATGAGGCAAAGAATAGTCTTTTTAAAAGAAATTTTAGAAATGTTAGCTATAGCAAAAAGAGAAGAAAAGGATATTAAAGGAATTAGAATTGACAATGAGGAAAAAAAAAACATAATTCTTTGTAAATAATATGATAGGATACTTAGAAAATCCTGGCTTGTAGAGCAGTTCAGATATCATGGATGTTAACTTTGTAACAGCAAATCCAGCCTTATTTCCCAGAGTTCCTACTTTCATGGGTTAGAAGAAAAGGCTGGGTTTTTCTGCTTCATGGGGCTCTTGTTGCAACTCCAATTAGAGATCTTACCATCCTGCTCCTGCCCCTTCATCCTGCTTTGGAGATTGAGGCAACAGTTTGAGGCTGACCATGTCCCAGAAGTACTCTAATAAGAGTAATAGAAAAGAACATATCAAAATGATAGCTGATCAGCAGCAGCTAGGCTTCTCAGAGTATCAGAGTATCAAGAGTATCTCAGAAGGCATGTTTGTTAGATTGATAATATTTTTACTTTATTTCTACCTATCTTTACTAATGAGGGATGGGCTTTTAAAGATGGCAATTTCTCTTGCTGAGGGTCTCTCATTTGTAGTTTCTCATAACAGCATTCATAGTATGTCCCCAGAGAATGAGGGGGGATTTGTGCACTTTATTAGCTCCCTCTGGACATCCATTGCATGGAATTGGAAGAGTCCATGGAATACACAGGAGACAGTCAAGTGAAGACTTGAAGAGATACTCCTATAATACTAAATCTTATGAACAGCTACCTTGAGTCTACTCTTGTGTCTAATATGTAGTTCTTATATTACTGACTTTTAGTTAGCATTTTAGTTTATATCCATCAGAGCTAAGCATCTCCTCAGAGAAAGTTATTTGAACTTAATTAGTTGGATAGCCCTGA
This sequence comes from Sminthopsis crassicaudata, assembly GCF_048593235.1. Lineage (NCBI taxonomy): Eukaryota > Metazoa > Chordata > Mammalia > Dasyuromorphia > Dasyuridae > Sminthopsis > Sminthopsis crassicaudata. The sequence goes on along the minus strand of NC_133622.1, from coordinate 81,156,499 downwards.
CAAATCTTTTAACCCTGATTAACTCTATTGGTAAGAGCATATGTGATAGAGAGAGAGAGAGGCAAAGGGAGGCAGAGAGAGAAATGTAAAGAGAGAGAGAGAGAGAGAGAGAGAGAGAGAGAGAGAGAGAGAGAGAGAGAGAGAGAGAGAGAGAGAGAGAGAGAGAGAGAGAGAGAGAGAATATTATTTGCAAGGAAAAGAAAAAGAATATAGGAATGTTTGACATCTTTCAGTATTCTGATTGTTAGAGTAAAAACACATTATTCTATTGGTTGCACAAGCAGAACTAATGTTCAACTGTACTTTTTGTTTATTTGGTAAAAATTATATAGAGTCTCTTAATTTTTCCATTTCAACATTTACCATGAGAAAAATTGCAAATTATTTTGAAAAATACAAGCAATTTGTTTTTTCCTCTGGGAAGGGGAAGAATGGTAATAGGTGGTAGATACTAATCAGGAGGTGTCTTATCTTTTGAACTCAACTGATAAACTTTAAGAAACTTGTGGGAAATACTTTAAAATTTTATGTAACTTTTAAAAAACACTACTGAGTTAGAAATTGAATTAAAGATATAACCATATTGTTTCAGTATTAGAGCTTGATGGTTACAAAAGTGTCTGAGATCTCAGTGATAACTAACAGAAAAGGTCTTTTATCAGAGTGTATAAAAGACTGTTCACATAAGTCAACCTAACTGGCTTATGCCAACTGGCTTGGCCGTAGGTTTCAGACTTTACTTGGAACAATGATTTTTTTGTTTTACTACTACATTAATTGTAAGCTGACAAAGCTATTTGCTAACTGGAGATCTGCTTCTCAATATTTGTTACATTTTCCCATATCTTAACTGGTTCTACAGTAATCTATTCATGTTCTTCCAGTCAACTCACTTAATTTTAAATTTCCTAAACTCTCATAGTATTTTAAAGATGTGTATTGCAATCTTAAAGGTTCTTTGCACATCAATATTTTAATATTCAGAATTATGATGTACAGTGCTTGCCTTAGCAGGTATTTGGTAGGAGATGAGATTGGGGTCAGAATTACTGAATTTTAATGAATTTTAGTTAGTCCATTAGCAAAATATAGAATTAAATAATTGCAGAGAGTATAAAATACTGGGACCCTACCTACTAAGATAAACTCAGAAACTATTTGAACACAACTATAAAACACTTTCACACAAATAAAGACAGATCTAAACAATTGAAAAAATGTTAATTGCCCCTTGGAAAGACTGAGAAAATATAACAAAGATGAAAATTCTATCTAAATTAATTTATTCAGTGCTGTGACAACCAAACTATCAATATTTTATATAGCTAGAAAAAATAATAAAATTCATATGGTAAAAGTTCAAAAATATCAAGGGAATCAATGAGAAAAAAATGCAAAAGAAGGTAGCTTTGCTATACCAGATCTCAAACAACATTATAAAGTAATAATTATTAAACCAATTCAAGACTATCTAAAAAATACAGTAATAAATCAGTGGAATATATTAGGCACAAGTTATATTCTAATAAATAACTATAATAATCTAGCATATGAAAACACAAAGATGTAACAACAAAAAAAGTATTTGACAAAAACCTCAGGGAAAACAATAAAGTAAAAATTAGCTATAGACCAGCATCTCACACCATATACCAAGATATAGTTAAAATGGATATAGGTTTGACACATAAAAGGTGTTATTAAAAAGGAGAGAGGTGATAGAATAATTTACCTATCAGATTTATGGATAATGAAAAAAATTTAGAACCAAAGAAGATATAAAGAACATTATAAAATATAAAATGGATGATTTTGATAATAAATAAAATTTAAAAGTTTTATGCAAACAAAACCAATTCAACAAAAATTAAAAGGAAAGCAGATAATAGGAAGGGGGGAAGTTACAAGCGCTTTTGATAAAGACCTCATTTTTCCAATTCTTAGAGAGTTGAGTAGAATTTATAAAAATACAAGTCATTCCCTATTTGATAAATGGTCAAAGCACATGAACAAACAGTTTTCAGATAAAGAAACCAAAGCCGTCAATAGTCATATTTAAAAATGGTCTGAAACATTATTGATGAGAAATATTGAAATTAAAACCACCCTGAGGTATCCCTTCTCAGCTATCAGGATTGCTAATGTGACTGAAAAAAAGGAAAATGTGGGATGTGGGAAGGGATGTGCAAAGCCTGTAACACTAATACATTTTTGCCAGAGTTGTGAACTGATCCAACCATTCTGGTGAGCAATTTGAAATTATCCCCAAAGAGTTATAAAACTTTGCACAGCCTTTAATCCAACAATACCATAGGTAGGACTCCATCCCAAACACAGCCTTAAAAAAGGAGAAAAGACCTAGCAGTATAAAAATATTTATAGCAGCTCTTTTTGTGGTAGCTAAGAATTGAACATCAAAGGAATGCCCTTTAATCAGGGCAACTAAACAAGTTGTGGTATTTGGTTGTAATGGAATATTATTGTGCTATAAAATTGGTAGGCAGGATGATTTCAGAAAAATCTGAAAATACTTACATGAACTGATATAGAGTGAAAAGAACAGAACCAAAAGAATTGTATATATAATAAGAATAATATTGTTCAGTGAATAACTGTGTATTCTCAGCAATACAATGATCCAAGACAATCCATTGGAATGTTGATGAAGCATATTATCCAAACCAAAGAAAGAACTGATATTGATTGAACACAGATGAAGCATGTCTTTTTTCACTTTCTTTCTTCTTTTTTTCAAATCTTCATGTACAAAATGACTAATAAGAAAATGTTCTACCTAATTTCACATTATTTGATTGTTCACCATCAGGGAAAGGGGGATTTGAAAAGAGGAAGAGATAGAATTTGAAACTCAAAACTTTAAAGAAAAACACCTAATAGACCTTTTTATTTAAAAAAGTAAAAAATGCTCCCCAGAGCCTCAGTAGTTTTGGAAAATCACAGAAAGTTAAAAAAAAAACCCAGAGGGAGAGAAATTGTAGGGACATGATGTTGAATTGTTGTCTTGAAATGTTTTATTAACTGGCAAAGAGACTCTGTTTCTTTTACAACCCTCTTATAAAGTGACCTATTCTGGAGTTATTATCTGCAAGAAAGTTCTTTCTTTTTTATGTTCTCATTACTGTTTCTGCTTCAGTTTTCCTCAGGCAATGATTCTAATGCGTTTCAAAAAAAACCTTTGTCCAAGTGTGGGATGTAATTATTAAGGTGATATGGAGGAGGATAGGGGAGGTAAGTGAAGAACAAGTCACTCCTTCTGGACATTAGAAGTTAGAAAATTCAATGGCTGGGAAAATTCAGGCTCATTTCCAAAAAGACTGTGGAAACTATTCAGTTGCATGAGTAGGCTGCATATAGAAAGGAAAAGTCATATACACTCAAAATGGAGCATTTTCACAAGAAGAGGTACTCATGAGAACAGTTACATTCACTTTTACCAGGAGAGGGCAGAAAAAATAAATTGAATTATTTCATGTCAAAACAAATTAGTGAATTCCAAATCCTAACTCAACTAGCATTAATTAAGCACCAACTACGTGACCAAGTAATTTGCATTCCATTGAATGAGACATGTAGACAAATAAGCATATTCAAAATATAATTATAAAAAAAAAAAAAGAGGTAATTTAGAGATAAACAGCTGGGGGATCATTCAGGGTCTTAGGTAGGAAGGGTTGAAGTTGAGTTTTAAAGGAAAAGAGATATTATAAGGTGAGTAAGGTGTGAGAAAGAATGTATACACATTTAATAACAATTTCCCTCAAAGTTAACTAAAGTTTTGTTCATACTTTTAAAGGATGTCAATACATAGAATAAGATTATGAAATCATACTGTATGTAAATCTAGAGCTGTAATATTCAGAATTTAACTAGTCCAATGTTCTTCATTTTGCATCTAAGGAAAGTGAGGCACATGGAGATTAAGTAATTTTACCAAAATTAAAGAGATAACAAATACCAAAAGTAGGATTTGTACACAAACCCTCTGACCAAAATTGAGTCATATGGTAGTTACTAGAGTTTAATCAATTAGATTTTTCAACATTTGCCTTTTTAAGCAGTTCATGAATCACAAGATCATAAGTTTGGCACTAAATGGGACCCCCAAGGTAGCCAGCTTTCATATCCTCATTTTATAGATATAACCTAGGTCCAGAGAAGGGAATTGATTTGTTCAAAATTAAATGTCACAGCTAGAATTCAAACTCAAGTCCTTTCATGTCAAATCCAATATTTTCTTCACTGACTCAAGTGATATGGTTTTATTTTTATTTAGAGATAGAAAATCTATCAGATTCATAGGAGTTTAAAGTTTATCCAATCTAATCCAGATAAAGAAACTAAAGCCTAGAAGGGGCAGCTAAATGGTACAGTTGATAAGAGTGCTGGCATGGAATCAAGAAGATTTATCATGAGTTCAAATTCAGTTTCACACACTCAGTAACTGTGTGATCCCAGGAAAGTCACTTAACCCTGTTTGCCTCAGTTTCAGAAAAGGCAATAACAAATCACTCCAGCATCTTTGCCAAGAAAACCCCAGATAGCATGAAAAATCAGACATGACTAAAAAATAACAACAACTTTACCTCAGAGAAATGATATGACTTATTTGAGGTTTTGGGGATGAATTATGAGCAAATAGGCCTCCTGATTCCCAAACTTATCTTTTCTAACAGCAGATTCTATAAATTATATACTAATCACATTTTAAACCACAATAAAAGTGCTTTATCATTTACTAGCAGGCCAACTTGTTTGTGCCTTTTCTACACTAAAATTTGGCATTGCAAAAATATGTGAAGAAAGTGTCATATCTATGATGCAGAACTTTTTCTACCTATGCAGGCTGCATCCCATTTCTGACTTAGTAGACAAGTTCTAGGAAATTGGCTGAGACACAGTGAGACCAGGGGACTAGCTAAGAATTATACAGATAGTAAGTAGTAAGAGTCCTAGATCTTCTTCATTCCAAATCTATTATTCTTGCCACTAACCACTCTATTTCTTTGAAGATTACAATCAAAATGGAAGGAAGAAAAAATTGCCATAATCACTACTATTCTCAGAAGAAGGTGAAAAAGCACTTATTTGGGATTGGAGTATGGGGGCATAGAGGTGAAATGAAATAGAAGAATAAAAAAGGAAAAGGGAATTTGAGGGTCAAATGTATATGGTCAGAACATGCTCATTGAAAGGAATTTTCAAGGTATTTTTGAGTATTATTGAATAGTTGAATATCAACACATGAATCATGAATTAGAGAAACTTTAAATTGTAAGAGAACAAAAAACTCTAAAATTGAAACCAAGGTAATCTTACCAAAGTTTTAAACAGCCACTATTTCATCAGTTTGGGAAATCCCTGTCCAAAGGAAAATTGTAATCTTTCTATACTTTAGTTGACTAAACAATTAGCTTGCTATATAAATATTGGCTAATATTAGTTTTCATGAGGTTTTTGTAGTTAAAAACAAATCCTCATCTTCTGGCAAGCCTTGTCCAGTAAGGAGAATCTCAATACTTAATTGGTTGTTACTTGGACAAAAGACCAGAGTTCATCACCTGACCAATAATGAAAACCTTCCCATCTTGATAGGACCTGATGGTTTGTGGTTCACTGGTATATCATCTGGGATAGAATCAAAGGTTTTTCAACTCAATTTCCCTGATTTCTCTGAAATAGCTTCCCCCTTCTCTATCATGCAATTGCTTTCGATAGTCCCAGCTTCCCTGATGCAGCTTCTTAATCTGGGGTCACAAATGGTGTGATTACAATAGTCAGTATCTTTTAGCCTTGATGAGTGCCTGAGACTATGTGAGTTGATATGTCCTGATGACTAACTACTTAAATATATGTCTAGATGGAGACAAGATGGGAGATGGAAAAGAAGGTGGCTACTACTAGAGAATCTGATACCAGTGATTCCTCCTTACATATTCTTTCTCTGTGAGAGCAAAATAAAACTTTCTTTGCTTTCAGGAAGCTGTGAGTACCTCATTTTGTCTCAAAATCAAACCTGAATCAAGAATATATTGACTGCAGAGCTGAACCTACAGTCGCATCAAAGCATTCAAGGTCACTTTTATATCAAGACGTATCACAATAGAATTTAATTGGTGTTGAATAGCATTGTTAACCAAACACATTCAAATGTAATTATTTTTAGAACTAGGAATAATTATAATTAAAATTCACAGTGTGGAAGTTAAAATGGCTGGTTCTTTATATTATCTAAAATTACTAATATTCATTTATAACAGGGTATCTCTGCTCTAAAAATGGTCCATCTTCTTGTCTAAGGATTTTTTCTATTTTCTTCCATACTTGGAATCATTCATGCTCCATGTTCCACTCAACTGGGCCTCACTGGTGAAACTCCAATATGTACTGCTGTAAGGTCAGAGATGAGAATCAACTGTGGTTATATTGAAAAGAACACTGCCTCTTGAACTAGAAGATCTGGATTCATATTCTACTTCTAATACTTAGTACCTGTGACCTTGATGAGGGGGTTTAATGACATAACCTCATGAGTTCTTCTTGAACTTTATATCTAAGATCCTATGACTGAGATAAGTAAAAACCTATACTTTCCTATAATTTCTTTGCCCTCAGATGAATCATCAAATGGCCTAAGCATAAAGATGACAAAACCCCAGGGTCAATGACAAGAAGGCAGTATGAAAACATTGTAACCTACATGTCCCAAGTCCAAGGCTAGTTTCAGAAGCATCACTCAATCCTCTGCTTCCTCAGTCTGGGACCTGAAGAATATTCAATCAGAAAACTGATGCCCCCTATCCCTAGAAATTGAGAAACAGATATTTCCTTTGCTCTGAACTCAAGGGTGTGCTGGAGTCAATTCTAACCATCTTTGGAAGCAGATTTTTTTTTTAATTTTCAGTGTGGGAATTTGCTTCTCAGAAATCAGCAATCTGCTCCAAATCAACATTTTGCAGATTAATTTACACCTAACAAGATGCAAATAATGAAACAAATTTAGAGGTGTGTGTTCATACTTTGTTCCTTCAGAGAATTCCACTATTAGATAAAAACAAACATTTCTCTGGAAACATTGCTTTGAGCTTAAACATTACTCAGTAAAAGGCTTAGGGAACGAAATCATTATCAGTCTAGAGGTCTATTGAGAAGGAGGAGGCAAAAAAGGAGGAGAATAAGAAAGATAAAGGAAGGAAAAAGAAGAACAAGAACAAAATGAAGAAAAAGAGGTGGGAAGGAAAAAAGAAGGAGAAGGTGGAAAAGGAGGAAGAGAAGGAGAACAAGAAGAGAAGAACAAGAAGGAGAAGGAGGAGGAGAAGAACAAGAAAAGAAGAACAAGAGGGAGGAGAAGAAAAGGAAGAAGAAGCACAAGCATTTATATAATACCAAGATTTGAGAAGTTTTTTACATCTGCTATTTCCTTTGAACCTCACAACACCCCTATGTGAACCTTTTTTTTTATTTGCCAATGGTCCTTATTGTACTAGTTCATAAGCATCTCAATAGAAAACTTATAATTGCCTCCCATGAATTAAAATATGTTAATAATAAAATGCTATAACTGTTTTCATTACTAGCTTTTCTGATGTTTTTCTCAAAGTCTCCAAATCCCAAATGTCTAGAGCAGGAAAGTAACCAAAGAAAATCTGATAATTTCCCTTTTGCCAGTGGCTTTAGTCTTTCCTCTAAGTTTAGACTAGACAAGTAAGAAGTAGCAAAATAGACTGATTTGAGTTTCATGTCAGTCCTTGCCTTTGCCCATTAGAATTATATTCCTTCCATCAATCAGGCTGAGCAAATTCCCTTAATGCCTGTACAAAAGCAACAGATCACTACTCTTCACTTCCCCCTGGAGAAGCATCATTACAGAAAAGTAGTAAAGTTTCCTATAGGGTAGCTGACTCCAAACGCTTTCCCAATGGTGGAGATGTTATTTAATGAAAGAGCCAGAATCGAAAACAAATAGACTGAGGGAGTAGGAAGAAAAGCAACAGGGTAGAATATTCCATGAATAGAATAAACAACCCTTGATGTCATTCAATTATAATAATTTATTAAATACCTACTGAGTTCCCGGAATTGTACCAGACTCTGGGTTCAAACAAAGGATTCAAAGGATCCAAAGAAAGTAGATGCAAAGGAAGGAGAAATTACAACCTCTGACTTTGAAAAAATTAAAATGCCATTATGATCACATGATTCTGTCAAAAAACTGGAAAAAACGTCCCAATCTATGTAGTTCAACTCCTTCATTTTACAGATGAGGAAACAAGCCCAGATAACTTAAAAGACTTGTCCAGGATTATACAGTTAGGATTCGAACCCAGAAGGTCATCTTCATTCTATTGATTAAGAAAAATAAAAATTAAGGACTCCATTCAGACTTGGCCTATGAAGATTGCAGGAAAGAGGATGACTACTTCCTAAACTTGACATTATCTCTCTCTCTCTCTCTCTCTCTCTCTCTCTCTCTCTCTCTCTCTCTCTCTCTCTCTCTCTCTCTCTCTCTCTCTGCTTTTCCAGTCCATTCATCTATAAGGAAGAACAGAAGAGACCCTTTAATCAACTGTGGAAACTCAAGTTGTAGAATTTGTTGATAGTTGCCATTACTATTCTTACAAAATATTCCTCAGAACTCAAAAATTTGGCATGTATAGAAAAGATTAAGCCTAAAGATACCAGTTAACTTGCTTTTGGTCTAAAAAGATAAGCTTCTAGGGCTAATAATCTCCAGATTTAGGAAGGCAAAGAGTGAAGGAGATGCTAGATCAAGAGCAGTAAGAGGCATTAGATAATGATAGACAGATGGACCAAGAGAAGGACAGATAGATAACAGATGATTAGAGAGACAGAGAGAGACAGAGAAAGAGAGGTAGAGATGGAGAAAGAAACACAGAGAGAGAAAGAGACTGAGACAGAGACAGAGAGAGAGAAAGAGACTGAGACAGAGACAGAGAGATGATAGATCATTTTATTGTTGTGTTGTTCAGCTCAGTCATGTGTGATTCTTTATGATCCCCTCCACACTTTGACTGAGTCTGTTCAATTCTGTTCATGTTTTTTGCTGATGCTATTTCATCCTTTGCCATGCTCCTTTTCTGTTGCTTTCTGTGTTTCCCAATGTAAGGGTCTTTTCCATTGAGTCCTGGTTTCTCATTATATGGCCAAAGAATTTAAGCTTCAGCTTCATTATTTAAATACTGAATAGCCTGAATAAATTTCTTTAATTTTTGAATCTAATCACTTCACTCTCTAAGGAACTCTCAAAAGCCTTCTCTGGTGCCTTAATTTGAAAGCACTAAATCAATTCTGCATTGCTCTTCTTTATTTATTATCCAACTCTCACAGCCACACATTGCTACTAGAAAAACCATAACTTTGACCAATGGAACATTTAACAACCACTGAAATTGTACTAAGACATTGTACTAAGCTCTGAGAATACAATTGTAAGAAAAGAACAGTCTCTATTCTCAAGGAACCTACATTCAGATGGAGGAAAATAACATACTGATGATAGTGGAGAAGACAGAAGAGAGGGGGAGTTGGGAAAGAAGTCTGGTTAACTTTGGAAGAGCTAAGCAAGAGCTTGTTTAGCCAATACCAAACAATATTTGGTTGCCAGTTTTGATCTGTCTATTTTCTTAGACAGTCTCATTTTTAAAAGCACAGATGAGTTTACCTTTTATGACCTGGTATGAGAGTTTATTGCAAACTTTACTGGCTCCTTAATGCTAAATCCTGAACTTTATGCACATTTTCTTGAGCAATACTCACTTTTTCTCTTTAAAAAATCTGTATTCTTGAAGTATCCCAAACTAATATCATTGTTAAATGAGATGTTGTTGCTTGCCCCCAGCTTTTCTGCAATAAAATTAAAAACTAATAGTATTAGGGGTGAAATATCTTTCCTTTTCACTTTTTGTTGAATGCACAAATTCACAAGGGCCAGCAATCCCCAGCTAGGTTCTAAATAGTCAAGTCCTGCCTACAGGCAACCCCTGCTTTGTTTTCCAAGCTGCATACAGCCAGACCTCATGAAAAATGTATTTATATTTTAACGTTATAGTTATTTTATTCAGAAAATTTGTCACCAAAAATCATATTAGAATGGCACTATAATAATCTATAGGGGATAGTGAAAGGCTAGAGAAAAGAAATTACCTTATTAGTTTAATTGCTCATTTTCCCAAGATACACACAGTTCCCACAGGGCTGCTTCTCTGGTAGACTTTCACTTCCCTTCTCCATTATTAATTATTTACATCTGCCAAAGTACATTTTCTCCATGATAACTCTTTCCTCATTAACTTCGGTCAGCAGCACTCTGCCAAAATTCTGAGAAGCTTATCCTCTAAGCCAAAATAGATTTACAGAGAAAATTTCTTTCTTTCTTTTTTCTTAGCAGAGAAAGAACAACAATGGTAATAAAAAAAAAAAAAATGCCCACCCTTCGGAATTAGAATAGATTTGCAGATTGCCTTTACAGCTGGTAGAGACCTAAAAGATCTTATAGCCCAACCTACCTAATTTTACAGTTGAAGAAATGAGGAGTCAAGAGATATGGACTCCATTCCCCTTTGCAGATCTAACCATGGATGCTGTCAGGAATTTATTGGTTTAAAATAATGAATAACTTCTCCCTCTTCCATTTGTATATACAATTCCAAGTTACTCAGTTCAATTCCTATTCAAAGTTGGCATTGGGTTAGAAGTCCTGTGAAATCTGCCTGGTTTGTGGCTCAATCTCTGGACAAATTAATTGGTTCTTCAACTCTCCATCCACATATAAAATGAAGTTAATGATCTTTTGCCATCTTTAAGGTCGCCATCTAAAAATATGCTTTGATTTCTTCAGATTGACATCTGAATAAATACAAATACTATAATCAGAAGTAAGAAGTTCATTCTTAGTATCTTCCCATGGAGATAAAACTCAAGATAATATTTCAGAGGATAAAGTGGAGCTAGTGTGTGTGTATGTGTATATATATATTTCTCTTTGGGCTAAAATGAATTGGCTAAATGAAAGTCATTGCATTTCTTGCTTTGGCACAGAAAATATTTTATGTAAAGAAGACCCCCTTAAAAAAATAAAATGTTAATTAAGCACTTACTCTGTCCTAGGCAGTATGGTAGGCCCTGGAATTACATATAGCATGAAATAAATAATTCCAACTTTGAGACACCTATGTGAGAACTGTGTGCCTCATCAAGTGAGAAAATATCATGAAATTTTCCAGCTATACAGGTTCATAAAAGCTTTGAAATCTATTTATGGACAGCTTGGAATTTAAAGGGCCTGCTTTAAGAAATAGCTACTTATCTTAAGATAAGCTGCTTTGACATCAATAACTAGGAAACTAAATGCTTGAAGGAGTTGGAATATCCACCTGTGGACCAATTATGCATTGATATATTGGATTAACCAAATTCTTTGTTTTTTAATTGTTTAAGTTGTGTCAAACTCTTTGTGATGCCTTAAAAGGTTTCCTTGGCAAAGATACTGGAATGGTTTGTCATTTTCTTCTGTTCATTTTAGAAATGATGGAATTGAGGCAGAATTAAGTGGGGCATCCACTCAGTTTCCACTACAAAAAGGCTGCCACAAACGTTTTTGCACACATGTGTAGAAGACCGCAGATATTGGGGATCTCTGAGAAAAGTATACTTGAAGCCAAAGAATTTACATCAGGGTGTTAACTCAATGTGATTGATGAGATGATGGTTCTCTAGTTCACATGTACTTAGTACTTAGTATGTGATGTAATTGTTCTACAGTTGGCATATGCTCATACAGCTCAGTATGCCATGTAATTGTACTAAGGTATATAAGGGCTAAGAAGGACTGGAAGACAGACATTCTATCTTTGACCAGCCTCGTGGTGTCTGTCCTGCCTCCTGCACTCCTGCACTAAGATCAAGGCTGGTCCCAAGGTCCAACAGAAAACTATCCTGAACATTACATTTTGGCACCCAGCGTGGGGCACTGAAAGAAGCATACTACATTTTGAGGCTCTGGACATCAGGCCCTACATTCAGCAGTTTGACTGACACAATTATGAGTTCAGTGGAAAAGTCCCCATGACCTAGAACTAGGGTTAGTACAAAAATAGACAAGCAGAAAATTTTGGTAAGGGCTAAACTAGTCACTTTCATTTTTTAGATGAAATAGGGCAATTAATAAGAAAAGAGCCTTCCCCACCCCAAGGAAAGTATGTACAAAGCATAGTTAGGTTAATAAAATGGCAAAGTTTGATTTTAACTTGGAAGCAGATCATTGGACTCTTAAATGTATTGCAGTGCACGTCTCATTGGCTATCTAAGGAAGAAAAATTAGAGCCAGATATATGGGGAATAATGGGAGAACAACTAATTGAACATTATGAAGCTAGGGGTCCTGATTCAATTCCTGAAGAAACATTCCTTATGGACAACATAATATAATTGGCTTTAAAGAATCCCACAAGTTCTAACAAAGAAACTGAAAAACATGAAGAATTGGACAAGAAAGGAGTTAAATGCAGTGCTGATGAAATTAAGGAGTGTGGTGCTTCTTAATCAGCACCACCCAGTCAGGAGCTTTGTTCACCCCCTAAGACATGATTACAAAAGGCATCAAATGAAGCTAAAAATGAAGGAAAAGGTACATGTGATTTGATAACAGAAATGTACTCTGTGATTGAAGAGTTTGACACTTTAGGTCAAGAAAAAAGAAAATACACTCCATTTAATTTGAAAATTATCAAAGATATGAAAAAGTTTTGCACTCTTTATGGGTCTACATCATCTTATGTTAAGATGTTATTAGAGAATTTGGCTTTTGAAGTTTTAACATCTAATGATTGGACTTCCAGGCCAAGATGGCAGTGTGGAAGCAGACAGCTGCTTGAGCTCCATGTTTTCTCTCAGAATTTACTTCATGACAAGCCTCAGAATTAATGCTTGACCAGAAAAGAAACCCACAAATAATCACCAACAGAAGACATCTTTGAAATTCTCCACAAAAGCTCTGTGTTTGCTCCAGGGAGGGGACAAACAGACTGGGCACAGCCTGTGGGCAAGCATCGAGAGTGAGGCAGGCAGCTCCCATAGCTCAACCCGGAGAGGAGAGGGGTGCAATCTCTTCCGTTTCTGCAAAATGACCTTTAACCCAATGTGGATATTCCATCTTGGCAGCAAGCCAGGAGCAGTGGAGAGGGTGTAAACACCAGAGATAAAGAATAAAACCAGTAAAGCTAGCATCTCTTGGGACCTGGCCACCCTCACCCCCACTGGGAGTGACTCAGCACGTTCTTAGAGCCTCAGAGCACAGACGCAGCACAGCCATTGCTGTCCTGTTAGTGCCTCTCTGCTGTCTCTTGCAGTCTGTAGAAGAAGCCCGGTAACACCAGCCAGGCCCATCCCCCCCAGAAACAGACCAATTGTTTCTCTTGTCAATTTGTTTTCTTCAATTCCCACTCTGACAAAATGAACAAAAATTTAAAAGGGCTCAAACCATTGACAGCTTCCATATGGATAGAGAGCAGACTTCAAACTCTGAGGAGACTAGAAGCAGACTGTCTCCAGAGGAATCCCCTAAGAGGGATATGATCTGCTCATCAATACACAAAACTCTTATAGAGGAAATCAAAAAGGCTTTCATAAGAAAGATAGAAGAGAAATGAGAAAAGGAAAGGGAAGCTTGGCAAGAGAGTCTGAAGAAGTTATCCCAAGCATAAGACAGAGTGGATAAAGAAAACAAATCATTGAGAAATAAAATTAGTGAGTTTGAAAAAGAAAAAAGCTCTCTAAAAAATAAAATTGATGAAATGGAAAAAAAATTCCATAGAAGATAAAAACTCAATTGGACAATTACAAAAAAATATCAAAAAAGTGAGTGAAGAAATTTTATCATTGAAAATTAGATTCGAACAAGTAGAAATGAATGACTCAAGGAGAAATCAAGAAGTAGTCAAGCAAAACCAGAAAAATGAAACAATTAAAAAGAACGTCAAGTACCTTATTGGAAAGACAACAGACCCAGAAAACAGATCCAAGAGAGACAATTTGAGAATAATCAGACTCCCTGAAAAATGTGAGGAAAAAAAGAGCCTGGATACTATTTTCCAGGAAATTATCAAAGAGAACTGCCCAGATGTTTTGGAAACAGAGGGTAAAATAGACATTGACAAAATTCATCGATCACCTACTAAAAGGGACCCTAAAATCAAAATTCCAATAAATATATTGGCCGAGTTCAAGCACCATCAGATGAAGGAAAAAATACTGGAAGCTGCTAGAAAAATAGCAATTCAGATATGGAGGAGCTACAATAAGGATAACCCAGGATTTAGCAACGTCTACATTAAAGGAACAAAGGGCCTGGAATATGATATCCCAAAAGGCTAAGGAACATGGTATGCAGCCAAGAATAACTTACCCAGCAAAAATGAGCATCGTTTTGCAGGGAAGAAGATGGACATTTAATGAAATAAATAAATTCCATCTATTCTTGATGAAAAAACCAGCACCATACAAAATGTTTGATCTTCAAATACAGAACTCAAGAGATTTCTAAAAAGGTAAAAAGAAATCTTGAGAACTATATTTCTGCCATAAAGATATGTAAAGAACACATGTATAATTTGTCCTAGGAACTAGAGGTGGAAAGGAAATTATATCATTAAAAAAGGGTAAAGTGATGATACTACATCTCATGAAGAGGCAAAGGTAACCTATTACATCTGAGAGAAAGAAAGGAGTGGGATGAACATAGTGTGTATCAATTGACATATTCGATTTATGGTTAAACTTCTTCCACTTAATTGAAAAGTGGGTGGGAAGGAGTAAGCTAAGGCGAAGGGAATACAGAAATTGTGAGGAAAGGGGGTAAAATAAGGGGAGGAACTTTAAGGTGGGATAGGGATACTAAAAAGGAAAGGCTGTGAAAAACAAGTGGTGCTCACAAGTTTAATAGTGGGGAGGGGGGTAAGAGGAAAGGAAAGGGGAAAAGCATAAGCAGGGGTTAACAAGATGGCAAGCAATATAGAATTAGTCATTCTAACCATAAATGTGAATGGGGTAAACTCCCTCATAAAGAGGAAGCAGTTAGCAGACTAGAATAAAAGTCAGAATCCTACTATATGCTGTTTACAGGAAACACACCTGAAACAGAGTGATACATTCAGAATAAAAGTAAAAGGGTAGAGCAGAATCTACTATGCTTCAGGTGAAGCCGTGTAGCCATCCTCATCTCAGATCAAACAAAAACAAAATTTGATCTAAAGAGATAAGGAAGGGCATCATATCCTGCTAAAGGGTACCATAGATAATGAAGCAGTATCAATATTAAACATATATGCACAAAGTGGTGCAGCATCTAAATTCTTAAAAGAGATATTAGGAGAGCTGCAAAAAGAAATAGACAGCAAAACTATAATAGTGGGAGATCTCAATCTTGCACTCTTAGAATTAGATAAATCAAACCACAAAATAAATAAGAAAGAAGTCAAAGAGAAAAATAGAATACTAGAAAAGTTTGATATGATAGATCTTTGGCGAAAGCTAAATGGAAACAGAAAGGAATATACTTTCTTCTCAGCAGTTCATGGAACCTATACAAAAATTGATCATATACTAGGACATAAAAACCTCAAAATCAAATGCAGTAAGGCAGAAATAGTAAATACATCCTTTTCAGACCACAATGCAATGAAAATTACATTCAATAAAAAGCCAGGGGAAAATAGACCAAAAAATAATTGGAAACTAAATAATCTTATAATAAAGAATGATTGGGTAAAACAGCAAATCATAGACATAATTAATAACTTCACCCAAGAAAATGACAGTAATGAGACATCATACCAAAATATGTGTGATACAGCCAAAGCAGTAATAAGGGGAAGTTTTATATCTCTAGAGGCCTACTTGCATAAAATAGAGAAAGAGAAGGTCAACGAATTGGGCTTATGCTAAAAATGCTAGAAAAGGAATAAATTAAAAACCACCAGACAAATACCAAAGATGAAATTCTAAAAATAAAAGGTGAAATTAATAAAATTGAAAGTAAAAAAAAAAAAAAAAAAAAAAAAAAAACTATTGAATTAATTAATAAAACTAAGAGTTGGTTCTATGAAAAAACCAACAAAATAGAAAAACCTTTAGTAAATCTGATTAAAAAAAGGAAAGAGAAAAAGCAAATTGTTAGTCTTGCAAATGAAAAGGGAGAACTAACCACTAATGAAGAGGAAATTAGAACAATAGTTAGGAGCTACTTTGCTCAACTTTATGCCAATAAATTTGATAACTTAAATGAAATGGAAGAATATCTTCAAAAAGATAGCTTGCCCAGATTAACAGAGGAAGAAGTAAATAGTCTAAATAGTGCCATTTCTGAAAAAGAAATAGAACAAGCTATTAACCAAATCCCTAAGAAAAAATCCCCGGGACCAGATGGATTTACATGTGAATTCTACCAAATATTTAAAGAACAACTAACTCCAATGCTATATAAACTAATTGAAAAAATAGGGATTGAAGGAGTCCTACCAAATTCCTTTTATGACACGACATGGTACTGACACCTAAACCAGGTAGGCTGAAAACAGAGAAAGAAAATTATAGACCAATATCTCTAATTGAATATTGAAAATCTTAAATAAAATATTAGCAAAAAGACTACACAAAATCATCTCCAGGATAATACACTTTGACCAAGTGGGATTTATACCAGGAATGCAGGACTGGTTCAATATTAGGAAAACTATTAGCATAATCAACTATATTAATAAACAAATTAACAAAAAAAATATTTTCATCTCAATAGATGCAGAAAAAACATTTGATAAAATCCAACATCCATTCCTACTAAAAACACTTGAGAGTATAGGAATAACTGGACTATTCCTTAGAATAATCAGGAGCATATATTTAAAACCATCAGTAAACATCATATGTAATGGAGATAAACTGGAACCTTTCCCAGTAAGATCAGGAGTGAAAAAAGCTTGCCCACTATCACCATTACTATTCAATATTGCACTAGAAATGCTAGCCTCGGCAATAAGAGCCCATAAAGTGATTCAAGGAATTAGAGTAGGTAATGAGGAAATCAAACTATCACTCTTTGCAGATGACATGATGGTATACTTAGAGAACCCCAAAGACTCTGGTAAAAAGCTATTAGAAATAATTCAGAACTTTAGAAAAGTTGCAGGATACACAATAAATCCACATAAATCCTCAGCATTTTTATACATTACCATCACAATCCAACAGCAAGAGATACAAAGAGAAATTCCATTCAAAATAAGGGTCAATAGTATAAAATATTTGGGAATATATCTACCAAAGGAAAGTCAGGAATTATATGAGCAAAATTACAAAACACTTGCCACAAAAATAACATCAGATTTAAATAATTGGAAAGACATTAAGTGCTCTTGGATAGGCCGAGTGAATATAATCAAGATGACAATACTCCCTAAACTAATCTATTTATTTAGTGCTATACCAATCAGACACCCAAGAAACTATTTTAATGACCTAGAAAAAATAACAACAAAATTCATATGGAAGAACAAAAGGTCGAGAATTTCAAGGGAAGTAATGAAAAAAAAAAAAAAAAAAATCAAATGAAAGTGACCTAGCTGTACCCACTTTAGAACTATATTATAAAGCAGCAGTCACCAAAACCATTTGGTATTGGCTAAGAAATAGACTAGTTAATCAGTGGAATAGATTAGGTTCACAGGGCAAAATAGTGAATAAAAATAGCAATCTAGTGTTTGAAAAACCCAAAGATACCAACTTTTGGGATAAGAATTCATTATTTGACAAAAACTGCTGGGAAAACTGGAAATTAGTGTGGAAGAAACTAGACATGGACCCACATTTTACACCACATACTAAGATAAGATCAAAATGGGTCCATGATTTAGGCATAAAGAATGAGATCATAAATAAATTAGAGGAACATAGGATACTTTACCTCTTACTCTTGTGGAGGAGGAAGGAATTTCTACCAAAGGAGAACTAGAGATCATTATTGATCACAAAATAGAAAGTTTTGATTACATAAAATTAAAAAGCTTTTGTACAAACAAAACTAATGCAAACAAGATTAGAAGGGATGTAACTAATTGGGAAAACATTTTTACAGTTAAAGGTTCTGAAAAAGGCCTCACCTCCAAAATATACAGAGAATTGACTTTAATTTATAAGAAATCAAGCCATTCTCCAATTGATAAATGGTCAAAGGATATGAACAGACAATTTTCAGATGATGAAATTGAAACTATTTCCACTCATATGAAAGAGTGTTCCAAATCACTATTGATCAGAGAAATGCAAATTAAGACAACTCAGACCTGTCAGATTGGCGAGGATGACAGGAACAAATAATGATGAATGTTGGAGGGGATGTGGGAAAACTTGGACACTGATACATTGTTGGTGGAATTGTGAAAGAATCCAACCAATATGGAAGGCAATCTGTAATTATGCCCAAAAAGTTATCAAACTATGCATAAACTTTGATCCAGCAGTGCTACTACTGGGCTTATATCCCAAGGAAATACTAAAGAAGGAAAAGGGACCTGTATGTGCCAAAATGTTTGTGGCAGCCCTTTTTATAGTGGCTAGAAAGTGGAAAATGAACGGATGCCTATCAATTGGAGAATGGTTGGGTAAATTATGGTATATGAATGAATATTATTGCTCTGTAAGAAATGAGCAACAGGATGAATACAGAGAGGCTTGGTGAGACTTACATCAACTGATGTTGAGTGGTCCAAATGAACCCTGTCTGATTTCATGGGACGTCTCCAAACAGCTATTGGTGAACTATTGGTGAAAATGTAGCATCAAAAATTTTGATAAGAAAACTTGCTAAGGAAAATGCTAATGAGGATTGTATAAGAATTATACTAGGATTACACAAGGATGATCCTTTAGAAGAGATCATAAGATGCTGTGCCACAGTGGGCACAAATACCTTTTATAGCCAGGATGATGTAGACTTCCCAAGATTTGAACATGGGTAGACAAGCTCCCTTTTGGCAAGGGACTTCCAGAGAAACTCATCAATACTTTCAGTGTAGTAATGTAATGCATCTGAGAACTCAGTGTTGGCATAAAAAACAGGGTGGGAGAATAAACCCAAGCCCTATTGGGCATCAGAATGTAGATTGACAAAGGGAAAAGTAAAGCAGGGCCCATCTTCAGGGCCCCAGGCAGAAAAAAAAAACCACTTGGAGCATGATGGCAGCCAATGCTACACCCAGAGAGTCTTTAGAAGTTCAATAGCAAGACATGATCAATCAGCCAGGAAGCAACCCGATGGGAGAAAGGGATTACAATTGAGTAGAATAGAGTTGTATGCAACTGGGACTACTGAGATATCCCCTGGAGAGATGAAACATGTCCCTGTCCAGCCTATGGATCTTTTGCCTCCACACACAGTAGGTTTGACCATTTCATCTCCTGAGAGTGCTTACAAAACAGTGTCTATCCCATACACTGATTTGGGACAGTCGGCAATGTGTAGATAACATACCAGTCACTAATACAGGTAAACAATGTGTGACTTATCAACCAGGAGAAGTAGTAGCATCAGGCTTACTAATACAGATTGATAATAGGCAATCTGGTGATATTTGCCAAGATTTTGACTCTAAACAACAGAATCCAGGAATATTCTGGACTGCAGCTGTTACAGCTGACCAACCTATGCTCTCTAGTTATGTAAATGGCATACCATTAGAAGGATTGGTAGACACAGGTGCAGATCGTACAGTCATTAGAGATGACAATTGGCCCAGTCATTGGCCCAAGTTTAAGGCAAATTCCTATACGTCTGGCATAGGAGGATCAATAGCAGCTGAAGTTAGTGCTACCCCTTTGAGATGGATATTTGAAGGTGAAACAAGAGTTTTTACTTCTTTTGTAGTTTTGCTTTTTTTATGATCTCTTTGGAATACAGGTCCAATAGAAACACTGCTGGATCAAAGGGTATGCACAGTTTTATAGGCCTTTGGACATAGTTCCAAAATGTTCTCCAGAATGGTTGGATCAATTCACCTCACATCCCCTCCAACACTAATCACTGTCTTTTCCTGTCATCTTAGCCAATCTGAGATATATGTAGAAGTACCTCAGAGTTGTCTTAATTTTCATTTCTCTGATCAGTAGTGATTTAAAGCATTTTTTCATATGACTAGAAGTACTTTTAATTTCTTCATCAGAAAATTATCTACTCATATTTAAGGCCCACATCTTACTAAAGTTAAGGTAATTGTTATCTGAAAGGTCATTTCTACTGTGTCTTTTATTATATGATATAGGATGTATTTGCAAGGTTAATCCTCCTTTTCAATCCCTCACTTAATTAAAAACAGAAAATGCAGAGGTTCTTACTATCAAAAGAATGAAGAAAATATATCTTAAGTTGCCCCCACCCTATTGTTGCATCCAAAAGTCATGTGCTTTAAGTGGGAATCAGGGAAGAAAAGATAATTATACACAAAAATCCATGCTATCTGAAGTATGAAAGCCAAAGAGAATGCTGGGATTTTTAAAAGGTGACTAGGAGTGATCAGTGCTTTTCCAACTTTAACTCTTTATGGCAATGAAAAATGTCTGCTTATTCTTATGGAGGATAATATCCTTTCCTATGCTGTAAAATTCCTATGCTATAAAGTACTAGCTTGTATTCCAGAGAAGAAATATGGGAAGAGATGTCACCTTCTTCTTTGCAGAGGTGCAGGACTATATGTGTGACACTCTGCATATAATATGAGATTTATTTTATGTCTTTTGCTTAACTTTTTTTTTCATCATTTTTTTTCTTAGAAGAAATGACTCTCTGGAAGAGGAAGAGGAAAGAATATATAAGTGATCTTAAAACAAAGATATATATTAAAATGTATTTTAATCAATATATTTATCCCTGATTGATACACATATCAATATATTTGAAGTGCTCTGGGACTGCTTCTTTTAATTCCTACAAAATGGTCCACATGAGGAAGCTAGATGATGCCATGAATAGAGCACCAGTCCTGGAATCAGGAGGACCTGAGTTCAAATCTGGCTTCAGACATTTAACACTTCCTACCTGGGCAAGTCACTTAACTCCAACATTCTTGTCCAAAAAGAAATGGTTAAGGAGACAGAATGTTCCACATAAAATATTTGTAATTACTTTATAATTATTTTAACTCAAAATGCAGGAAAAAACTGAGTAAGATTTGGCTAAATTTGTCTCATGTTAAGCCAAATATAAACTTTGTTCAAATAAAATATAACAAAAATTACAATTATACTTCACATACACACAATATGCACATACATACACACAATGTATATGTGCATGATGATTATACTCTGTCATATATTTCCGGAGTTATGGCTTATTTCACTAAAAGGTTATTTGTATTTGATATAATTTGTAGAATAAAGAAATTTAATATGAATTCTTGTAGGAAATAGGAAAGTGTTCTCCGTGACTGCTTTTTTTTTAATTCTTAAAGAATACACACAACATATTTGCAATTTTATATTTAGGGTATAAATAATCCTGTTTTTAATTTTAATTATAAAATGTAAATTTAAATTATGGAGTGTTGGGAGGGGCAGGTAAAATTATTATTGTAGTTATTGTAAGCATTTAATGAATAAATCTAAAGAATATTATGGGCAAAGACCCATTGTCTTAGGAGAATTTTATGATAGAAGTTAAGGAAGAATAAGGACATTCATTGAGAACTATGGAAGTAGGGAGAACAGTCAACTGGCTAACAAAAAAAAAAAAAAAACAAGAAAATATATTTCCAAGCATTTATGATGGAGTAAAGTGCTGAGCATGAAGTTGAGAAGACTCATCTTTATGAGTTCAAATCCTGCCTCTGATATTTATTGTGATCCACTCTGTTTGCCTCAGTTTTCTCATATGTAAAATGAGCTGGAAAAGAAATGACAAAATACTTCAATAGCTTTACTAATAAAACTCTAAATGGGGCTTAGAGAGTCAGAAGCAATTGCAAAACTAATGAATAAAGAAAAAAAAAACCTTTTTGCTAGAAGATAAATAGATATGCATTCTGGAAGTTCATTATCAGCTTCTGTTATCAAAAAGTTTAAGCTCTAACAAATTCTATATCTCTTTCCCATGCTTTATGATATTTTCACTTTTCTTTCTCCTTAGCTCAACTGGAGCATTTTAACAGTTCAATATTCACGCTTATGCAAACCATTGCAACAATGTCTCTATTTCTAAAAGGAAATGTATTTGATTTTCTAAGAATTTCAGCATGGGAAAAACAAATGAAATCATTGAATATTTTTGCAATAATGTTCATTTCTATAAATGTGCAAAAGTCAAAGTGGAATGTAGAATGTCATAACATTATCATATAATTTTCTCAGAAAAATTACTCCAAAAGAAATCAACCTGTTCAATTTTGTCTATTCTATAATATGCACTGAAAAAGTAACCAATAAAAATGTGGGAAAGGATGCATATGTATGGGTTAATTTTGTCATTGGTCATTCATTAATGAACTTTATGAAATTATGATACTTTTTACTTCTCTATGAAACTTAAAAGAGAAATAATGTGATTTAATGGAGAGAGAGTGTTTCTAACAGGGTCAGAGAGACATCTAATTTCTAAAACAAATTCTCTGTAAACTCTGGACAAGTAGATAAATCTCAGATTTCTAACATTATAAACTATTGAGCAACTACTTCTCTTTATTGGTAAAGGGAAAAGAGTTCACTCATTGGAGCTTCCCTGTACCATCAGTGGAATCACAGAGCTAAACAAAACAAAACATGGTCTTATAAATGCAGTCAATATTCAGTTAATAAGAAAGCATTGTCCTTAGTCAAGTACATTAACAATTTGTGATTTGATCACATGCCTATAACTTCTACCCACATAGGTCACAACCTTTAAACCTTAGTAGATTGTCTTTTTTAGTTGCTTTGGCAATAATAAAATGAAATAAAATAAAAATTATTATTTTAAAGATAAGCTCCTCCAAAATTGATCAGGCTAATCCTCAGAGAACAGAATCACAGTATATCACTGGCCTAGACTCCAGACTTTTTTAGCAGAATAAGACCTGCTCAAGCTTGTTCTCATTTCACATAGTCTTTGACATCTTACCTTCTTGAACTCATCTCCAGATCAGGATGAGGCTTCTATGTAGGATTAGGTAGAGGGTAGCATGAAAACCTAACCAATAGATATATAGCTCTGTTATATGAGAAAATGTGTTTTAAGTGCCAAACAAAAAATTTGTGAAACACTACCAGATATAAATGTGATTTATAAATATGGATATAGGACAGAGCCAAAATGGCAGAGAGTAAACAGGCCTTTATCAGAGTACTTCATGACTTCCATCAGATCAATACCAGATCAAGGCTCTGAACTGGTTTTAGAGTGAAAGAACCCACAAATATTTGGAGTTTAACAAATTTCCAGCAGAAAACATTTTGGAAGAACTTCATAAAAGGTCAGTTTCAATCAGACATAGGGGAGGTGCCAAGTACAGACACAGCAGAAGGAGCCAGGGCAGTCTGTGCCAGGGAATCTACTGGGAGGCTCTTTGGCAAAATATAGCTGGATTGGCCACTCTGATTAGCTGTGAGCCATACAATGCAAATACAAAACACAAATAGTGACCCCAGAATAAAGTAGGACCTGGACACACTACCAGCACTGGAAGTCAATCAGATCCATTGGCCCAAGGGCAACCTAAAGCAGCTATCATCTGTAGAGGAAGCTTGGGAGAATTTCCCCTTTTCCCAAAGAGCAGACCTAAACTTTAAGAAAAAAATGAGCAAAAAGAGCAAAATGAACTCTGACCATAGATAGCTTTTTATGGGGGAAATAGAAGAAGAAATCTCAAATTCTGAGATCATAAAGGCAAATTATCTCCAGATGAAGCCCCAAAGGGTGCTAAGAGTTGGTCTCCAACACAGAAGGCTCTCTTGGAAGAATTCAAAAAGGATCTTTAAAAGAGAGTTAGAAGAAAAATGGGGAAAGGAGATGAAAACTTGGCAAGACAGTTTGGAAAAGGAAACAAAGAAATTATCTGAAGAAAATTCCTTTAAAAAAAGATTTAGTAAAATGTAAAAATCATATAACTCCTTACAAAATAGATCTGACAAAAATGGAAAAATCATATAACTCCTTATACAATATATGTGAAAAAGAAAGCAATTTATTGAAAAACAGAATTTGTGAAATGTGGAGAAAAAAAAATCCAATGAACTAAACACCACATTTAAAAGTTCAATTGATCAAAATGCAAAAGGAGATTTTAAAAAGCTAATTGAAAAAATAATTCACTAAAAATTATAATTGAATAAATGACTCTGAGACTTCAAGAATCAGTCAAACAAAACAAAAAAAGAAAAAGAAAAAATAGAAGAAAATGTAAAATACTCCATTGGAAAAACAATTGACTTGGCTAGGAGAGACAATCTAAGAATTGTTGGACTTCCTGAAAACCATAATGAAAAAAAGAACCTAGAAATCATCTCAGGAAATCAAGGAAAACTGTCCTGATAAACTAGATTCTGAGGGTAAAATAGCCATTGAAAGAATGCATTGATCGCCTCTTAAAAGAGACCCCAAAATGAAAACTCCAAGAAACATAATAGTTAAATTTCAAAATTATCAAATTAAGGAGAAAATATTGCAAACAGCCAGAAGGAAACAATTCAAATATTGAGGAGCCACAATCAGGATTACCCAGGAATTAGCAGGTTCCACTTAAAAGGACTGAAGGGCATGGAATCTGATATTCAGAAAGGCAAAAGAACTTAGATTGCAACCAAGAATCAACTTTCCATCAAAATCGGCATTACCTTTTAGTGAAAAAGATGGACATTCAATGAAACAAGTGAATTTTCATAGAAATAGAAATAGAAAATTTTATCTTCAAATAAAAAACTCAGGAGAAGCATAAAAAAGGTAAAAAGGAAAGAAAAAAAATAATTTTCTTTTAAAAGTTAAAAAGCTTATAGCCCTATATAGGAAGATGATATGTTAACTCTGAAATCTGTATCTCCATTACTAGTATACTTAGAGGGTGCAGGTATAATTGGATTTTATTGTGATGATATTAAAAAAAGAAAGTAGATTAGAAAAGGGGATTCTACTGGAAAAAAAAAAAGGAAACTATAATTAAAATGGGGTAAATTACCTATTACAATTGAGGGGAAAAAGGGAGGGGAATGAGCATTGTAAGAATCTTTCTCTCCTCAGATTTCACTCAAAGAGAGAATATCAGACACATTTAGCTTCACAGAGAAGCTTGTCTCACCCTATAGGGAAGTAAGAGAAAAAAAGGAAAACTAAGGGGGAGGTTAATAGAAGGAAGAGCAGAAGTAGAAGGGGAAAAGTATAAGAAAGGAAGAGGAGCCTTAAAAGGAGAGGGCTGTTTGACAGAGGGTGTAGTCAGAAGCAAAATACTGAGGACAAGGGAAAAGAGGGAAGGAAAGGGAAAAGTATAACTTCAGTAAAACAAGATGGCAGGAAATGTAGAATTAGTACTTTTAACTGTGAATGTGAATAAGATGAATTCTCCCATAAAACAGAAGCTAATGGCTTTATTATAGAATTAATTATGTAAACTTAAAGAATACTACTTAAAAATAGATTTGGTGAAATGTAAAAAGAAAGCAACTCCCTGAAAAACAGAATTGGAGAAACTGGAAAAAGAAAATAATTCCCTAAAAAATAGAATTGGTTAAAGGGGGGAAATCCAATGAACAACTCATTTAAAAATTAAAAAAAAAAAAAAAAAAAAGCTAAATGAAGAAAATAATTCACTAACAATTTGAATTGAACAAATGTAAGTGAATGATGCAATTAAATATCAAGAATCAGCTAAACAAAAACAAAAACAAAAAAGAAAAAAAAAAGGAAAAAATAGAAGAGAACTGAAAATACTTCATTAGAAAAACAACTGACTTAGAAAATAAATCTGGTGTGGCTCTTTTCAACATCAAAGTAATTCAGGCCAGTTACAATGGTCTTGTGATGGAGAGAGTCATCTAGACCCAGAGAGAGGACTGTGGAGACTGAGTGCAGATCACAACAAAGTACTTTCACTTTTTTTTTTTTTTTTTTTTTTGCTATTGTTTGCTTGCATATTGTTTTCTTTCTCATTTTTTTTCCTTTTTGATCTGATTTTTCTTGTTCAGTGTGATAATTATAGAAATATGTATAGAAGAATTGCACATATTTAACATATATTGGGTTGCTTGTTGTCTAGGAGAAGAGGTGAGGGAAAGGAGAAAAAAAAACAATGGAACACAAGGTTTTGCAAGCATGGATGTTAAAGACCATTTGCGTGTTTTGAAAAGAAAAAGCTATTAAAAAAAAAAAAGAAAAATATTTTTTGTTCTATTTGATTGGCTATTAGAGTTAAGGAAAAGGACAGATGACAGGGAAAAATTCAGATGATGTGAAAACAAAATATATATTTTGTAAAATTAGCATTTCTCTTAAAATGATACTGTTTCATAAGAATGAACTATTGTATTTTCATATTTTAATAAGACTGTAACTGACAAAAATAAAAATTATAAAATGTAAATGAATGTTTCCAAAAAAAGAAAGAAAATAGATCCAGGAGAGACAATCTAAGAATTATTGGACTTTCTGAAAACCAGGATGAAAAAACAATGCTGAGATAACAACTTTCAAGAAATCATCAAGGAAAACTCTCCTGATGTCTAAGAACCAGAGGGTATAATAGCCATGGAAAGAATAGACCAATTACTTCTTGAAAGAGACGCCAAAGTAAAATTCCATAGAATATCATAGCTAAATTTCAAAATTATCAGATCAAGATAAAAATACTGCAAGTAGACAGACAGAAATAATACAAATATAGAAGAGTTACAATCAACATTATCAAATACCTAGCAGCTTCCATTCTAAAGAATCAAAGGGCCTGGAATATGATGTTCTAGAGGGCAAAGGAGCTTGGACTGAAACCAAGAATCAACTATTAAACAAAATTAAGCATTGCCTTTCAGGGAAAAAGACAGACATTCAATGAAACAGGGGGATTTCATTAATTTTTTTATGAAAAGCGCAAAACTGAACAGGAAATTTGAATACAGAACTCAAGAGAACCATAAAAAGGTAAAAAAGGAAAGGAAAAAAAAAGAAGCTATGCATTTTAAAGGTTAAAAAGTTTATATCCCTATATGAGAAGATATGTTCAATTCTTAAGAACTGTATCTTTGTTAAGAATATACTTAGAGACTGTAGGCATAATTTGACTTTATTGTAAAGATATAAAAAAGAAAATAGGGATGGAAAGGGGATTGTTCTGGCAGAAGTAGAAAGGGAATGTAAAAAAATAAGGTAAATTACATCAGGAGAAGAGGCAAAAAAAGGGCTTATTACAATTGAGGGAAAGAAGGAAGGGGGATATTGTGTGAACATTAATCTCATTGGATTTGGCTCAAAGAGAGATTATCAAATATATTTACCTTTAATATTAAACATTGTCTCACCATATAGGGAAGAAGAAAGGGAAAGAGGAAGGCTAATAAAAGGGAAATAGAAGTAGAAGGAAAAAGGGATAAGAAAGGGGACAAGGACCATAAAAGGGGAAGACTGATTTAGGGAGATGGTGGTCAGACGCAAAACATGGGGGAGGAGGAAAAAAGGAAAAGGAAAGGGAAAAGAATAACTTGAAGAAAATAAGATGGCGTGTAATACAAAGCTCGTAATTTTAAAGTAAATGTGAATGGGATGAACTCTCCCGTAAAACAGAAGCAAATAGCAGACTGAATTAAAAGCCGGAATCCAACCGTATGTTGTTTACACACTTTTTAGTGGCATGCTAATTCTTTGCTTTTCTCCTCAATTTTATGCACATAAGCATCTAGACATATAAAATATCCCCTAATAACCACTTTGGTTTCATCCCATAAATTTTGGCATGTTGTATCATTATTGTCATTCTTTTAGGGTGAAGTTATATAAATACATTTAAAGCAGAGTGATACATTCAGAGTAAAGGTATAAGACTGGAAAAGAATCTATTATGTTTCAGCTAAAGTTAAAAAAAAAAAGAAAGAAAGCAGAGGTAAGAATACTAATCTCAGCTCAAGCAAAAGCAAAAATAGATATAATTAAAAGAGATAAAGAAGGAAACTACATGTTGCTAAAGGGTATCATAAATGTTGAAGTAATATCAATATCAAACATATTTGTTCCAAGTAGCATAGCATCCAAATTTTTAAGAGAGTTGCAAGAAGAAATAGATAGTAAAACTATAAAAATGAGAGCTATCAATCTCATTCTAGCAGAACTAGATATATTAAACCACAAAATAATTAAGGAAGAAGTTAAAGAGGTACATAGAATTTTAGAAAATATAAGTATGATAGAACTTTGGAAGAATATTTACAAACTTATAGATTGCCTAGTTTAACAGAAGAGGAAATAAATTACTTAAATGTTCCCATTTTACAAAAAGAAATTAAACAAACTATTAATCAATTCCCTAAGAAAAAATCTCCAGGACCAGATGGACTTACATGTGAATTCTACCAAACATTTAAAGAAAAATTAATTCCAATATTATATAAACTATATGAAATAATAGGGAAAGAAGAAGTACTACCAAATTCCTTTTATGACACAGATATGGTGCTGATACCTAAACAAAGTAGGGTCAAAACAGAAAAAAAAAATATACACCAGTTTCCCTAATGAATATTGATGCAATTTTTTTTATTATATCTTTTTATATACAAAGCATGTGCATGGGTAATTTTTCAACACTGACCCTTGCAAAAATTTTTGTTTCAACTTTTCCTCTTTTCAACCCTCCCCTAGATGGCTGGTTAGTCCCATACATGTTAAATATGTTAAAGTATATTTTTAATTCAATATGTGTATACATATTTATGCAGTTGTCTTGTTGCACAAGAAAGATTGGATTTAGAAAGAAGATAAAAATAACCTGAGAAGAAAAGAACAAAAATGCAAGTAAACAATAACAGAAAGAGTAGAAATGTTATGTTGTGGTCCATACTCATTTCCCAGTGTTCTTTCTCTGGGTTCTGTTCATTATAGATCAGTTGGAACTGATTTGGATCCTCCTCTCATTGTTGAAAAGATCCATGTCCATCAGAAATGATCATCATGTACTATTGTTGTTGAAATGAATAATGATCTCCTGGTTCTGCTCATTTCACTCAGCATCATGTTCAAGTTTTTCTGTATACATCCTGCTGGTTATTAATTATAGAATAATAATATTCTATAACATTCAATTTATTCAGCCATTCTCCAATCGTTGGGCATCCTTTCAATTTCCAGTTTCTAGACAGTACAAAAAGGGCTGTCACAAACATCTTTGTGATGCAAAAATCTTAAAATATTAGCAAAGAGATTACAGGAAGTTATCACCAGGATAATACATCATGGCAAAGTAAATTTTATACCAGGAATACAGAGCTGGTTCAATATTATGAAAACTATCAACAAAATTGAATATATTAATAACTAAAATGACAGAAATCAAATTCCATTTAAAATAACTGTAGAGAATATAAAATATTTGGGAGTCTACTTGCCAAGGCAAAGGCAAAAATTCTATGAACACAAAAATAAAACATTTTCCACACAAATATATTCAGATCTAAAAAACTGGAAGAATATCAAGTGCTCATAGCTAGGCTGAGCTCATATAATAAAAATGACAATTCTACCTAAATTAATCTACTTTTTCAATGCCATACCAATAAAATTCCCAAGTAATTATTTTATAGATCTAGAAAAAAATAATAACAAAGTTCATCTGGAAAATCAAAAGGTCAAGAGTTTCAAGGGAATTAATGAGAAAAAGAGCAAATGAAGCTGCCCCAGACTTAAAACTATATTATAAAACAGCAGTCATCAAAACCATTTGGTACTAGCTAAGAAACAGTTATTGATCAGTGAAATATGTTAGGTTCATAAGACTCATTTGTCAATGACAATTTAGTAATTGATAAATCCAGTGACCCCAGTTTTTGGGATAAGAATTCACTATTTGAAAAATTTGAACAAAAAATTTGAAAATAGCATGACAGAAACTAGATATTGACCAATACCTAGCACCCTATATAAAGATATTGTTGAAATGGGTTCATGACTAAAGAGTGATACTATAAGCAGATTAGAAGAACAATGGGTAGTCTATCTCTCAGAGTTCTGGAAAAGGAAGAAATTTGTAGCCAAAAAAAAAAAAAAAAAAAAAAAAAGAACTACAATATATTATGAAATGCAAAATGGATAATTTTGATTATATTATGTTAAAAAGTTTTTGTACAAACAAAACCAATGCATACACAAGATTAGAAAGGAAGCAGAAAACTGCAAAAAATAAATAAATAAATAAAAATTAGATCTAAGAGTTCTGATAAAGTCTTCATTTCTAAAATATATAGGTAAATGACTCAAATTTATAAGAATACAAGCCTTTCTTCAATTGATAATTGGTCAAAGGATATGAACAATGTTCAGATGAAGAAACTGAAACTATTTCTATTCATATGGAAAAAATACTCTAAATTACTGTTGATCAAACATATGCACATTAAGACAATTCTGTAAATTAAGACAACTTCTCAGATGACAGGAAAAGATGATGATAAATGTTGGAAAAGATGTGCAAAAACTGAGGCACTAATGATGAGGTATGAGAATTGAGGGTAAGAGATCCCTTCTGGTTGATGTCACAGATGATTCCTTGCAAAAGAATTCGCAAACCCAAAGTCTGTGGCAAAAGGGTATTTATTTGCACTAAGAAGACAGCTTGCTAGGAAGACAGCTTTCTTAGCAGGCAAAGAATCCTGGCAGGATAGTTTTGCAGAGATGGGTTTACACTGAAAAGAAAATACCTTCATCAGTGAGCTAATTCCAGAAGGGCAAATAGCTCCTGATTAGGAATTTGGCAAAGGTGGGTTAACAAACCCTTAAAACCAGTAAATCTTGACTTGGAGAGCAATTTGAGCCACTCAATAGAAGACATTGGCTATGTCCCAGGCCAAGATCTCCAATTGAATGAGATTACTTATCTTGGAAAAGGGGTTGTCTGGTAAAGGTGTGCTTTTCCCAGAGGATGGCTTAGGGCCCCCGAATTATCCTTCCCCCACAGATTAAAGGGGACAAAATTTACATCATTCCCCCCCCCCCATAAGATCATTCTCCCTACAAGCAGTACCCAAAATTCATTTGGGGCAACAGGATGAAGGTTTCATTTTCTGGAGCTGCTTCAAGCTGACAAAGGGCATATAGCCAATCCTACCCAATGGGGTCTGGACTGAAGAGGGGAAATGAGTGAGTTGTAGGTGGTGGCAGCAGCATCTGGTGCTAAATGTCAGAATCAGGTCTCAGGTGATTTCAGGTTGATCAAGAGGTTAGAATTTCATGATTCAGAGTCTAGAAGAAGCAACTCTCACAAGTGTATTAAAAATACAAAGACTAAATATGAGTAAAAGAGAAAGAATAAACAAAAGTGTAGTTAATATGGAGGATACTAGGGACAATAATCAGGAACTAAAAACCCACCCACAGGAAGGCTGGGGGGGTGAGGCTATCATAAATGCCTCTCATCCAAACAGCTTTCCTAGGATAGATACCAAAGAATGTTTTCCCCAGATTCTTGCTTTTGTCTCCTCAAAGGAGTAGGTGCAATGAGTAGAACATGTGCCCTTCAGTGAGCATGACCTCTCCCTAAAGCCTTACAAAGGAAGGTATTTACCCAATTTCAACAGTGTTAACAAAACCATTTGAACCCCCTGCAAGGGGCACATGTGCAGGCCCTTTTTAGAATTTACTTGTCTGGGAGTTATATGAGGGAATGCAGGAGTCAGAGAATTAAAGTTGCCATGGTCAAGGGAAAACAATCAACAGCATGGGCAACAAATCTGTAAGCCTGCTTCCCTTCACCTAGAGTGAACTCCCCTTCATTTAAGAAACAATAGCCTAATGTCACCTGACTGAGTGTTTTCAGGGAGCAAAGTGGTAGGGTTTAAGAGTATGACACACCCAGAGAGTCAAATCTGTGGTATCTAGCAGGAGAGCCTGATATCTAGTAAGCCTCCCACTAGCAAGCCACTGATGCCCTTTGGCTTTTAAAATGCTCTGGTGCCCTAGAGTAAATGTTGAGGCTTCTTCTCTAAGACACAAGAGCCATTCTAGGGAAGCTGAGTCCAGTTTCTGTGAGAAATAAGAATGGGTCTGGAATCACCCAGGGTGTGGCCCTGCCTGTAGGGACTGCATTTCAAGATAAGAATGCAATTAAGTGGCTCCAAATCTCTTCACTCTCTAGCTAAAAGTTTATACTTAAGAAATGTCTCAATCTTGATTAAGGCTGGAGCAGAAAAATGGTAGAGCTTTTAATGCAGCAAAAAAAAAAAAAAAAAGACCATCCAGAGGTCTGAGAAGAGAAAATTGGATCCCCAATTTCACCATTAAATCACACCCCAAAAAGAGAGCAGGACAATAGGGAATAATAAGAAACGAGTGTTTAAATAACAGGTCACCAAACTGGCAAGGCAGAAAAAAAGTCTCAAAACAGTTCTTAAGTTCCCCTGCAAGGCCCATTCTATGGGAGAGGGGCAAGTGAGAACAGAGTGCCAGAATGAGAACTAAGGAGAAGGCCCCATAGCAAGAGAAATTCAATTGTCTTACTGGCCACATCCGAGTGTTGGGATGTTGTAGTGGAGCGGGAGGAGCTTGACCCAGGCCCAAACTCCTGCTGGAGGGCAGGGCATTGGGGGGCAGCTTGTCCCCTGTAGGCAATCTTTCCTCCAGGCCCTCTCCTGGTCAAACTCAGGGCAAGGACTGGGGAGTTTCCTTGGGCAGTTTCCATGACACTTAAAGCACAAACCTCTATAGTTCCTGGAAACGTCAGCAGCCAAGAGTAGGGACTGTTCTCCATTTCTCATTTTAATTCTACAGTCTTTTTCCTCTGCTGCAGTTTGATTCCTATCATTAAAGATTCCAATAGTTGTTGGGAGAAAATTGAGGGCCCCAAAACTGACTTCTGCTGCTTCCTCCGTATATTTGGGGCAGATTGTTTAATATTAACATCTCCGCAGGAGAGATCAAGGAGGACATTGGCCTTGGACCCCTCAAAAATCTGAGTGAGGTCCTCAGAGTAATGGGCAGGTTTTTCCTTAGTCTGAGAGAGATTTGACATTGATGCTCTGAGCATCTCTCCTTGAGAGTCTGCTGCTTCTCCCAGGGGGCAGAGGTTAAAATCACTATCTTGAGGAGGAGAAAAAAAGGGGACCTACTCTTTGTATCATAGAAATTGAGGAGTGAGGACTGGGAAGTCTTAGCATCTGATTCAGGTGAGAAGGATAGAGTTAAAGAAATATTGCCGGACATAAAGTCCTGTTCTGGAAGGGATTCAGAAGCCTCCTGATAAAAACTGCATAGGGGTCTGGAGGAGCAGGAAGGAGGGAGTTTGATTTCCCTCTAGAAAATTTAAGCATCATCCTGCAGTGCTGTTTTAATTTAAACTTTTTTTAGTTTTGAGATCTTTTAAGCCAAATTTGTCTCTGTTTTTTAAGAAAGTGCCGAAGGAAGAATCCTTGGGAATAGAGGGGCATTGTCCCATTTTGCTACCATTTCCCAGATTCTATAGCACCTCTTCCTTCACTTAGGCATCCCTAGAGAGGCAGAGATGACAAAATGCACCATGATTAAGGGGACTTTTTTTCAGAGAACACAAGAATTCCTATTCAGGCATCCCTGAGAGAATTCTGCTCCAATGTGGAGCTCCAATGACCCAAATTATTTTCCTGGGAATTTGGGGATGTCCTAGATATAGAATAGACAAGAAAATGCTTTATTTACTTCAGCCAGACTCTGAGGGATCCTTGTACCAGTGCACCAAATGATAAGATGTGACAATTGTGGGTAATAGATCCTCTCTGGTTGAAGTTGCAGATCCCTTGCAAAAGAATTAGAAAACCCAAAATCTGTGGCAAAAGGGGATTTATTTACACTAAGAAGACAACTTTCTTAGTGGGCAAGGTCCTGTCAGGATTATTGTAAAGGTAGGTTGACACTGAGAAGAAAATATCTTCACCAGTGGGCAAAGATTCAGGGTTCACGTTCATCTTTTTATTAGTCTTCTGATGCCTTACCAGGGTTTGTCCAGGCCCGGAGCTGGGAGCAGTTTGAGGGACTAATCTTCAATTCAATTGAGAGTGGTGATTATGACCCTGGCCAAGTTATCCAATTAAATGAAATTACTTATAATGAATGACTCTGGCCCCTCCCAGAGGCTGGGAGATTTTGAGACTCAGGAACACTCTCTCCCCCTACTCTCCAAGGGGCCCCTCCAAAGGTTAAAGGGGACACATTGCATCAGCTCACACTGGAATTGTGAGCTGATCCAATCATTCTGGAGAACAATATGGAACTATGACCAAAGGGCTATCAAACTGTACAAAACCTTTAATCCAGCAATGTCTCTATTGGGCCTTTATTTCAAAAAGATCATAAAAAAGAGAAAAGAACCCACATGTGCAAAAATGTTTGTAGCAGTGTTTTTTGTAGTAGCAAGAAAGTGGAAACAGAGTGGATGCCCATCAATTGGAGAATGGTTGGGTAAATTGTGGTATATGAATGTTATGGAATATTATTGTTCTATAAGAAATGATCAGCAGGATGAATACAGAGAGGCCTGGAGAGACTTACATGGTGATGCTGAGTGAAATGAGCAGAACCAGGAGATCTTTATACATAGCTTCAACAAGATTATGTGATGATCAACTGTAATGGATGTGGCTCTTTACAACAATGAAGTGATTCAGGCCTACTTCAATAGACTGGTGATGCAGAGAGCTGTCTGCAGCTCTATGGGGACTGAATATAGATCACAACATAGTATTTTCACTTTTATTGTTGTTTGCTTGCTTTCTGGTTTCTTTCTCATTTTTTTTCATTTTTGATTTGATTTTTCTTGTGTAGCATGATAAATGTGGAAATATATATAGAAGAATTGCACATGTTTAAGATATTAGAATGTTTGATGTCTAAGGGAGGGGGTGGGTTGAAGGGAAAGAAAAAAAAAAGAATTTGGCAAGAGTGAATGTTGAAAAGTATGCATATATTTTGAAAATAAAAAAAGAATTTTAAAAAATAAAATAAAAGTGGCAAGAAGCTTAAAAATAAATATGGATATAAAAATAAAAACAACATTAGATTTAAATTTGAGATAAAATTTTCCCTCTGACCCATATTTGTATGACCCTGGATAATTCACTTAATAATATCTCTGATCCTCAGTTTCCTCATTTGAAGAGGCTTTAGCTATTCTGCCTTTAAGGTTCCTTTTAACTCTACATCTAAGATCTAGCATCCTCGGCGCTTTTGCATATGAAGGTGAAAAATTACAGACTGAGTTTGTTGTCTTTGAATAACCTTGGCACCTATTTCCCAGAAAACTCCAGAGGTAAACTCATGCAGACCTCACAAACATTCATTCTGCACTCCTGAAAAGGGGATAATCAATCACACAATCAACCTAACAATATTCCTATGCACCTGCCACAGCTTGATCCATTCATTAAGCCTGTGGAGGAATGGACATAAGTGAAAACAATGCAGTAGTCACATCACTAGAACAAAATATCTTTTATTGTGCCTACAGACCAACTAATAATAGCACAGAATACGAATAACATGTCTCTATCCTGCTGAGACGAAAAAAGATACCAAAGTGAACTGGCTCTCCCAATAATTTTAAATAATTTCAATAAGTAGAAGTGTTTCAAATTTTCTCTTCATCAGCCAGAGAGAGGTGTTACTGTGTCTTCTTAGGGTTTCATTTAAGATCTGATTTTTCCTAATATATAACACCCAGAGAAAACCTTGTTCTTGTTATAGAGTTTCATGCTTTGTTTCTATTTGCTATGGATTCCAGGTTCATATATTTTCATTTTCATTCTGTATTTCTGGCCCATAATAAACCTTGGGGTTTCATTTTTTTTTTTTTTTGCCACCCATCACCGCAAACTTTCCCAACATTATTGCAGTAGCATAGGGATGTAACAAGAGGTCTTCAAAATGGTCTCAGCAGAAGTGTAGCTGTGGTTTTCAAATTGTGTTCCCAAAAATGTGCCCAAAGAGCCCATTTTCTTGAAAACTAAATACTAGCTGATTTAGACAGGTCCTGGACCTGGAGTCAGAATACTTTTGTTTGAGTCTATGCTCTGACATATGCCCATTTTATAATATAAGAAGGCCCTTCCTTTCAAAAAAAAAAAAAAAAAGTTTCTCCTCTCCTTAGG
This sequence comes from Sminthopsis crassicaudata, assembly GCF_048593235.1. Classification (NCBI taxonomy): domain Eukaryota; kingdom Metazoa; phylum Chordata; class Mammalia; order Dasyuromorphia; family Dasyuridae; genus Sminthopsis; species Sminthopsis crassicaudata. The sequence goes on along the minus strand of NC_133622.1, from coordinate 81,120,151 downwards.
AGATCAGTTTTCTCCGGTTGAACCTGGATCTGGCACAGGATTTCTTGGGGGGGGGGGGGGGGGGAACAGATACAGTGCACCAGCCTTGGCCTAATTAGAGTGCCAAAATTAGATAAAGTTGTATAAATTTAGTCCAGAAGGGGATATTTGCTCAATATCCATTTCTCCCCCTTTCTTTTATTAATTCCCCTAATTCATTCCTAACTCTCTTGTTCAATAACATTATTTCAAACTTAGATTTAGGCTTGATATCTAGAATTTTCTTAAAAATGAAGAATAAAAAAAGATATACTATGCATAGCATAAATCAGGTATGGATTTTATTTCCTGTACATGAAAGATATTAAAATTCTCATGAGCATACACTGACACAATTTAAAACAGAACTTAGTAATCATTTATGTTGCTACTCTTGCAACTATGAACATTGTAATACTCATATAACAGAAGATACATAAATATTATAATTCTTAAATATAATATACCATCTAATAGCTTATAAATTATAATCTCATAACCTATTAAAAGACAAATACATATGCCTCATCAGATCATAAATCAATTTACAGGGTTATTGATTTTACATTTCAAATTGCTTCTATACTATCAAAATATTTCCCAGAACATGTTTACTGCTAAAACGGGCCAGACTTTAGACAATCGTCAGTACACACCTCCTCTAAAGTATAAATTTCATCAAAATGTATAAGCCACGTCTTGGAACCTCAAAAAGACTTGCACTGATGTGGTTGCTTCGAAACTTGGATATATTCACCACAATGCTGATATTTTGTCATCAATTCAGGAAAGGAGAAACTTAGAAAATACAAGCAGGGGCCCAAGCAACATTCATCTATTTTGAATCCATGCTTCACATGGAAACAGAAGCAATCTGGAGTGGGTCGAGTTGGGGAGGATATTGTCCATTTCCTTACGCCCATCTGGTGGAATCTAGAGACAGATTACACAAGTTGCAATATGGAAGAGTAGAAGGAAAACAGCAAACTTATAGTGTCTTTTCTTTTAACAGTACTCTGCTCTCTCCCCACCTCCCCCACCACTGTCACCAGTCAAGAGACCAGTCAGAGTTTGCCACATCATATGAAAATGGCCAGAAGCAAAAAGGGAGTACATTATTTCCAATACTTCATAATCATATGGTCAGCTGGAAGTGGGCAACAAATATTTGCACATTCTTTGATCATCACAAGTAATACATGAAGTGAAAAGTCTCTATGATTCTTTCCAGTTCTAAATCTATGGTCTTATAATCTATGAAATAGAGATGAAAAGACTTGCAATAATACCTGCCTCACAATGTCCTTGGCAAACTGCAATGCTATTAAATATTTTATGAATTGAAACAATTATAGTCATTTTTTTATAAACTTTAACGTTTATAAAATTCTTCATAAGTACATTTATTGATCCTCACAGTATCCCTGTTTTGTACACATTACAACTATTAACATTTTTTATAGATGTGAAAACTGAGGCAGTAAGAGGTGAAATATCTTGACAAAGGTTGAAAAGTTTGTAAGTAGAACTGAAATCAGAACCCCATTTCTTCACTGTAAGTCCAAAAGTTCCTTCAGCTGTTCATACTGCTTTGGTAGTTAAGCAGACTGCAAAAATTGGGACTATATAAAATTCATCTCCAGCTGGTAACCCTCAGAACATTCCAGCTCTGACTTCCTGCTGAATATAGTAGTGATTTTTGTTTTGTTTTGTTTTGTTTTTTTTGTTCTACCTGCCCCTTTGTTCTCTAAGTTGAAGGAGGCAATTCATGCTGGGCTTTATTTTTAATGCACAGTAGTGGAATATGATAAAAATTGAGAGATAATAGAGGGAAACATCTAGAACTTGACCATGTGCTCTGTCTTCTGGCAGGTGACTGGAAAAATACTTTCCTAATGTCTCTCTCTCTCCCAGGATGTTAAAAAAAAAAAAAAAATGAATGGAAGCAGTAGATGTCAACATAAAACATTCACAAGAGAAAGGATTATTAAATTAGTTCATGGATCAAAGAAAGAAAATTAAGAAAATGCTTAAGTTGTATAAGAAAAAAATTCACACTGTCATGGACAGTGGATCGTTGAATGGTCGCTGAAGCAGAAACTGAACAAAATTCAGAGGCTCTGGGAAATTAAATAGAAAAAAGGCAAAAGGCTAAGACACATAGCTGAAATCTTTTTTTCTATAGAGGATGACCTGAATGATCTACAAGTATATATTTTTTCCATTTCTAAATTTTTGAATTGTCGTATTGGTTTTAATTGGGCCCCTTGTTGTTAATGTCTACAAAGAGGTCAAAGTTTTAGAAAGCATTAAAAAAGCTAAGTCATTCTCCTATCTCTAGAGTCTGTTCCTTTGGCACAAGGTCAAGACATATTGGCAAAAAGAAAAATAGGCTGAATTTCTGTGACTTTTGCTTTATTCTCCTCTAATTAAAAATATTTCTTGTCCCATCTTTTCTCACTTTCTTTTCATTCATTCACTGGATTTATATATATACATACATACATACATACATACATACATTGGATATACATAGACATCAAAAACATTAATTAATGCATTTTCCCATGACCTTGAATAAATTGTTTGTTTTGGTGGTAACAGAACTTGATATATTCTTTTCATTTGATTGTTATTTTAAAATTCTGTTTTTTATTAGATTTGCTTCTGTCCTTTCTGCCTTCTGGTCTATGGCTATTATCTGAGATTAATAAACATGGCCCTGCATCATTACACAGAATAGATGTACAGATTATGATTAATACTGTCTCAATACAAACACCTATTACAAAAAGTTTGGCAGAAGAAGATGCTGTGATATTCTTTTTGAGTCAATGAAGGCTCTACTTTTTATGAAATTTGAATTTTATGAAGGCTATCTGTCAATGCATAGCTCCTAAATAATTTTTTCTATCTCCATATTTCTGTACTTTGATGAATCCATGATTTCATGAGTGTATAAATTATCAGAAAAAATTCCTTTCTTATCTTGTATATTTCTTGCCCACATCTTTCTGTATATTCTCATGAAGCTGAAGATCTTCTGATTCTTCTAATATTTTATAGATATTAGTGAAACATATGATTTGTCCATTTACTACCTCTCATCCTTGCTACAAGATTAATACTGTTGATTTTCTTGTCTGAGAGAGTCAATGTGGTACAATAGATACAGAGCTGGACTTGGAATCAGGAAGAGGACCTAACTTTGAATAACCATTCTGATGCATTCCCAGTTTGGACAGGTCACATAAATGGGGATAAATAATATCATTGGTACCTTCAGCAAAGATGGAAAAATGAAATAGCAAGTATAAAGTGCTTTATAAGCTTTGAAGTTTTGGGGGGGGTTTTGTGTTGTTGTGTTTTTTTTTTTTTTTATAATTGTTAGTTATTGGTATTATTGTTGATGGTGCCTTTTATTTCACATCTACGTGCAAGTTATAATATTGAGAAGAGAGTCTTAAGATTTGTATGTATGTGTCCCTTTGGCAGTTTGGTCGAGCCTATAAATCCTTTCTCAAAATAATATTTAATTTCTGAATTCATTTTTGAAGGAAACATGAAATATCAACTACACTCAAGTGTGATATCAAGGAGTGATAATGGGCAAAATCAAGATAGTGGCAATATGGCAGAGCAGAGAAAATAGCCAAATTCTCCCAACATTTCCCTCCAAAATTTTGAAAATAACCCAAGACAACTTAGGAGGCTGGAAAAAGATCTGTGACATGAAGGAAGAGATGGAACTGGAGTTTCTGTGGATGAAAAAAACAGTATTTCAACTAGATAGTAGTAAGAAAAGATAGCAGTAGCTTTGGAAGTTCTCAAACTAGATATTGTAAGAGAACCTGGGAAGTAAGAGATTACAGAAAGAGATTATAGGGGAATTCTATGCTAGTACTGGCCATGAAAACAGAGGGTTTGGCAAATCTATTTACTATATCCAATTGCAGACCCCAAGTCAAGGGAAGAGAAGAGCACTTTTAGTCAAGAGAAAGTTCTCTAAGCAATGGTATGATCCCAAAATGGAAACAATCAAGAATACTATAGCCAAATTCCAGAGTTACTAGGTGAAAGAGAAAATACTTCAAGCAGCAAAAATATATAAATAAACAACTGACAAATTCTATTACTATGAAGCTATAGTCAGACTCCCACCACATTTAGCGTCTTTCACATTAAAAGGAAAGTAAAGAACCACTGACCTAATAAATAAAACTAGGATCTGGTTTTATGGGGGGGGAAATAAAAGATAATTCATTTTTGTTCATTTCACAATTGTCTAATTCCCTCAAATTATGGAGTTATTTTTAATGTCCTTTCCGGATAATAATTTATTTTACTTATTTGTAGTTCAATCATTGTAGATATATGATTCTTTGTGACCCCGTTTGGGGTTTTCTGGACACTGATACTGGAATGGCTTGCCATTTATTTCTCCAGATCATTTTATAGTTGATTAAACTGAAGCAACTGAGGTATATTATTTGCTCAGGATCACAGTTAGTAAGTAAATAGCCAAGTCTAGATTAGAACTGTGGTTTTCTTGATTGTAGGTCTGGCAGTTTTTCTATTGTATCACCTTTCTGATGCCCATTATTGATTAGATAAATTAAAATTTAAACAGTTCTGAGATATTACCTCACACTGAAGGAGGGGTAAACCCTGAAAGTGTGTCCCCTTTAATCTGTAAAAGAAGGGAGATTGGGGTCCCAGGCTTTCCCCTGTGAAAAGCATACCTTCCCAGTTATCTGGCCAGAGATGTGGTTGCACCCTCAATGATTTGAGACAATACAGAGCTTTTGGGTTTGAATAGGCTTCAGTAAGGCTATAGAAAGTTTGATTAGTGATAGTTCAAATTGTATAGAGCTTAAGTGGAGGTACTTAACCTGAATTCAGTTCTATTGAAAGTTAAGTAGGGGTACTTGGCTTTAATTCAGCTCTATAGAAAACTTGGGTGGTGTCAGCTGAATTCTATAGAAAGGTAAATTAGTGGTACTTAACAGAGGTGGGGTTGGGCTGGCTTCTAGGTCACTATAAAGTGGGAAGTTATTTTTTGGGGGTCTCCAGCCTCAGTGTCCCTTGTCAGATTCCCATCATCAGGACAATAGACATTCTTTATCCACTTACTTTACTTGGTATTAAAAGAATATGTTTTATACCTTCCATAAGCTTTATGGTTATTGTTTGTCCTTTATTCTTTAAGAGGACCATGACATCAGGGAAGTGATCCCATGACATGCAAGTGCATAGTATTTAAGTGAGGGAAGGCCATGCAAGGTCACCTGCCTCATTGCCCCTTCCAAGGCCATCTGGGTCAAGCAATAAGATATAGATCTGTATGACTAGAGTTGGCCCTGGAGACAATGGGAGACCTAAGCCTTTCTAAACTAAAGTCTTCAACAAGTCTCAGTTTGACTGAGGCTGCACCCATTCAGTGATTAAGGCTAGGTAGCAATTTAGGCAAAAAAAATCTCCTCTTTCACCTAGTCCAAATTTTGTTTTTGTTTTTTTTTTTTGAAATAAATAAATAAATGAATGAATCTGGAAATGAAAGGCCCTCAGGGTTTCTGGCCAAAGCAGAAGCTATTTACATTCAGTCTGAGTTAATCAGGACTCAAACAATGAACAAATGAGACTTGTCCTAGGCCCAATAATGGTCAAAGAAAATCAGATTGATTTTGGACAGATAGTCTTAAAAGCTTTTTTTTCTTTCCTGTTTTACTCTATGAACCTTCCCAAGATATCTTGGGGTTTACTAGTTAAATTTCTTTTTTTTTTAAGAGCCATTCCTTGAATCAAAACCAATAAATGTTAGCCAACTAATTTGCTGTATAATTTTGAAATCTTTGTGCAATGAACAATGACTGGCATACTGGCAGAGGAACTAAAATGCATTTAACATGATATCCATTGCAGAGTTCTAACCAGATGATAAGTGAATGTTTGCAACTAAAAGGACTCAGTTTTTCCTTGAAGAGGTAAATAAAGAAATTGGCAACACTGATAGAATTTGTTTTATCTTACATGCAAACATGCAAAGCAATAAAAAAAGAAAAAAAGTTTCATGGCAAAATTTATTTATATCTCATTGCAATCTTCACTGTATATATTTTGGGAAAGAAAAAAAAAACAGAAGGGAAATAATTGTAGTTTATGTACTGATATTGTTGTGATGGGATACAGCTTGTAGGGGAAATATGGCAGTAGCCCTGAGGCCACCTGGTCTTGGCAGTGCCTAGTTCCACAAACAGTGCTGGCTGTCAGAGAATAATCTGTTGGTCAGTAACAACAAAGTTTCTGAGATAATAATGAGGTGCTTACCAGACTCCAACCCCAACTCTAAAACCATTCCTCAATTCTACCTGTTAGTCATAAAATTAGCATATCAGTGTCATAAAGCATCTGATCTCTCTATCTTTTTCCTATAAATTTATCTTCTTGCTCCTAGTTCTTTGCTAAATTCTTTTGGAACTTAGCTGGCTTCAATTGGCATAAAAATTACAATAAACTTTGCTCCTTGACTTGCAAATGAGTTTAAACCTGCAAATTCTTTTGAGATACCTTATGACAATGGTGTGCAATTCTCAATGTTTTGGGGCTCCTTCTGAACCTCAACAGTTGCACAGAGTAAAGAGATAGAAACAATCTGCAATGGATTTAATAAAACACTCCAAATTAAGATATATCTTGATGCTCTGTTAAAAAAAAAAATAATAAAACACAATAGAATGGTTAAAAAAAGAAAAAAGTCAGAAAATTTGAATCAAAAGCAAGGAATGAGACCACAGGTCCTTAAATTACACTAGTCTCATGCCAATGTATCACAAATAGTTTATTTCAGGGGGAAAAAAAAAACCTCTGTAGACATGGAAAGCAGCACATTATATCCATGGTAAGAAATAGATATATACCATCCTTGAATATCAGAGCTGAAAAGGAAAGTAGGTATCACCTGGCCCAAGTTTTTCATTTTTACATTTCAGGAAACTGAGTCCCAGAGAAGTGAAAAGATTTTGTCACGGTCACAATATTTGTCATGAACAGAAGCAATGTGAAAACACACTCTTGAGTCAGGCCAAGAGTCTCTAACACAGATGTCCATGGCTTAGATTATCTAAAAGCACTAAATTAGACTAAAAACAAAATCTAAGTGATGTCTAAATAATGCCAAAATAAGTAGTCAGTTCTGTCCAAACATCTGTCAACAAAAAGAGAAAAATCCCTAAAGTGATTGTTCAGTATCACATAGGCAAAAACAACTTGTTTTCATTGCCTGAATTGTGAATTTTCCTACCATTTGTTCTGGCATCCTGTAGACAGACAGTCATAAGCTTTTCCCTTTTGGCAAAATAACTCTTTGTGTATACAAATGAAGCTCTACAGTGTCTTCTTAAGTTTAAAATCTCCTTAAGGATGCTAAGTGCATTTTCAAGATCCCAGTGAATATCTTAGAGAAAGAAAGAGGAGTCAACCCTTAACATTAGATAAAGTAACAATGGCCATTATTGAAATACAAGCAACATGTCCAGAAAAACCCAGGAAGTTGCCTGTGCTTTGCCTCTCAAGTAGTTATTTAAGTGATGAAACCTAATAAATACCAATAAACTCTCCTAGGTCTTCATTAGATAAAATGGTTGAGATTGCTAGATTCATTCCAACCTAGAATTATCCCTCCCAGATTAAGATAATTTCCTTGATAGTCAGTAATTTCCCAATACTGTGTCTCTCAAGACAGCTGAGGAAATTGAACAAAAATAAATAACAAGGCTACATGGGATGCCTTTTGCTTGAAAGATTAAGGATGCTTTATAACAACAATAATTCAGCAAAACAATTCAACAAAGAAGAGCGGTTTTTTAAAATCCTTGCAGGAAAAAGGTTAAATGAAAAATTACTAAACTGATTATTCTTGGATGAGTGTCTTTTGATGTAACATGTCTCATTGCTAGGGAATTTAACTCCCCTCCAAATACTACTTAGCATTCACCCTTGATGTGGTGAAGCATCTCTCACATATATCATTTTCCCATATGTTCTTACCATGCACCTTGAATCTTATTATATCCCAATTCACTGTAGAGAGGGATTCAATTTGATCTTGAACTCTAGTGAAGGGAGTTTTTAAAACTTGAAGGATGTTATTATTTAAAGGATTTTAATCTATAAAGCACACCCCACCAATATGGTACAGCTCTAGGGAAATAGAGCAGTGGCTTGGGGGTACCTTGACCTTGGTAGACTTCTGTTCTGGCCTTCTCAATTCATTACTGACTATCAGCTAGCTTCTGGTCTCAGGATAGTCAAACTCTTGAGACAATAGTGAATAGACCACCCCTCAGTTCATTGCTGACTGATAATCTGGTCAGAAAAAAAACAAATTCCATAGACCACTCCTCAGTCCTACTAAGGAGCCATAGAATTAGCATTTCAATGATGGAAAGTTCGATAAATGTGTCTCCTTGCTTCTGTTTCTCTGCTGAATTCTATTAGAATTCAGTCCCCTTGTAATAGCATTGCAATTACAATAAACTTTGCCCCTTGGCTAAGGAAATGGGTTCAAGACTGCAAATTCTTTTGAGACACTGGTCTGTGACCCCAAACTTTTGGGGTCCCCTTCCCAACGTCAACACCACGTCCATCAAAAACCACAATCCCTGAGGATACCATTATAGCAATGTAGAATTATTCCTTTTTAAATAAGAAGGCATAATCTAAATTGAGATTGGGGCTTTTTAAACTCTCTCTCTCTCTATCTCTTTCTGTGTATGTGTGTGTGTGTGTGTGTATGTATGTGTGTGTGTGCATGTAGGCACTTGCATGTGTTTGTGAGAGAGAGACAGAGATAGAGACAAAGAGAGAGACAGAGACAGAGAGAGACAGAGAAAACAAAGACAGAGACACAGAGACAAAGAGAGAGAACCCTTTGGGAGAACAGTGAAGCCTATGGACTCCTTCTGAGAATGATGTTTATTGTCTATATATAAAACTGAAGGAAATTTCATTTTAGTTAAAGGTAATAGAAAATAAAAATGGGAAAGAAAGATGCATTTTTTTTTTCCATTCAAAATCACAAATCCCTTGAAATCTATAAACCCTTTGGGGTATTTGTCTTCTCACAGTGCCTGAAGACAACATTATTACAATGCAGAATATTTTTTGTTCTTTCTTTTTTCAATAAGGAAGCATAATCTAATTTAGGGCTTGTGTGTGACATAATCCCCTTTGAAAGGTGGATCATTAAAGACTGAGGACTGTTTAGGATAATGTTTTATTCTATTTAAGACATTCTGTTCTAAGTAAATGGATGGAGGAAAAAATGTGACCTGGGGTAGTCCATACACATAGGCTAAAACTAATAATACTATTCTCATTCTAGATATATTAAAATATAGTTCCCAATACAGAAAATGAGCTTACAACTCAATAGTTTTATTCATTTATGAAAAGCTGCTATTTTTAGTTATTTGTATAATAGTCTGCAGAATATTAAATATGAAAGAACAACAGCTGGATAGCAATTTTCTCGTCAATCTGAACTTTGTTAAAATGAAGATACTTACTACTACTACTACTACTACTACTACTACTACTGCTGCTGCTGCTGCTACTACTACTACTACTACTACTACTACTACTACTACTACTACTACTACTACTACTACAAATCTATTATCCCACCTCAAATGCCTTGGGAGAAGAGAGCAACAATAAAGAAGCAAAATTCCAGCCAAAGTGATATAAATGGAAGGCAGCTAGGCATATAGTATAGTAAGAGGTTCAAATCCAGTATTAGATATTTATTAGCTAAGAGACCCTGAACAAGTTAGACTTCTGTTTGCCTCAACTGTAAAATGGGAATAATACTATCTTCAAGTATAAGTTGTAAGAATAAAATGAGATGATACTTATAAAATATCTACCACATAGTAAGTGCTATATATATTTTTTCTATTATTATTAATGTTATCATTGTTGTTATCCTTATTCTGAGAACATTATAACAGTTTTAGAGACTTAATAAGAACAGCAGGGTCCTTGTGATACCAATGATTGGATTTTTCACTATGTGATATTTCTGTTCTAAGAAAAAGTATAGCATAGAGTACTTGCTTGTCTTAGCTGAAACTATTGTGATGATTAGTTTAACAAAGCATAAGAAGAAAAATGGCACTTCTTTTATGCCTTTTTATCACAAGAAAGTAGTTAGGTAACACAGCTAAAAGAGCACTGGACCTGGAGTCAGAAAGATTCATCTTCACGAATTCAAATCCAATCTTTGATACTTATTAGCTGTGTGACCCTGAACAAGTCACTTAATTTTTGCTGTTTGCCTCAGTTTCCTCATCTATAAAATGAGCTGGAAAAGGAAATGGCACACCACTCTGCAAAAAACAAATAACAACAAAAAACAAAAAACAAAACAAATGAGATCCCAAAGAGTCAGACTAAAAAAGGCTAAGCAAAAACAAAAAATAATAAGAAGCTAAATTACACTGCCACAAACCATAAATATCGATCCCCCTTTCAAGAGATGGAATTTGTGAATGACTTTCTAAGGAAAGAGGAAATTTTAAGAGTCCTGCTTGTTTGCAAGTATAGTAGTGACCACATTCTGACCATGGTCAATAGAACATATGCCATACCTGCCTAGAGATCTATGTAACTCTCTAAATTGGAAGCTTACTGGCAATTTGGTAAGGGGGGGTTATTTTAATTAGGTTCATTAAGCCTTTAGTTATATGAAGCCAGTGAGATGAAGTTTTCCCAAAGTAGATTTTTTGCTGTCATGACCAAAATAGCACTAATGTCCCAAATGATTTTGTAAAGGTGATCATTATCATTAGGCTGAAATTCTAAAATGTCTTTTTTAAGGTTGATGACAGGAATCCAATTATTATCTCAATTATAGCAAAACAGAACATTATGAAATGGTGGGGGGGAGCTGCTACAACTATTATAAATGAACATATCCATTAATATTGTTTGAAAGAAAGCATAAAAACATTTCAAGAGTTATAAGCAGGAGTATATGCAGTGGCAGATACCGTGGTAAGAATGACAGGAGAGAAGGTGTAACTATAAAGATCAGAGTCAAACAGCACCATGACAGAAGCAACTTGAAACCTTCAATAGAAATTAGAAGATTATACCAATATCTTACAGGTCCATTTAATAGAAACCTGACATGCCATATACTCAATTAAAAGTATTATAAAAGGGACAGAGAATGAAATCTAGAAAACAAAAGCATAAGCTAGACTTAATTAGTAATTTAAATGTTGGAAGATTATGCCAATAATTAACAATTTAATAGTAATTCAAAAAAACTTTCCTTATATAGATTTGAAAAATTAAACAGAAATCAAGGATAAGAAGAACATTTGGAAAATTTCTGATCTAAATGATTATCATAATCTAGGAAGTACTCTCATATTGATCAAAAGACAAAAACTAAGGATATCAAATAAAATGAAGAAATCTTAAGCACCATTAATATAATGAACATTAGATCACTTTCTAACTTGATAATGATACACAAAAGTACCAAAAGTCATTTTGCTTGATTCTTTCCAGATCTGAGCCTTATGCTACCTTTTTTTTAGCCAAACTACAGCATATCTAATATCAGAAGAAAAGAACACTAATGACTCCATCCAAAATATAAATTAATTGTGTGTTTATGCACTTTGTTCAAAGTAATCATGGTTTGTATCAAAAACACATATAAAATAATTATCAAACAACTATGTACTAAGAAGCAAAAAAGATTATATCAAAAGGTCTTAGGGTAAACAGAGCATTATATTAAATATTTGGTAATTATTGTGAGTGCTGTCCAAATGTGATCTCAAACACTGACTCTTTTGGATGATTATCTCAAAACTTTTGACCTAGTTCTATATTCATGGTTTATTCATACACTGCTACTATATAGAATATATTGAGAAAACTAGTATTTGATGTCTAAATGAAAAATTATCCTCTATTTAAAATATACTACCAACACAGTCTTGTAAAGGATAATAAAATGTGGTATTTTCTCAAAGAGAAAATGTAAAACTATTAGTTATACTTGGCTCCAAACCAAAACTATGAATTCTAAATTTAAAAGGTCATCAAACTACCATGCCTTATTGACCAACTAACATATAGGTTAGCATATAATATAACTCTATCACAAAAAAATACAAACATATTTAATAGCTCTTTAAACTCATGAAAGATTTTAATTAAGATCCATTGTTGGAATTAAAAGGCCCTGCATGGGCGGCATACATGAATTCAGACAGGAATATGTCAACAAAAAAGTCTCCAAAAATGGTTTTAACATATGGATTTGTTTATAAAAAAGGACAGGGTTCATAGTGGAAATTCAGGACCATCATCCTTGCCACCAGAATCCATAATTGCATTTTTCTTAATAATCCTGGATTATCTATTATCAATGGAGATCATACAAGGTAATGGTAGAGATAAGTTACAATCATCCAATCAAAGCCTACTAAATATCCATCAATGCATTGAACCATTTGCATTTTTATAACATCACTCTCGGGCCATATAAAATTATCAACAGAACACAAGCAGTGGGAGATTGTTGTACCTAGCTTTCAGTTTATCATCATGTGCCTTTCAGTTTATCATCATTATCACCTTAGAAAAGATTTTGCAGGCCTTATGTAGCCTGTGGGCTGGACATTCCCCATCACTATCCTAAATACTACTGGAATTATAACAAGGAGGCTGAGATAACATCTTAGTACTTTTATCTAACTAGGAAAAACAGATTTTTTTTTTAACCACCTGTTCAATAGTCTAAAGAATATTAAATATATTTAAATAAATAATAAGATAGCTATTTGTCTCAGGATCATTTCTGTGTGATCCTAATTAAAAAAGGAGAGAGTAAAAAGATAATGATAATGATGATTAGAATCATTATGATGATTTGCTTTGGGAATTATTTTGATGATGTTTTAAGTGAGCCTAAAGAAAAAAAAAAAGTTGCATGCCATTTTCTGGCATGTAATTTTACTGCATACTCTGTATGTGCTCATTTTATTCAAGCAATCTGTCTGCTCAATCTTCTATAGAATATTAGTTATATAAGAATAATAGTGAGATAGTAATTATGGTAGAGTTATTTCTGTCTTAGCTACATCCAAAGAAAAAAGAGAAGAATGAGATGAGTAATTTTATCATTAATACGTGAAGTAACATACATAAGATGAATCTCCATGCCAATGCTTTTGTTCAATTATAAAAAGGAAATCATTTTTAATACCACAATTCTTTGAGAATAACAATAATAATTAATAGAGGCATGGCATATGGAACAAAGTACTGTGCTTAGAATCAAGAAGACTGAAGTTAAATCTTACCTTTGAAACCTGCTGTTTCCTCTCAGATTGGCTGATGACAGGAAAAGATAATGACAAATGTTGGCCAAGGATGTGGGAAAATTGCTTAGCGGAATATATTGTTAGAGGAATTGTGAATGGATCCAGACATTCTGGAGAGTAATTTGGAACTTTGCTCAAGAAGTTATCAAACTGTCCATATCATTTGATCCAGTGTTACTATGGGTTTCTATCCCAAAGAGATCTTAAAGGAGGGAAAGAGACCCACATGTGCAAAAATATTTATGGCAGTCCTTTTTGTAGCGGCTAGAAACTGGAAACTGAGTGGATGCCCATCAGTTGGAGAATGGTTGAATAAATTATGGTATATGAATGTTACAGAATATTATTGTGTTATAAGAAATGATTGATAGGATGATTTCAGAGAGGCCTAGAGAAAATGATGAATTGATGCAAAGTGAAAGTGAGTTGAACACATATATATGTGTGTGTGTATGTGTGTGTGTGTGTTAGATTTGATATTTTTCTCATGTTTAGCATATATTGGATTACTTATCATCTAGGGGAGAGGATAGGGGGAAAGAGGGGAAAATTTGGAACACAAGGCTTTGTAAGGTGAAAAATTATCCATGCATATGTTTTGAAAATAAAAAGCTTTAATTAAAAAAAAAAAAAGAATCTTGCTGTGTAATCTTAAGGAAGTCACACTATCTCCATGTGTCTAATGCAGAAATTTAAAACTCATCTATCAAGCCATTAGTGGGTTGGAATCCACGGAAGTAATACATAATTTTTCAATGCCCCATGCAATGAATTTACAATTATATATTCATATAATAACAATAACAATAAAATAATATTCATATAATAACAATATAATAACAAGAAATGGCTTACAGAAAGAGCAAGAACATGATTTCTGTATTCTAATAGATGGTCTTAATGAACTGAGGCCAAAAAACAAAAAACTGATTTTCAAGCCACTGCTTGAAATCTGTTTTTTTGGTGTAAAGTTGTACAATATTGTACCACTTGGTTAAATAATAAACAATTTTTATGTCTTATATTTCAAGGTTGTTCATTGATTTGGAATGGTAGCTCTACATAAAGAACCTGCCAGACAATATCTATGATTTGGTGCTTATCTCTGAAGAAATTTTGCTCAGAAGGATTCATCTAATATATGATTGTTATATAATCAGGTTGAAATATCTACTGCTGCTTTGTTTCCCAAATAAACCTTCCTATCTAAAAGCATTCTATAGAATGTGTCATTGCAAGTTGTTTGGGTTAAAAAAAAAACAAAAAACAAAAAAAAAACAACTGATGAGTTCCCCTGCTGTACTCCTCCTATTTTATATTTTTACATAGTAAGTTCCTTAGTTATTACCCTTCACTTCACCACTTTTCCTCCAAATACACAAAGGGAGCAGAATGGTATAATCAAGCAAATTAGACTGTCTTTTATGCTTTTCAGTTGTATAACCATGGTCAAGTGACTGAATCTTAGTCTCAGCCTCCTCATTTGTAAAATGAGAATAATAACACTTATAGGATATGCCTGAAAGAAGTAAAGTGGAATAATTGTTAGAAAAAATTCAATTTTCTTGAATTTGGGAAGATCTAAGAGGAGAGAACACCATAATAGAGTGGGAAAAGTGATAGATTTAGGGTCAGAGCTCAAATCCTGATTCTTTTATTTAACACATATATTCTTAGGCAAGCCATTTCTCCCTAAATCTTCGTTTCCTCATGTGTAAAATGAGATGTCTGGAGCAAATGATCTCAGAGTTTCCCTTCTAGATCTTGTAATTAATTATCAAGTAGCACCAAATGACCAAGGTAACCTGGCTGGAACTTTCTCCTTTAGGGAGGCTTGATTTTCAACTCCAGCCTCTCTCAGAAGACTTGTTTTCCTTTGGAACCCAGGCCAGCAAGAATGTCAGCTAAACAGAACAAAAATGAAAGTGAACAGATCTCTCTTACAGCCTGCTACTACAACCAGTTAGTGAATTCCAAATTAGCTGAATTCAAAGTTTCTCTATGAGGTTAATAAAATCTAATACTGCTGTTCCAATTCATCCTAATATCTCTAATCCCCAAGAACAGCCCTGCTGATAACATCTCATCTCTTCAGATTAAGAAATGATCTCTTTCTTATCCTCTCACAATTTGTAAACCTTAAATAAAATACATGCAGTTTAGATTTCTTCTGGTCAACAGGGTTTCAAAGTATGTAAATAAGATCTAAATTGGAAGAATAGATGAGAAATAGAAAAGCAGGAATACCTGGGGAAATGGCTTTGCTAAGAATGGAAAGCATCCCCTGCCTCTCTCCCAATCTTTGGACTGTCTTTGATTGCCCTGGAGTTGTGGATCTCGGATTCTGCCACTTTCATAGTACAGGACTGGCCTGAAAGGTTCTCAAGGACTACTTGTTGGCAGATGTTCACATCTGTGTTCAACTCTTGAGTCTCTTCTTCCTTAGCCATTTCTTGGAGACATTTTCTATTCACAATTATTTTTCCCAATTATTTTTTTCAATGTCTCACCATTCTTTTAAAAGATGATATTATGATCCCACTTTCTGCCTCTGCTATACACAGATCATATGATTATGTCACTTAACCCTTCATGGGTTCAAGGAAACTCCAGATCTGTACTCTGTTCACTGTGCTACCTAGTATACCTTTGCTGGCTTATTCAATCTTAAACTAAACAACTATTTAGTTAAAAACTCAGGTTGCTGCTTTTTTGTTTTGTTTTCTTTTTGTTGATTGAAATTTTAATACCTAGAATAAAATAATAATTTCTATAACATAGTATAATTATTTTTTTCAAACTTGGTTCTGTGATTTCACCAGTGTGGAGAATTTCATGCTAGAGAAACTATTTCTGGAGGCAGCCCATTCCACTTAGGGGCATTTCTAATTATTGAGAAGTTTCATTTTGTTTGTTCTAGTTTGTTTTAATCTGATCTGAAGTCTAAATTTGATTCTTTATGACTTGTAATATTATTCATGGTTCTGCCCTCTACAGACCAGAAGTTGTCTTTTTCTGTATGTTATTCCCCTCAGTTACTTGAAAGTAGCTAATATGTATTCTTAAAGTCATCTCTTCTTCAATCTAAACCTCTCCAGTGCCAGAAGAGGTTCTGGCACATAATAGGAATTTAGTAGATGCCTTTCAAATTGAATTAAATAAAACAATTAGCACCATTGGACTCTACCTTTTGGATTAGGCCCAACTCAGAGGTTATTTGTGTTTAGCAACTAGTATACTGACAAGCTGTTTACTAAAATCTCTCATCTGGTATTGAATTGTTCATATAGACCCCTGGGGCTTTGACTAATAATCTGCAGCTTAGATCTCAACTTCATTAGCGTGGATGGTATGTGTGGAGGGGGAAACTTGGACAATAATGTATTATTGGTGGAGTTGTAAAATGATCTCACCCTTTTGGAGAGTGATTTGGAACTATACTTAAAGGCCTATAAAACTGTCCATCACCTTTGATCCAGCAATACCACTACTGGGTTTGTATCCCAAGGAAATCATAAAGGAGGAAAAAGGCAAAAATGTTCATAGCAGCTCTTTTTGTGGTAGCAAAGAATTGAAAAATGAGTAGATGCCTACCAATTGGGGAATGGCTGACTAAGTTGTGATATATGAAGGTAATACAATATTATTGTTCTATAACAATGATGAACAAGCTGATTTTAGGAAGGACTGGAAAGATTTACATGAACTGATGCTGAATGAAACAAGCAGACCCAGGAATACATTATATAAAATTATAGTAAGAATATGCAATGATCAACTAAGGTTTTTCTCAGTGGTTCAGTGATTCAAGGCAATCCAAATAAACATTGCATAAAAAATGCCATCTGAATGTTGGCATTAATTAGAAAAAGAATTATGGAGATTGAATGTTCATCCACACATGCTATGTTCACTTCTTTTTTCTGTTTTCTTTTTTTCCTCCCTCAGGGTTTTTTCTTTTTATTCAGATGTTTTTCTCCTAGCATGATTCATAAAGCAATGTGTATCAAAAATAAACAAACAAATAAATAAATAATTGGGAAAATATTTGATTTGACACTCAAAGGGAAATTGACACAAAGTCTAATAAGCTTGGTAAATGTGCCATTATTCTCTAATTTTTTTTTAACATTTTATTAATAATTTTAGTTTTTATTTCAGTTGACTGAGGTTCTTCTTCAACCCCTTCCAACCAATTTTCCCACTTTCTCTACTTCAGCATACTTTATCTCATTCTGTCTATTTCTGTCTCTGTCTTCTCTGTCTCTCTCTGTCTTTGTGTCTCACCTCTCCATCTAAGGTTGGCTAGGGCTCATTTGTTTTGGGCAGGTAGGTGGCACAGTATAGTCACGAAAACCTGAGTTCAAATTTGACCTTAGACATTTAGTAGGTACACCACCCTGGACAAGTTACTTAACCTCAGTTTTTTTTTTTTTTTTTTCATTTGTAAAATGAAATGGAAAAGAAAATGGCACACCACTTCAATACTCTGCCTCAAAAAACCCAAATGTAGTCACAAAGAGTCAGATACAACTGAAAAATGACTGAACAACAATGAGCCCAATTTAGTTACCAGAGCAGAGGATTTACTCCTGTAAAAACCATGAAAGGCAAAGGATTAACAGAACCAGACTCAAGATACTGGCCACTTAGTGGAAGAACATCCATAGAGTAATGTAAAACTTGTGTGGGTATAGCCATCATCCCTGAGAATTCTAAAAGCTACCCTAGGATAAAATAAAAATAATACATTATATAATAAACTATTATTGCATAACTATAACTTATAACTATATATATATATATATATATATATATATATATATATATATATATATATATATATACATTTTGTATAATATAAAATAACATTTATATTGCACTTTATGATTTTCAAAGTACTTTTCATGCTATCTCATTTTATCCAGATAATAGTCCAGTGAGGTAAATCTTGTTACTCTTCTCATCTTACTGATAAGGAAACAAAAGGTTAATTTATCTGATCTAGGGTAACCTAGCTAATCAGTGCCTGAGGCAGGATTCAAAATCAAGTCTTCGGGACTCTAATTCAACACTCCACCTAATGTATCAACTAACTAATCAATCCATCTAACTTATCAACTAACTGCCTGAAGAAGCTGGTCATTTTGAGACCAGCCCTTTTCAGTGTAGTTTCTCAGAATAAGTCCCTACCTAGAACAGAGTCTTACAGGATTCCTTATTCTACCTATTGTGTGTTTTCCCAGATCACAGCATTATTCTAAATCTGATGTAGATCCTTGGAAAATAAAAGGGTTTTTTTTGTTTTTGTTTTTGGTTGTTTTTTATTTTTTTCCCAATTAGTAAACATTTATTAAGTTGTCTTCTAGCTGTCAGGTTACTGTACTAACTGAGGAGGACACAAAAATAAGGAAAAGACAACCCTGCCCTCAAGTAGCTCACAATACAAGGGGGTAGATAGCATTTAAACAAATATATACAAACAATGAATATACAGGATAAATAGGAAACAATTCACCAGAGAAGGCACTCAAATAAAAGGGGATTGGGAAAGATTTCCTTTAGAAGACAGGATTTTAGCTGGGACTTAAAGGAAGCCTGTAAATTAAGTAGTTAACTTTGAGGGCTGAGAGTATTCCAGAGATGCAGGCCAGAGAAAATTCTGAGAGCTGAGAGATGAAGTGTTTTGTTCTTGGAAAATCCAGAGTGTCTGGATTGAAGAGTATGTGTATATTAGTAAAATGGGAGAAAAAAAAAAAAGATTGGAAAGATAGGAGAGACTAAGTTATAAAGGGCTTTGATTGCCTAACAGATGGTTTCCTATGTTATTCTGGAGGCAAAAGGGAGTTGCTGGAGTGTTTTTTTGTTTTATTTTATTGTTTTGTTTTTATTTGGAGAATGTACTTGCAATATTAGGAGTAGTACTTGCATTTTAGGAAAACCATGGATTGGAGTGGAGAAAAAATTTGAGTAAGGTAAACCCACCAAGGTACTATTGCAATAATTCAGGCATGAGGCAATTAGATATGAAGGGAAGGGGTGGTAGTGTCAGAAGAGAAAACGGGGGCATTTTTTGGAGACAAATTGCCTAAGTTAACTCAATAAATGTTGGTAACAGATTGGATATGGGAGTGAGGAGTTCAGGATGACTCCTTGATTGTGATTTTAAGGTGTTATCTAAGCAATAGGGAAGATAGCAAGGTGAGGGATGAGAGGGAGAAAGATAATGAATTCCATGTTGGAAATATTGAGGTTCTACTGGACATACAGTTTGAAACGTCTGAAAGGCAGTTGGAAATGCAAGATTGGAAGTCAATAGAGATACATGGCAAAATAGATTTGAGAATCATGAGCCTAGAAATGGTGATTAAATCCATGTGGGGAATCCATTGCCTGAGGAGCTAAAGAACTTCTTGTACATGAGTAGGGTAATTTGAAATATCACTTGAATGCTTACTACCTTCATGCCTTTGGGCAAGTTATTTCTGCTTCCTAAATCTATTTTCTTTTCTATAAAATGAGTGTGTTGGATTAAATGACCTCTGAGGTCCCTTGAAGCTTTTGTTCCATGATCCTATGATTGTACAAGTTATCAAAGTTGGGCACTCTACCTCTGTGCACAGGACCCTTCTTAATTCAGAGCTGAGCTTTAGAGTTTGAAATCAATCTTAGAGTACTAATTAGAAGGTGCAAGTTAAGGAAGACAAAGTATCAAGGTTCCCTCTCTAGTTCTTCTCTTTCATTCTCTTTTCTCCTTTTTCCTCTAGCTACTAACAGAGGATCAGAAATAAATCATTTTTATCAAGTGTGGATGAATTTAAAAGCAATGAGTTTCCATTTCCTAGGTGTTTTTTTGCATTTGAAGTTATTTCAATCAAAGTGTAAGAAGCCTTGTTTTCTGTGAAAGAAATTTGAAGCATCAGGGGATAGATTGAGAAGGCAGTACCCTGTAGTGCAGAATATTGTGTTTTGAGATATAAAATCAAAGATTTGGAGCTGAAATGAACCTTATTTCTTTTAATCCAATCCCCTCAATTTACAAAAGAGGAAACTGAGATCCAGGGAGATTAATTTAGTTGTCCAGTATCACAAAGTATGTAAGCCCCTTTTTCCTCTTGAAAACATTTGATTTCTCAAAATGGAATGAGAAGTGGATATTTTTGTTACTTTCAGTGTAATAAACTTTTTTTTTTTTTTTTTTTTTACATCACATACAAGCTTATACAAGAGGAATCCCATGACAAAGTAAAGATCAAGCAAAACTAATAATATAGTAACATCATCTGAAAGGTCCTGCAATATTTCATTACTATAATGCTCCCTGTTTTTTGCATTTAACAGAAATCTCTTTATAAAATCATTATATAAATCTGTCTGTTGCATTTCTGTATAAATCAATTTCCTTGTTCATTAATTATGTGGATCCTAAAAATCCTTTATTTTTATATTATTGGTGATACACTAAAAATAGTTCTTGTGGTTTGACTACTTTACTCAACATCAATTCATATGCCACTCCATGTTTTTTTTTTTAATCATCTGTTTCCTGACTTCTTATAGCATAATCATACTCCAGTATTCATATACTCTAACTTATACAGTTTTCTGTTATTGATAAACATTCTCTTACTTTTCAATTGTAGACTACTACAAAAAGCAAAAAGAACTCCTATAAATAATTCAATTCAGATCTCGCCTTTCTGTCTAAGTATATATCTTCTAACTGTCCAAATAATGAGAAAGTTCTTAGTAGTTCTAAATATTGTCTTTCCATGTAGAATATAAAATTTTACCCTATTAAATCTCTTATGATTTCTCTTTACTAATTACTTTTTTATATATCTTTTGCATCTTGTATTATCTATTCAGCTTAGATCTTTTCATCAGAAACATTTGAAAGTCCTCCATTTCATTGAATATCTATTTCCCCCCCCTGAAAGCTTATATTCAGTTTTGCTAGGTAAGTGACTCTAGATTGTAACCCTAACTCTTCTGTCTTTTGGAATATCATATTCCAAGCATTCCAATACTTAAATGTAGAAGCTGCTAAATCTTGTGTTATCCTGACTGTGGCTCTACAATATTTGAATTGTTTCCTTTTGGCTGTTTATAGTATTTTCTCCTTGATTTGAAAAGTCTGGAATTTGGTCATAATATTCTTATGAGTTTTCATTTAGGAATTTCTTTCAAGAAGTAACTGGTATATTCTTTCAAATTCTATTTTACCTGCTCATTCTAAAATATCTGGACAGTTTTCCTTGATAATTTCTTGAAAGATGATGTCTAGACTTTTTTTTTTTTTTTTTAATCATGATTTTCAAATAATTCAATAATTTTAAAATTATCTCTCCTGGATTTATTTTCCAGTCCGTTGTTTTTCCAATGAGATATTTCAATTTTTCTTCTGTGTTTTTTCATTTTTTAAAATTTTGTTTGATCTTTTCTTCATGTCTCATAAAATAATTGGCTTCCATTTGACCAATTCTAACTTTTAAGGAATTATTCTCTTCAGTGAGTTTTTGTACCCCCTTTTCCATTTGATCAATTCAACTTTTTAAGAAGTTCTTCTCTTCAATTATTATTTGCATATTTTTTCCCCATTTGTTCTGTTCTGCTTTTTAAGACATTCTTTTCTTCATTGGATTGTTGTGGTTCTTTTACCATTTGGCCTGTTCTGTTTTTAAAGGTGATACTTTCTTCAATATTCTTTTTTAAATAGTATTTTATTTTTCCAAATACATGCACAGATGGTTTTCAACATTTGTTTTTGCAAAAACCTTTTGCATTTCTTTTTTGGTCTACTCTCCTGCTCCAGAAAGCAAACAATATGATACAGGTTAAACATCCACAATTCTT
Organism: Sminthopsis crassicaudata; assembly: GCF_048593235.1. NCBI lineage: Eukaryota > Metazoa > Chordata > Mammalia > Dasyuromorphia > Dasyuridae > Sminthopsis > Sminthopsis crassicaudata. The sequence continues at coordinate 81,097,868 of NC_133622.1, read as the reverse complement.
CTAAAAATATTTCCACATTTGTCATGTTATACAAGAAAAATCAGATCACAAAAAAAAAAAAAAAGAAAAAAAAAAGAAAAAAGCAAACAACAATAATAAAAAAGTGAAAATACTATGTTTTGATCCTCCTTCAGTCTTCATATTTTTCTCTTTGGATGTCTATGGCAATTTCCATCACAAGTCTATTGGAACTGCCATATTCTTTTTTGTCTCTTTTACTGAGCTATTTATTTTTTTTTTCATGATTTTCTTGTTTCCAATTTTTTCCTCTACCTTTCTAACATCCTTTTTAAGCTCTTCCATACTCTGAGCAGAATTCATCTTTTTCTTTGATATTTTGACTATAGAAATTTTGACTTTATTGTTTTCTTCTGAGTATGTTTTGATCTTCCTTATCACCATAGTAACATTCTATGGTCAGAACTTTTTTTCTGTCATTTCTTCATTTTCAAACCTCTTTTTTTTTTTTTTTTAATCTCTATGTGAAAGTAGAGCTCTGCTTCCCAAATAGATGAAGTGCTGTTTCAAGTTTCAGGGGATTTTTTGGTGCAGCTATTTACACAGGTAATTCTAGGGACCTGTAACTTTTCAGTTCTTTGAAATTGATGTGATCTAGAGAGACGTGTGTTTAACACTCTCCTGTACTTTGTACAAATTTGTGAGTCATTCTTTTCAACTCTGAAGTATGACTAGGGTCCCTGCTACCCTGCTACCAAAAACTCTTTTGTTCTTGTGTTCCTTTTCACTCGGAAAATAAAAAGCAGGATTGCAACTCAACTTTTTTACTATTCTCAGAGATTGTTTCCAACTCATAAAATATGAGCTCTCATTCTCTCGTTTGGTTATATTACCTATTTCACAAATAAAATTATCTTATAATAGGGACTATAGTGGACTTCTAGAGAAGTAATGATGCCTTAATAGAACAAAATCAGATTTATAGCTCTACTATTGACATACTTAATAAAACAATTTGATATTTTCTATGATGCATGATTTTTCAAAGGGGGGTAAAGGTGGAAGTACAATGGCATGTCAATAAGCATCAGAGTTCCAAAACTTTAGCAATCATTAGATGTGTGATTTCTGAGTTGAATGAATTTTCCCTCTTGCTTTGCTCTACTGCCACCTAATGTTGGTGTGGAGAACAATGAAATCAAAAAAAGTGAACAGAAGGTGATGGAGACAAGGGCAGGAAATACTTCAAATTCTGCTGCTAGGATAGAAGGAAGTCTCTCTCCTATGAATATTAGGGATTGAGATCACCTATGAATATTAGGGATTGGGACATAGTCAGATGGAACAAGTATTTAAAGCCATCTTATTGAGGATGTAGGTCATTATTTCCTCACTGTTATTCTCATTAAAAATGAGTATGATTCCAAAATTAAATGTCACTAAATTCTTGTATGTTCAGCTTTCCTGTCTTGATCACTCATTCTTAGACCAATCTGTTTGTGCTTTCTATATCTCAGAGTCTATCCTATCTCTTATACCAGATTTTGTGAGAATTTTCCAACTTATTCAACATATCTAACATGTATTATCTTATCTCCCCTCACATGGTCAGCATCCTAATAAACATTATTAGCCATCTAGCTCTTGCCTGGATTCTTTCAACAGCTTACTAATTGGTCCCCATAATTAATGCTTCTTCACCCTCAAATTCATCTTCTACAGAGAAACAAAATTGATTTTTCTAAAGTAAATCCTTACTCAATAAACTGCAGCAGCTTCCTATTACTTCTCAGATTAAAAATGAACTTTTTCTGTTTGGCATTCAAAGTTCTCCAGAACCTAGCCTTATATTGATTTTCCAAGTTTTTGACACAATACTTCCTTGCCCTGTACTCCATATAATGGTCTCTGTGCAATTCCTCACACAGAAAACCTCATCTCACATCTCTGTGTCTGGAAAGGTTGTTTGTCACACCTAGACTTATTCTCTCTTTTCACTTCTACATCTTAAAATTCCTGGAGCCATTCAAGATTCAAATGAAATGTTATATTCTATAGAATGCCTCAGCTGTTACTCTTCCTTCTGCTTCCTCTCCATTATTACCTTCTACCTACTCTATCTACCTAACTACTCTACATATAGTTTGTATATTTCTACTTATATACATGTTGACTCTCCCAGTAAAGAAGGAGTTGGAAATGGGGCAACTGAGCAATGCAGTGGATATTCAACTGGGCCTTGGGTCAGGAAGATCTGAGTTCAAATTGATCCTCAGACACCAGTGTTCTACACTCCTGGGTAAATCTATTAATAGATTTACCTCTACCTGCCTCTGTTTCCTCAATTATAAAATAAAGATGATAATAATAATCGTTACCTCTCAGAGTTGTTGTGAGGATCAAATAAATAACATTTGCATAGTACTCACCATATTGTTCAGCACATAGTAGGAATTTAATAAATGCTTCTTCCTCCCTATTCAGATATGAGTTTCTTGAGGCCTAGAACTGTTTTCATTTTCCTTTATTTCTAGGGCTCTATATGTTTAATAATTTATAATTAAATTGAGGGAAAATGCTAGCATACTTCAATATTATAATGTCTGTGACAATTCAAAGAGAGTATTTTTTCCACGTTTTAAAAAGGCATTCCACCTATTTCTTTTGGGACATTTCTAATACTCTTCTATAAAGTCCACTTAATATGTGGAAGACTTTCCTTCTTGTAGTAGGTGCGCTCTCTATCATTTATCATTCATTCCAGCAGGGGTTTTATTATTTTAATATATTTCAGCCATTTTAGTCAAGCATAAATAATATTTAATGGAAGGAAAATTGTAAAGAACACAATTTAGCATATTTTCCCTTTTCCCTAAAATATTAACCCTTTATTTTTCAATCTTTTGTTTAATAAACTTTTTCAAGGAAACAAAAGTATTCATAGTTGTTCTTTCTAAAAACTCACAATGATTGCTTTCATAGACAATAAATATAACTACCCTCTCATAAACTTGATTCAAGAAAATAAAATTCATACTGCAAAAATGTGGGCATTTCATTTAGCTAGAAATAAAATGTAAATGTTTTCACAATTATGGTAATGATCAAAGCTGGAGTAACACAATAAAAAGAAGAAATGATAGAGGAACTAAAAGCAACATCTAAAAGGTAAACTATTTTTGTGCAATCCAAACCTTTCTGGCTTTAATAAAAGTCATAAATAAGAATATAACTGAGTTTGAGATATGCTGGTTACTATATATTAAAAGAAGTTTCTTTTATACCCATAGATGTTTTCATTAAGTAATCAAGCTAACCAAAAGTAGGTCCATTAGAGTTCTCACAAGATTTTAAAGGAAAAACATATTCTTTATATAATATTAAACAAACAATATGGACAACAGATGTTAGTACTTTTGAATGAAGAATGACAGAGTATACCAGTTACTATAAGCCATGTCCTGTTCATTCACAAATGTTGTGATACATAATTTTCAACTCGGAAACTAGAGGTCACATGGTCTCATAGAAAAAGGAATGAACTTAGATTCCAGAAGATTGGGGTTCAATCTGGATCTGACCCTTATTAATTGTATAATACTGAATAAGCTACTTCCTGTTCAGCTTTCCCATCTGATGGCAGGTTGATAAATAAAATAAGAGAGTTAGAAAAATATAGTACTTTCCAATCCTAAATTTATGATCTTATGATTTCTGACTAAAAAAGTCAGTATGAACTAGATAATTTCCAAAGAGGTCATATATAGGGCATATTGTTCAGGAAAAGGTTGGGGGGGGGGGAGGTTAAGAAGTAGACTAATCCACAAAATCTATTATCATATAATTTGATTATTCCTTTTCTCAGGTATTAATATAATACACGTTCTAAAACACACAACTATACAGTTAGGCTTCTTTTTTTTCCCTGTATGAAGAATATATTAGAAATACTTAGAAGACTCTATTATCTTGCCCTATTATTACATTGACCAAATCATGGTCTCTCTAAAGACAGCTGTTCCACATATTAAAAAAAATAGGTAGCATGGTTAGCCTAACACACAAGAATCCTCAAAATATGCTCCACCAAATCCTGGGGTTTACTGATAACTTTTGAAAGAGTGCCTGAAGACAAGATTATTTATCACAATTACATAATAATATTATATACAGACAATAAAAACTAAAGCTTACTTTAGGTACTCAATAGTTTTTAAGAGTATAAAAAGTCCTGAGACCAAAGAAGTTTAAAGAGCACTAGCCTATGAAATGTGCCTATCCCCCAATACCAACATTCTTAATATTTCTTTCTATTATATTTTTAACAAGATATTTTCTTTAACTAGATTCAGTGGTGAGAGCTGGATATATGATACTTTAATCTATATATTTAAATGTCCACTTCTTCGGAACAAACCAGATTAATAAAATTATCATAACTGTCCAAAATAAGTTAAAAATAGGAAATTTGAACTGCTACATGAAATCCAGTTTGGGGGAGAATTTTATCAATGTCCTAAAGAAAATATTCACCATTGCCAAAGTTGTGCAACAGTCTCTGAAAAGATACCAAAATGCAGTTTCTATTGACAGAGGTTATCCCTGAAAAATGCTGAAGGAGCTTGTATGGGAAACCTTGATGAAAGGAGAGGGTTTGATGAAAACCTAGGGCTGTGAAGCCTCTAAACTGGTGGCAATGGCAACAATCTCCAGCCCACAGAGGCCAAGGACAACTCAGCAGGAAATGTTTGACGTGATAGGATCTGAAGGGAGCCCCAGAAAACTAGTAATAGGTTTGGGAGTCACTGAGTCAACAGCAGTGGCAACAGCACTGCAGAAGCATCAGTGATCATGACAGCAACAATGATGGCTTCCAGAGATCTCAGCTCACAAGTAGGGGTATCAAATGGCTGGTCAGAGGGAGATTGCAGGGACCTCTTTGCTGGTCCTGAAGCAGTACCCTGTTACTTTACCAGTACTCATATCTAAGTTGCAGTGCTAGCTCACAGGATAGGTCCCTAGAAAGATCTCCTAAAACAGCTGCACAAAAACCCTAAAGTTTGGCACATTGTACCCTCTACCCTGAAAATAGAGTCCTTTTCACAATAGAGTTAAAAGTTTAATAATACACTGGGAAAGTGAATAAACAACAACAAAAGATTCTGACTAAAGGAAGTTACTATTGTCACAAGGACAAGCAAAATACACATTCAGAAGTTGTTAATAAAGTTAAAGTTTCTATATCTAAAGGCTTCAATAAAAGTAAGAATTGACTTCAGGCCATGGAAGAATTCAAAAGGGACTTTAAAAATTGAAGAAGAGGGGTAGAAAAAATTGAAAGAGAAATAAGAGTGACACAAAAGGAAACACAAAAAGCTAATATGGAAAAAAAAATGCCTTAAAAAGCAAAATTGGCCAGATGGGAAAGGAGGTGCAAATGCTCACCAAGGAAAATGATTCCTTAAAAATTCGAATTGAGCAAAAGGAAGTTAATGATTTTGTGAGAAATCAAAATAGAATAAAACAAATCCAAAGGAATTAAAAAATAGGAAACAATGTGAAATATCTCATTGAAAGAACAATTGATCAGGAGAACAGATCTAAGAGAGATAATTTAAAAGTTATTGGTCTATTCAAAAGTTATGATCAAAAAATGAGACTGGATATAATCTTTCAAGAAATGTCAGGGAAAACTGTCCTGATATTCAAGGACCAGAGGATACAATAAAAATTGAAATAATTTACTGATCATCTTTTGAAAGAGATCCCCAGATGAAAACTCCCAGGAATATTATATTCAAATTCCAGAACTCCCAGATTAAGAAGAAAGATTGCACACATGCAGAAAGAAACAATTAAAAATCAATTCAAATATAATGGAGCCACAGTTAGGATCTACAAATCAAAACAACACAAGATTTGGCTTCTACAGTAAAGGATTTGACAGCCAGAAATAGGATATTCCAGAGAACAATGAAACTAAGATTACCACCAAGAATCACTTACCCAGCAAAACAGAGTATAATCCTTCAGGGAGAAAGGTGGATATTCAATGAAAGAGAGGATTTTCAAGCATATGTGATGAAAATACCAGAGCTGAATAGAAAATTTGATTTTCAAATACAGGACTGAGGAGAAGCACAAGGAGGTAATCAGTAAAAGGAAATCAAAAGGTACAAAATAAAGTTTATTGGTTTATATTTCTACATGGGAAGATGATACTTGTAATGCAGAAAAACTCTTGTTATTTATTATTATAATAATTAGAAAACGTATATATAGATGGAAGACATAGATTATTAAGGGATATCTGCAAAAGTAAAATAAAGGGGTGAGAAAGGAATGTATTGAAGGAAAGGGAAAGGAGAGATGGAAAACTATAAATTATGTGCTATAAAAAAGGCAAGAAAAAGTTTTTACAATGGCTGAGAAGAGGGAGAAGGAATGAAAAATGAATAAATCTTAGTCTCCTCAGAATTTTCTCCCCGAGGAAATTAGTTATGTACTCAATATCGTATAAACATCCATCTTACATGCAGGAAAGTAGGAGGCAAAGAGAATACAGGAAGGGGGAGGGTGATAGAAGAGAGGGCATATTGGGAGAGGGACAAAACATACTTGAGAGAGACAGTGAAATGAGAGAATAGAATGAATAGGGAGATGGTATAGTTAGCAATAATAATTATGAAAAGAATTTTGAAGCAAGTTTCCCTGATGAAGACCTCATTTCTCCAATGTGTAGGGAACTGAGTCAAACTAATTTTTTCTTAAAGAGCTACTCCTTAATTGATAAATGATCAGAAGATATTATTTATGTCTGAGTTATAAAATCATCCATATCCTTTGACTAAACAATACCACTACTAGGCATGAATCCTAAAAGAGATTTTTTTTTTAAGTAAAAGAATCTATATGTATAAAATATTATAGCAGCTCTTTTCTTAAGGCAGAAAAAAAAATTAAGGGAACGTCCATCATATGGCAAATGGCTAAATAAATTGTGGTATAAGATTATGAAGAAATATTATTGTTCTCTAAGAAATGGTGAGTAAGATGCTATCAGAGAAACCTGGAAAGTCCAGTGAAATGTATTGTGCACATAATAATAGCAAAGTTATGGGATTACCAAATGTGAATGACTTCACTATTTTTCTTTTTCCAAGGTAAGAGTTTTGGAATTGGTATCAAAGAGAGAATTCTGGCTCTCCCACTAATTAATTATAAGAATTTGTGTGGTCACTTAACTTCTCTGTGCCTCAGTTTAATATCACTTCTTTGCAGATAAGGAAGTTGAGATAGGCAGAGATGAAATGATTTGTCCAGGGAAAGACAGCTAGTGCCTAAAATTAGATTTGAGCCAGCAGTCATGACTCTAGATCCAGTGTTCTCTCACTGACCCATCTAGTCACTGTGTGGATACACTTTTTGAGGTAGAAACTGCAAATCATTTACACTTTCTAAGACTTTGTCCTGATGAAAATCTCCATACATGACTTTTCTTTTTTTTTTTTTATTATATATATATTTTTATAATATTATCCCTTGTATTCATTTTTCCAAATTATCCCCCCCTCCCTCTATTCCCTCCCCCCGATGACAGGCAATCCCATACATTTTACATGTGTTACAATATAGTCTAGGTACAATACATGTGTGTGAATATCATTTTCTTGTTGCACAATAAACATTAGAATCCGAAGGTACATGCAACCTGGGCAGACAGATATTAGTGCTAACAATTTACATTCACTTCCCAGTGTTTCTTCTCTGGGTGTAGCTACCTCTGTCCATCATTGATCAACTGGAAGTGAGTTGGCTCTTCTTTATGTTGAAGATTTCCACTTCCATAAGAATACATCCTCATATAGTATTGTTGTTGAAGTGTACAGTGATCTTCTGGTTCTGCTCATTTCACTCAGCATCAGTTGATTTAAGTCTCTCCAAGCCTCTCTGTATTCCTCCTGCTGGTCATTTCTTACAGAACAATAATATTCCATAACCTTCATATACCACAATTTACCCAACCATTCTCCAACTGATGGACATCCATTCATCTTCCAGTTTCTAGCTACAACAAAAAGAGCTGCCACAAACATTTTGGCACATATATGTCTCTTTCCGCTCTTTAGTATTTCTTTGGGATATAATCCCAATAGTAGCGCTGCTGGGTCAAAGGGTATGCACAGTTTGATAACTTTTTGGGCATAATTCCAGATTGCTCTCCAGAATGGCTGGATTCTTTCGCAACTCCACCAGCAATGTATTAGTGTCCCAGTTTCCCCACATCCCCTCCAACATTCATCATTATTTGTTCCTGTCATCTTAGCCAATCTGACAGGTGTGTAGTGGTATCTCAGAGTGGTCTTAATTTGCATTTCTCTGATCAGTAGTGATTTGGAACACTCTTTCATGTGAGTGGATATAGTTTCAATTTCTTCCTTTGAGAATTGTCTGTTCATATCCTTTGACCATTTATCAATTGGAGAATGGTTCGGTTTCTTATAAATTAGGGTGAGTTCTCTATATATTTTGGAAATGAGACCTTTGTCAGAACCTTTGTTTTTAAAAATATTTTCCCAATTTGTTACTTCCCTTCTAATCTTGTTTGCATTAGTATTATTTGTACAGAAACATTTTAGTTTGATGTAATCAAAATCTTCTATTTTGTGATCAATAATGATCTCTAGTTCTCCTCTGGTCATAAATTCCTTCCTCCTCCACAAGTCTGAGAGGTAGATTATCCTCTGTTCCTCTAATCTATTTATTATCTCCCTCTTTATGCCTAAATCATGGACCCATTTTGATCTTATCTTGGTATATGGTGTTAAGTGTGGATCCATATCTAATTTCTGCCATACTAATTTCCAGTTTTCCCAACAGTTTTTTCCAAATAATGAATTTTTATCCCTAATGTTGGAATCTTTGGGTTTGTCAAAGATTAGGTTGCTATATATGTATCCTTTTTTGTCCTTTGTATCTAATCTGTTCCACTGATCTACTGGTCTATTTCTTAGCCAATACCAAATGGTTTTGGTGACTGCTGCTATATAATATAGCTTTAGATCAGGTACACTTAGACCACCTTCCTCTGAGTTTTTTTTCATTAGTTCCCTTGCAATTCTCGACCTTTTATTCTTCCATATGAATTTTGTTGTTATTTTTTCTAGGTCATTGAAATAGTTTCTTGGGAGTCTGATTGGTATAGCACTAAATAAATAGATTAGTTTGGGGAGTATTGTCATCTTTATTATATTCGCTCGGCCTATCCAAGAGCACTGAATGTCTTTCCAATTATTTAAATCTGATTTTATTTTTGTGGCAAGTGTTTTGTAATTTTTCTCATATAATTCCTGACTTTTCTTTGGTAGATGGATTCCCAAATACTTTATACTCTCAACATTTGTTTGGAATGGAATTTCTCTTTGTATCTCTTGCTGTTGCATTTTGTTAGTGACATATAAAAATGCCGAGGATTTATGTGGATTTATTTTGTATCCTGCCACTTTGCTGAAATTTTGAATTATTTCTAGTAGCTTTTTAGCAGAGTCTTTGGGGTTCTCTAAGTATACCATCATGTCATCTGCAAAAAGTGACAGTTTAATTTCCTCATTTCCTACTCTAATTCCTTGGATCTCTTTCTCGGCTCTTATTGCCGAGGCTAGCGTTTCTAGTACTATATTGAATAGTAATGGTGATAGTGGGCAACCTTGTTTCACTCCTGATCTTACTGGGAAAGGTTGCAGTTTATTTCTATTGCATATTATGCTTACTGAAGGTCTTAAATATATGCTCCTGATTATTCTAAGGAATAGTCCATTTATTCCTATACTCTCAAGAGTTTTTAGTAGGAATGGATGTTGGATTTTGTCAAATGCTTTTTCTGCATCTATTGAGATGATCATATGGTTCTTATTAATTTGATTATTAATATGGTCAATTATATTAATAGTTTTCCTAATATTAAACCAGCCCTGCATTCCTGGAATAAATCCTACTTGATCATAGTGTATTATCCTGGAGATGATTTTCTGAAGTCTTTTTGCTAATATCTTATTTAAGATTTTAGCATCAATATTCATTAAGGAGATTGGTCTATAATTTTCTTTCTCAGTTTTCGATCTACCTGGTTTAGGTATCAGTACCATCATACATGACTTTTCTATCCAATGTGCTGTACTGCATACTTTGGGTGATATTTTATCATCCATTTATTTTATTTTTTATATATGGTTTGCTAAACTATTCTCCTTTGAGTCTTTATAGGCTTCAGCTGGGACAATGTCTCCCTATGTGGAAAAGGTGAGAGCCTGTTTCTAGCTCAGTTATGATGGCATGGAATGGTAAAGCTTAATAAGACTTTAGGGCATGAGTAGCATATCTAAAACTGGTTCTTTGACCATTTTCTCTGAAGTGCTCTGGTGGTTTGACTCCTTAAGGAAAACCTTCCTAAAAATGAGAATGATCCAAAAAGGGAATGTTCTGCCTCAAAAGCTGAAAGGTTTTCCTTTACCAGAAGTCTTCATACAGAATCTAGATAACCACTTGTTGGCCATAAAATAGATTGGATTTTTGTGGTTGTTATGGATTGTGCCAGAGGGCCTTCTGAGTCAATGATACTATGAAACCTTAGACCATAGTTTCTATACAAAACAGCTGCTGTTATGAAGAGCCTAGATTTAGAGTCCTTTTCTCCACTGTTATTAACTGAAAATTTTACTATGCTTTTTTTCCAATCCATTTTGTTTATTAATTAATAAGTATGACACTTTCAGACTTCTACTTTCAGGCCAATTTACTCAAAGGTTGTATAGGCCCCATCAAATATTGGGAAACTTTGTTTTCACATATGGAATGAATGCCAACTTTCCTTCTGCAACAAGGATTTCACACAGTTATTCTTTTCACCCATCAGCAATTTATATACATCAGCATTAGAGCTATTCTCAGCAAATTATGTTTTATAGTTGCCAACAGCTGAATCATCCTCATTAAATTAATCTTCCTAAGCATTTTCATATTTGTTCAACCTATGTAGTCACATCAAAAAGTTTCTAAGAATGTCATATCCAAATTTTTTTTTTTAACCTAAATAAAACTTTCCTTATTGGCATAGACAGGATAATCCCACACACATTTTCTGTGTTTGATTTATTGTTTTTCTTTGTATTTATTTTGTTATGTAGATGTAGATATATCTATATCTATGTCTTCTGATAACCTTATCTATTTTTAAACAATAGCTTTTATTGATGACTTCTGTTTTTATGTCACAATTGTTTCTAGAAATATCTTCTTTTTCTAAACAAAAACAAAGCAAAAAAAAAGCTTTGTTTGAAAGAAATCAAATAAATTACAACATCTGATACAGTGATCAATAGGCATAGCTTTTTAAACACAAAAAAAAAGTTGAATAAAAGAGGAGAAAAATGTCAAGTAATGATAAAAATAAAATAGATAGAAAATGCTTCATCCACAATGAGCTTAAGTATCAAAGGATTATTTATGCCTCTGAGTCAAGTCCTTTGCCTCAGATGATAAATCTATTTTGTAAAAAAAAAAAGATTACAAGTAGTAGAAAGAATGCTGGATTCAGAGGGTTTGAATTATAATCCCAACTTTGTCAGTATCAATGTGTGTGACTGTGGACAAATCCATTTACCTCTCAGTCTCATTTTGCACACCTGTGAAATAGATATACTAATGTCAGTATAACCTACCTATCCAGGGCAACTATAATGCATAGTAGAGAAAGGGCATATTAAATCAGGAGTCAGGAAGATTGAGTTTGAATTCTGCATTAAATACTTACTGTATGATCTTGGATAAATCACTTAATTTCTTAGCCTCCTCTGTAAAACAGGAATAACAAGGATACCTAATGCTCAAGATTATTGTCAGGATAAAGTGAAATAATATTTGAAAAGTAATTTGCAAAACTTAAAGCACTAAAATGTTAATTGTGACAATGTGATATTTCACTAATCTGTTTTAAGAAAATTTGTTGTAAGAAAAATATCTTGTTAATAGATAATAGGATCTAAAATTTAAAATAAATTAGAGGTTGTCTAATACAACTCTTCACCTAAATGTGAATAAGGAGTCAAAATATTTCTGAAGAAAGGAGAGGCATGAATAGATCTTCTGAATCATGTTTTTTCATTTCTTAAATGAAGTATACTAGACAAGTAGAATGTGCTATCACTATTTCTTCTCAATACAATTTAAATGTTATTAAAGGATTGCAAATAAATAACTTGAGAAATACTTTATGTATTTACATGTCCGTTAATATATTTACAATGTACATTTACAAATACAATTTGGTTGGATAATTACCAAAAAGACTATTAATCCTTTGAGATAAGCACAGGATTTTAAATTACCTGTTTAGGGTTCAAATTGTCACTCTATATTGACTTGTTTTGTATATCTTAACAAAGCACTTTTGATTAAAAAAAAAAAATTAATACATTTAGACTTGTCAGGGCTTCTCTTGAGAGTAAGAGATTTTTTTTCTTTGAATTTTCAAACTAATACTTTATATAATCCTAATGTTGTATCCAGAGGTTTAAATCATAGCTTTTTGAAATTGATTCATTTCCCTCCATCTCTACTGGGCATGGGAAATGTTTGCACCAAAACAGCCTTGTATAAAGCTTGCCATGAATTGGAATCATATTTCTTTGTTCCTCATCTTTTGGGACAGTAATTATTTACAAATTGAATCACCAGCTGCATTTTACAAGATTCTCAGTTCTATTATGTAACTTTTTAATTGTGTCCTTAGAGATGGAAAAACTATGATCCTCAAGATACATCATCTTATCTTTCTTTATTTCAATCATCTCTAGCCATTCATTTTTTTCTAACTCTCTTTATAACTAGTTTAGAGTCCAATGTGTTCATTTTCACATTTAAGTATTTAAGCAGTTTTTCTTAGAGTGCTTGATTTCTTTAAGCACTTTCTCTCTCTCTCTTCAAAATATTCAGCTGATAATTTAGAAAGCATTCCAATTCCTTCCCTCTCTTCCCCTCTACATTAAAAGGAAAATGGAAAAAAAAGAAAAAAAATCACTTTCTTCTGCTTTTACTTTCTCATTAATAGATAGAAAATGAAACTATATTTATTTTTTTTTACAGTTTTATCCAATATTACTCTTCACAATGATAAAAACTCACTACAAGTTTATTGATTACATTAAAAAACATACTAATGTACTTTTGGTAGAGTTGTATACTGATTCGACCATTCTGGAAAGAAATTTGAAATTATGCCCAAAGGGCTATAAAACAATACATCCACTTTGACCCAGCAATATCACTACTAGGTTCATATTTCAAAAATATTTTTAAAAAATAAACGAAAAAGAACTCACTTTTATCTGAACCACATAAAGTAAAATTGAATACACACTCAGAGATTAGTGTAAAAATACATCAAACTCAAGAGAATAAAAGGTATAGAGAAAAGAAGTCATTTTAAAAAAAGAAGATAATGTTAAGTAAGGGAGTGTTGATAGGCAAAACAAACATCCTTTTCATGAAAAGTATTTAAAGGAGAGGGAGAAGAAAAAAAAAAGATTCTAAAGATCTAGAATCTAAAGAGAGATGTGAAAAAAGGTGAATAAATAAATAGTGGCATATTAACTTACTTTTTTAAATTTAAAAATTTTTAAAAACTTAATATGAAAGAGACGAGTGCCAAGAATCTTAGATAGCATCAAGTGATACAGGGTGAAGTGCAAAAATATACCACAACTTCAACACTGCAAAGAAAAACAATTTTGAAATTATTAAGAATTTGAATTAATTTAATGAGCAGAAAATCTATTTTATAAAATTAACAATCTCAAGGTTCACAGACTCAGTCTCATACCAACCAAACTGCCAAAAATTTTGTATAGGCTAGAAAAAAAATAATAAAATTCATCTGGAAAAACAAAAGATCAAAAATATCAAGAGAATTAATGGGAAAAAATACAAAGGATGGTAACCTAGTAGTACCAGACCTAAAATTATATTATAAAGCAGTCATTAAAACCATTTGGTACTGGATCAATGGAATAGGTTAGATATACATGACACAATAATCAATGACTATAAAAATCTAGTATTTGATAAACTCCCAAACTCCAGTTTCTGGGATAAGAACTCACTATTTCACAAAAATTGCTGAGAAAACTAGAAAATAATATGTCAGAAATTCGGGATAGCCTTACATCTTATACTCCACACAAAATAAAGTTAAAATGGGTACATGATTTGGGCATAAAGGCTGATGCCATAAGCAGATTGAGAGAGCAAGGGATAATTTATCTATCATATATTTGGAGAAAGGAAAAAAAAAACTATGATAAAAGAAGAACTAGAGAATATTTTGAAATAATGATTACATTAAATTAAAAAGGTTTCGCACAAACAAAACCAACACAAATAAGATTAAAAGGGAAGTACAAAGCTGTAAGAAAATTTTATAGCCAATGTGTCTGACAAACATTTCATTTTTATAATACATAAGAAACAATGTCAAATTAATATGAATATAAGTCATTCCCCAGTAGATAAATTGTCAAAAGATATGAACAGACAATTTTCAGATGAAGAAATTAAAGCCACCTTTAGTCCTATGGAGAAAAAGCTCTAAATCACTGTTGATTAGAGAAATGCAAATTAAAACAGCTCTCAAGTGTAAAGAGCTAGAACTGAGCAAATGCACTTGGATAATGGAGCACATGAGACTAATTGCCAATTGGATGGTTCTCTATTAATATGATTGAAGGTTGACCCTTCCCAGCTGCTCGATGCTGACTTAATTAGTGAAACAAAGAGGGGGAAGTAACATGTGTGGGTGGAGTAGGAGGAGGATTGAGGCATTCTCTCATGGAGGTTGAGAGAGAAAGGTGGTGTGGAGATTATTAAATCTAATCCCCTGACAGAGAGCTCAAGAGAACAAGAATAAAGACATTTGATTAGCCTGATTATAGCTGATTTCTGGGAAGACAAAGTTCCAGCATTTGGTGTCCAATGTGGATCAGGCATCCTACCACAACTAAAGTCCTCCTGTGACCAGGAGATTAGATAGTATTCTAATAGACAAATAAGGAACTTACCTTGTTAAGGGCTAAACCAGCAATCTCTTATAGCTGAAATGGGGTAGATGTTAGCTATAGACATTCCTTCGATCTCAGCTGATGCTGCTCCAACCCCACTCCTGCCTCACCCAGGAGTGGTGCTATAGAGAGTATAATTAAGATAATTGAGGAGAAGAGTTTACTTGTAACCTGGGTACAGATTGATAAACTCTTGGGCACATTAAAATGCACATCCCCTTGGTTCTTAGAAGAAGAAAAACTAAATATAGATAACTGGAAGCTAGTGGGACATCAACTGAAAGAATTTTACATTACACAAAAAATGGGCCTTGTACAAGTTTCCCCAGAGGTATTTAATATATACAACGTAGTTCAATTAGACTTAAACTATCGAGCAGGTTTTAGGAGAAGGAAAAGTTTTAAAAATGAACTGAGGAAGAAGTGTGAGGAAAAAAAGAAGATAAGCAATCTCGAGACCTTGCCAGAGGGCAAGGGGATTTAAATGAAGAATTAGGGTCTGATGACTGATTCTTTTGAAGAAGCTTCAACCCCACATAAAGAGCAGATTATTGACAGGCCCACATCAACTCCACCTTCAGGGATGGAGGGAGGAGGAGGAGTGGGAGGGGCAGTGAGATTTCAGCACCTCCCTCAAAGCAAACACCAACTCCTATAACTAGATTACAAAAAACAATTTTTCAAGCAGCTCAAAATGGAAAATAAATAGATAATGATTTCAAACTTCAAAATTTTCCCGTGATTAACAGTATAATTTTGCAGGCCAAGAAAGTAGAAGATACACTTCTTTTGATATGGACATCCTCAAAGACTTGAAAAAAGCTTGCACTCTCAATGGGGCTACATCAGCTTCTGCTAAGATGTTACTACAGAATTTGGCTTATGAAGTCTTAACCCAGAGTGACTGGAAAGCTATTGCAAGGGTGTGCTTAGAACCTGGACAAAACTTGTTGTGGCTTTCTGAATATAGTGACCTCTGTAGGATTCAAGCCCAACAAAATAGTCAAAGTGGAGTTAATACTTCAATCATCTGTGACCTACTAACAGGTATAGGTTCTTATGCAGAAGCTTCAGTACAGATTAATTACCCTATAGCAGCATATGAGCAAATTGCTGCTGCTGCTGTTATCAAAGCATGGGCTTCTCTCCCCAGTAAAAACGACAAGGGTGAGACCTTCACAAAAATCGTACAAGGACCAAATGAACCCTTTGCTGATTTTGTGGCACATTTGCAGACAGCTGTCATACGGACTAATGGTGAAAATATAGTAACAGACATTTTGGTAAGGCAACTTGCTAAAGAAAATGCCAATGAAGTTTGTAGAAGGATTATACTAGGACTACATAGGGATGCTCCTTTAGAGGAGATCATAAGACGCTGTGCCACAGTGGGCACAAATACCTTTTATAGCCAGGCTATGGTGCAGACTTCCCAAGATCCCAACATGGGAAGATAGGGTCCCTTTTGGCAAGGGAGCTCTAGAGAGACTCGCCAATGCTTTCAATGTGGTAAAGTAGGCCATCTGAAAGCTCAATGTTGGCATAGAGACAGAGTGAGAAAACAGGGTGGGAGAACTAGACCCAAAACCCCATGTCCAAAATGCAACAGAGGACTCCATTGGGCATCAGAGTGTAGACTGATTCAGTGAAACGGGATGAGGGGCCCACCTCCAGGGCCCCAGGCAAAAAACACTTGGGGCATGATGGCAGCCAATGCTACACTCAGAGAGTGCCTACAAGTCCAATACGCAGACATGACCAATCAGCCAGAAAGCCATCTGAGGGGATAAAGGGATTACACAATCAATCAGCCAGGAAGCAACATGATGGGAGAAAGGGACTACAATTAGGGAGGATAGAGTTGTATGCATCTGGGACAACTGAGATACCCCCTGGAGAGATGAAATCTGTTCCTCTCCAGCCTATGGATCCCTTGTGTCCAGGGACAGTAGGCTTGATCATTTCGCCTCCTGGGAGTACTTACAAAACAGTGTTCATTCATACACTGATGTGGGAAACTGGGGAATGTGTAGATAACATCCCATCACTAACACAGGTAGACAATGTGTGACTTATCAACTAGGGGAAATAGTAGCATCACGTGTATTGATACAGACCCCTAATAAGCAATCTGGTGACAGTCACCCACATTCTGACTCCAAGCAGCAAAATCCAGGAATATATTGGACAGCAGCTGTGACAGCTGACCGACCTATGCTCACCATCTATATAAATGGTATACTATTAGAAGGATTGGTGGACACAGGTGCAGATCGCACAGTCATTAGAGGAACCAAATGGCCCAGTCACTGGCCAAAGAATAAGGCAGACATCTACATGTCTGGGGTAGGAGGATCAATAGGAGCTGAAGTTAGTGCTACCCCTTTAAGATGGATATTTGAAGGTGAAACAGGAGTTTTTACTCCTTTTATAGTTGAAAAAATCCCCATCAATCTGTGGAGAAGAGACATTTTACAACAATTAGGGTTAAAAATGAGTACTTCAGTTTTTTAGGCAGGGCTGCTATTGAAGGCCTGCCACCACTTTCACCTGTTCCTATCCAATGGAAAACTGATACACCAGTGTGGATAGAACAGTAGCCCTTAGGTAGCGATAAAATTCAGGCCTTATTAAAACATAGTACAGGAACAACTTGACCAAGGACACTTACAACCTTCTCTAAGTCCTTGGAATTCCTCAGCATTTGTTGTAAAAAAGAAATCTGGAAAATGGAAGACGTTGACTGATTTAAGAAAGGTAAATGAACAGATGGAAACTATGGGAACTCTTCAACCAGGATTTCCATCTCCTACCCAATTGCCTAGAGAATGACTTCTGTGGGTTATAGACATTAAGGATTGTTTCTATTCTATCCCTCTAGATAAAGAGGATATGAAAAGATTTGCCTTTTCAGTGCCCAGCATTAACTTAGCTGAGCCATATAAAAGATATGAATGGACAGTTTTGCCACAGGGAATGAAAAACAGCCCTACTTATGTGTCAAATGTATGTTGCTACTGCTCTTACTCCAGTAAGAATAGCATTTCCAAAAGTAATGTTATTACATTACATGGATGATATATTGGGTTGTGCACCTGAGGAACAAATGTTAGAAGCATGTCTACAAAAAAAAAAACAAAAAAAAAAAAACATAGAAATACTAAGGAATTATAAATTGCACATAGCTTCAGAAAAGATTCAAAGACATGTTCCTTTTCAATATTTAGGCTATGAAGTATATCCTAAGGTGCTTACAGTACAAAAACTCTCCTTAAGAACAGAGAAGCTAAACACCTTAAATTGATAGGAGATATTCAATGGGTGCATCCCGTGCTAGGCTTGACTACCTGTCAATTGCAACCATTATATAACATTTTAAGGGGAGACTGCTTTAAATTCACCACGCCCGCTTACAAAAAAAGCTCAAGAGGCTTTGAGACAAGTTGAACTGGCTTTATCCAATGTGGTTGAAAGAGTCACTCAAAAACCCTTGGAAATATCAGTTTTTGCTACACAAGAGGCACCCACAGCAGCCCTTCATCAAGGAGACAGTGTGATAGAGTGGGTGAACCTCCCAGTACAACCAGAACAAAGCCTTATTCCTTACCCAGTGCTTGTGGCTAGAATGTTATTAAAGGCCACTAAGCGTGCAATACAATTATCTGGGATAAGACCTGACAAGATATACACCTTTTATACTAATGCACAAATTAATATATGCTGTGAAACCATCCCAGAGTGGCAAATTTTATTAGCCATGGCTCCAAATTTTACACAGGGGTCTCCATTAAAGATAACCAGACTGTTACATAATTGGTGATGGATTCTTGAAGAAAAGGTTTCTAAAGTTCCTCTTAAAGGATCAACTATCTTTACAAATGCATCCAAACATAATATTTGTGCTGTATACTCTCGTGACATAACTATAAAGAGAGTAATCAGAACTCCTTTTCAGTTCACTCAATAGAATGAATTATATGCAATCATTCTAGCTCTTGCTTATTATCCGGGAGACATAAATATAATATCTGATTCAGCCTATTCAGTAGGTGTGGTACAAAGAATTGCCACAGCCCAAATAAAATTTGTAGCCTCAAATATATATCAGCTTTTTAAAGAACTTCAAGAGTGAGTGAGAAAGCATCCAGGTAAGATTTATATTTTGCATGTCCACTCCCATAGTGGACTTCCAGGTCCTATTTTTGATGGTAATTCAAAGGCAGATTGCCTTCTAACCATGTTGGTCAATACTCCTTTATTTCAAGAAGCCCAAGAATCTCATTCTAAATATCATCAGGCTGCCCGAGCTTTATGTTTGCAATTTGGAATAACAAGAGAAGAAGCTAGGAGCATAGCAAAAGCCTATACATCTTGCCTTCCTTTCCATGCTCCTATACTCCCTCCAGGGAAGAACCCTCGTTGTTTGAGACCTAATGAAATTTGGCAAATGGATGTGACCCATTATAAATTTTTTGGTCGTCTATCTTTTATCCATGTCATGGTAGACACCTTTTCAGGATTCACTTTTGCAATGCCAGCAGCAAAAGAGACAGCCTGAGTGGTCACTGAATTCCTTATACAAGCATTTGCAATTATGGATATGCCACAAGCAATAAAAACAGACAATGGACCTGCATATACTTCTAAACATTTTGCACACTTTTGTGCACAGTATAAGATTTTACATACCACTGGCATAACATTTAATCCTCAAGGGCAGGCAATAGTAGAGAGAAGAAACAGAGATATTAAGACACTCCTCCAAAAACAAAAGAAAGGGGGAGCCACAGGTAACCCTAGAGAACTTCTAAATTTAGTTCTCTATATCATTAATTTTTAAATTTTTGACACAGATGCACTGGCTCGGGAAGACAGGTTTTATGACCCATAAGAAGGACAGTCTCCAGTGTGAGCAGCTCCACTGTCTTTAAATAATCGCCAGGTCATGTGGAGAGACCCAGAAAGTGGTGAATGGAAGGGATCAGATAGGTTAACTGCTTGGGGGAGAGGGTTTGCTTGTATCTCCACAGATGGAGAAGGAATCAGATAGGTGCCAACGATCCATATTCTCCTTGTCCATCAGAGAGAGATGGAGCATACCCTTGAAACAAAGGAGAAGACCCAAGAAACATTGGGTGGTTCTGTTGCTGACTGTGCCCACCACTGAAAGAACCTGGCAATTATGGCGTTTGACTCATGGACATCAAAAATTGTTGGACTTGAAAGTCCTCAGGAATCATTGGATTCTCTGAGATATGATAAGACTATTGTAGGACTTGAAAGTCCTCAGGAATCATTGGATTCTTTGAGCCATCATAAGACTGTTGCGAGACTGTAAGTATCATTGGATTCCCTAACATACAAAAAAACTGTTGTGGGACTTCAAAAACCTGTAGGGATCATTGGATTCCCTAACATACAAAAAGACTGATGAGGGACTTCAAAAACTTGTGGGGATCATTGGATTCCCTAACATGTGAAGCAATGGATAATAGATTGATTTTGGACTATCTCTTGTTTGCTGAAGAAAGCATAGTGTGACTGATGTTTACATACCCTCCTTCTAGAACTTGTGGAAATCTTTTACAAAACCATGCTGATTTATATTGTTTGTTATATCACTACTTGCATGTACAATTCATGTTTGTTACACTACATTGAGCCTACACTGACTGTGGGGAGAGTCATCACTAATAGCTTCTGCGTTATTGCTATGTGCTTGTGTAATAACTCCCATGCTGGTGGGTTTGTGCATACTTGTCTCTAATAAGACCCTTCAACCCAGAAACCCGCTAGCAATCCCCACTTCCCTTTGGTGCTTTTCATCTCCCCTCCTGAGAAGTCAGGTGGGGCATGATCACCTCTTTTTTGGGGTTCTCACCTCCCTGAAAAGTCGGGGATGGCGTGACCTCCTGTGGTCTAAAACAAAAGAAAGCGGGAGATGTAAATGGCTATAACTGAGCAAATGCACTTGGATAATGGAGCACGTGAGACTAATTGCCAATTGGACAGTTCCCTATTAACTTGTTTGAAGGTTGACCCTCCCCAGCTGTTCTGTGCTGACTTGATTAGTGGGACAAAGAGGGGGAAGTGACATGTGTGGGTGGAGTAGGAGGAGGAAATTGAGGCATTTTCTTGTGGTGGTTGAGAGAGGAAGGTGGTGTGGAGATTAGTAGATCTAATCCCCTGACAGCGAGCTCAAGAGAACTAGAATAAAGACTTTTGATTAGCTTGATTATAGCTGATTTCTGGGAAGACAGAGTTCCAGCACTCAAGTATCACCTCACACCTTTCAAATTGGCTAAGAAGACAGAAATATATAATGAAAAATGTTGGAGGGGATGTGAGAAAACTGGGACACTAATGCATTGTTGGTGGAGTTGTGAAAATGATCCAACCATTCTGGAGAGGAATTTGAACTATACCCAAAGGGTTATCAAACTGTGCATATCCTTTGACCTAAATCATAAAGGAGGGAAAAGGTCCCACATGTACAAAAATGTTTGCATCAACTCTTTTTGTGGTAGCAAAAAATTGCAAAATGAGTAGATGCCCATCAACTTGAGAATAGCTTATTATATTGTGGCATATGATAGTAAGGAAATATTATTCTATTAAAAAAATGAACAAGCTGATTTTAGAAAGGTCTATTAAGATTTATATGAACTGATGCTGAGTGAAACAAGCAGAATAAGGAATACATTGTACACAATAACAATAAGAATATATGATGATCAATTATGAAAGACTTGATTCTTTTCAGTGGTTCAGTGATCTAAAATGATCCAAATGGACTTTGGACAGAAAATGGCATCTATGTCCAGAAAAAGAACTAAGGAGACTGAATTCAAATCAACACATGCTATGTTCACTTCTTTTTT
Source organism: Sminthopsis crassicaudata (assembly GCF_048593235.1). Lineage (NCBI taxonomy): Eukaryota > Metazoa > Chordata > Mammalia > Dasyuromorphia > Dasyuridae > Sminthopsis > Sminthopsis crassicaudata. Next base: position 81,075,919 of record NC_133622.1, on the reverse strand, counting down.
CTGTTTTTGTTGTTGTTGTTGTTGTTGTTGTTTATTTGTTTGTTTATCCCTTCCATGTTTTTTTCCTTTTTGTTCTGATTTTTCTCTCCCAACATGATTCATAAAGAAATGTGTTAAAAATAAATAACTAAAAGAAAGAACTGGAAAGATTTGCATGAAGTGATGCTAAGCAAAAAAAGCAGAACCAGGTATATACTCTGCATAAAGATTGTGTGATGATCAACTATGAAATAATTTCTTCTTCTCAGTGGTTCAGTGATCCAAATCAATCCCAATAAATATTGGATAGAAAAGGCTATCTCCATCCAAAGAATTATGGAGATTGAATATAAATAAACACATACTATGTTCACTTCTTTTTTCTGTTTTTTTTTTCTCTCCTGTTGTTTTTCTCTTTTTTCTGATTTTTCTCTTTCCATATGATTTATAAAGAAATGTGCATTTAAAAAAGTTAATATACATGTATAACCAGAAAAAAAAAACAATTTTAAAAACAGTTACACTCACTGCTTGTAGAATTAAAATTTTGTAGAATCTCTTTAGAGAGTAATTTAGCATTGTGCAGTAAAAGTTATAAAAATATCAAATCTGTTGTAATAAGTTGTGACTATTACCTCAAAAGTGTTATTGAAAACATGCAAAAATGGGTTATTTTTTCAAAGATTTTCACAGATGTACTACAAATAATTACCAAAAATGTAAAAAAAAATTAAATATTTTGCAACAGAGAAATGACCGAATAAATCATAGTTTATTAAAATAGTGAATAATCATAATGACATTATGACTATCAAATCTGAGAATAAAAAAACAAAATCTGGAAATATCAATTGAATAAAATTGGGAACCAGAAGTTATTTATCACAAAAATGATCCCACATGAAAAAAAAAAAAAAAAAAGGAATGAAAATAGACAAATAGAATCTTTATGAGGATTAAGTGGAAAGAGGAGATTGCTTAGTATTCTTCAGACATTAAAATTAATTAATTTAAAAGTTAAAAATATTACTGACCAAATTTTAGTACTTGTATCAATTTTCATTGTCAATTTTTAAATCAATATTTTTCATTAAAAAGTAGAGGAAAAAATTGGAGCTTAAAAATTGAAACTTTTTTTCACTTATATTGGAAGGAATATGACAATCATTTTTTAAGCAAAACCCTAAGACTCATGAAATGTCATGTTAATTTTATTTTGACTGCACTAATTTGGAAAAATAAACTGCAATACATAAACTTCTTTGAACTAAAGCTTGAGGAATTCTGGTATGGAAGTTCTTTGACATAAACTTGCAGAATCAATTTCCTTTGACTTAACTTAGAGGACAAAACTTTCAGAGCCTTGATGATGAGGGTTCCTGATTGATGAAACAAAGGGGATCAAAATGAGGATTCTTTATTGTAAGAATTCATGATTATTTTTGAAAAGTTTGAAATTAACAATTATCTTTTAGTGATTCATTTAAGATCCCCCCAGATAAAATTTTCTGATATCTAGTGTTTAAAAAGATGAAGGGGGGAGGGGAAGGAGGGAGGATTCTGGGAAGATGGCAGAGTAGGTTGGTAAATTTCAAGCTCTTCAGATTTCCCCCCATAAATAGAACAAATCTGTGCCTCAAGACAAATATAGACTGGTGAAAGATCTAGAATACTTGGGGAGAAACAGGAGTCCTCCTGGTAAAACCAAACAAGATCTGAAGAAAGCCCTCATGCCAGGAATTAACCAGTATGAAATGCAAACACCTCCAGGCTAGCTCCACAGAAATAGTAAGTAGGGATCCTGGAGGTAGCTGGAAATTTATATGGAAATGTGGCTGGAGTCTTAGCAGGAAACTCCTAAACAGCATGAGGGTTTCCTCGTCTAAGCATAGGTAGACTGAGTGAACCTTGGCTGATTAAGAACACCAGGCCCAGCTGAGCTATGGCAACATGGCCCTGGGTAAGAAGGAACCACAATCAAAAGAACTAGGCCTGCAGCCAAAAATATCATAGTCAGAAAAATTATCCATAATACTGAATAAAAAAAAAAAAGGACATTCAATGAATTTTCAGATTTTCAGGACTTTTCATGAACCACACCTTAATTAAATAGAAAATTTAGAGTTAGTGTCAAAGATCAATTTCAAGGAACTTAACATGGAGTAATTGTTTGTATTTTTTCATATGGAAATATATACCACATGTTTAAGATTGAGATCAACAATAGGGTAGCTCAAAAAAAAGATCAGGAAAGAGTTTAGGTAAACAAAAATAATACTTATGTTATACAAATGAGATGCAGAGTAAGAATAAGCACTAGAGGGAGGGGAGGAGGGCTTCTAATTCTGGAAACCTACTCACATCAGGAATGGATTTAATAGGCAATATTACATATATACTATGAAGGGTATAGCACAATCCAAAGTCTATAAAGAAATAAGAGCAAATGGAGGGGTAGACAGGGGAAGCAAGAAGTTCAGGAAGAAGACAAAGGGAGGGATCCATGGGTGGAGGGATGTTTAAGTAATAGCAAGGCAAGTTAAGGAAAGATTCAGCAGGAATAGTAAAGGTATATGTGAATGTGAGGGGGCAGGATGTGTAGATATGTATGTATATATCTACATATGTATACATATCTACACATACATATGTGTATATGTAAATATATTTTTTCTTAACCCTGCTTGGAGGATGTTGGAAGGAATGAAAGGGGGAAAAAGCATAAAGTAAAAAAATACACAGAAGAGAACAAAAGAACAATTTGCAAGGAAATAAAGAAAAGATGGACACTCATGACTGTAATTTCTTCTACTAATATATATTCTTTATTGAACTAGTAATTCTTTATGATATATTTTAAATCTTCCCTGATGTTCTGCAATGTTTTCTTTTGTTTTGCTTTATCTTTTCTTGAATTTCTTTTCTAGTTTTCTTATTTTTTTTAATAAAATAAAATATAAGAAATAAAAAATAACTATTGACAATATAAAATATTTGAGATTCTATCTACCAAAACAAATCCAGGAACACAATTATAAAACACTTCACACATACACACACACACACACACACACACACACACACACAGCAAAATCAATAAACAAATAAGATAAATAAAACTTTGAAACTTATAAAAATATTAAAAAAACAAGACAACTTTTTTTTTAAAAGTCATATTCTTTTACATGCAGGGGCTAAATAGTGCAGTGAATAGAGTGCTTGATCTAGACTCAGAAAGAGGTAAATTCAAATTTGGTTTCAGACACTAGTTGTATGACCTTAGGCACGTCACTTAACTTGTTGGCCTCAATTCTTCACCTATAAAATGTACTGGAGAAGGAAATTGCAAACCACTCAAGTATCTTTGCCAAGAAAATGTCAAATTGGTTCACAAAAAAAGTTGGACAAGACTGAAGTGACAATGATAACACCAACAATCTTTTGTAAAAAACTAAGTAAATAAAAGATCAAAGGCTTTATTAGTATTTTCTCTTATCTTAGGTAATGCTATTATTAAAGCAGAATTGTGTTTCATCAGTTAAAAATGGTGGTTTTGATGAGGTTTAGCCAAATGATGAGGTCCAGATAAGGTATACCTAAATAAAATTAGGATTAATTGAGGTCTAGTGGCAGGGAATGAAAGGAGTCAAATAAAGCTCCCTTGCAACCCCTTTGGATTCGGTGCAAAGATACAGAGTTAAATGAGTTCTAATGGTGGCACAAGAGTCCTCTGTAAAGGAATTTACAGGCCTGAAAACCTAGATTGATAAAATAAAAAGTTTATTGTAGGGTTTGGAAGTAAGGTTAAAGTCTGGTTAGTAAAAGGTATTAGAGAAAGAAATACACTATAAGTGGCGGACAGAGAGTCTGTGTTGCAAAGCATGGTGCTTGCATGTTTCAACTCTGCCAAGAGATGATTCCCCTTGGCTCTTTTATTTGCTTGAAGGGGCCTATGGGTGAAGTCCCAGGTTGATTCCTCGAGGGCCAGAAGCCACAAGGTGGGGGTTGGGAAACCTGAGCAGATCATTAGAATGGGGGCTGGGTACAGCCCAAATTAGCTCAGATATGGATCTCTCCCCTTGGAATACAAAAGGTTGGTTTTGACCAGATCTTGTAAATCAAAGATCAGTCCCAAAGGGGGTTGGAGATCAGAAAAGGAATCTTAAAGGGGCTACCGCCTGCATCAGTTTGAGCAAAATCCTGCAAGTACTGCTTTTTCTGTAAAAAGGAGAAAACAATTAGAAGGATCCCTGGAAGGTTTTTATTTATTTATTTGTTTAGTTTTTGTTTGTTGTTAACAGAGACGTTTTCCCCCTGAAATTAAAGATTATATATTCCTTTTCAAAATGGGTTATTATTTCCATGTCATATTTATTTTTTTTGGATAACTCTTTTATAGTTTGAAAATAATGTTGATATTTTTCCTTTAAGCTTACTCATCCACTTTTTTTTTTTCTTTGAATAGTCATCTTATGAGTCTTATAAATGTTCTTGGCAGCTAACTGGGAAATGTTAATCAAAGGTTTAACTTACTGGGATTACAAATTATCCAACTTGTTAAATTCTTAGATCTCCATCTTTCTGATTTAATTATTGGTGCTGGTATTTATCCACCACTCAGTACAATCCATATTTGCCATTGACAATTAGATAAATTCTATTCTCCTAGCATTTTTCATCCTTTTTCTAAATGGTAAATCTGCTCTATTACTAAAACCTCACTCCACTGGTCTATTAACAAGGTTCTTGATTGTAATAACGTTTGTAATTCAGTCCAGGGTGATAAGTCTTAAACCTTGATGGAAAAAATAAATACTCTGCAACCTAGTAATAGCCCTAGGGATTCTGAAATGTTAATTTAGCTGAAAGTCTTTAACTCTTCTGTATACCACACTGCCTCCATTTAACTTAATATATTTCAGATCATCTGTAACAAATAATAATCAGGCTTCTATATATAACAAAGGAGGAAACAGGTACAAAGAATAGATACAATTTTAAAGAAGCCCCTAGCACTTAAAAAAATAGAATCTTAAGCCACTGGGAATTAGATAATGCTAATAATGACTGTATCCACCTTCCGCATAAGCAGTTTGAGTAAAAAGGATGCTGAGTTTCATACATAATAAAAGTCTAGTGATATAGTATCTGGTAGCCCTTCACATATACAAAATTATGCAATGAAGCAGCCAAGTTTCCTTATCAAATATGGCAGATTCCACATTCCATGTTAGTCACATTTCTCATTATTTTTCTTTCCTTTTTGATAACCATATCCCCACATCTTGACATAATATCTCCCACATAATAGTCTTGTTTAATGATTGACCGATCCTAGCATCATCTCCCATAGGGGGAAAAGAGAGACAAGGGAGTACAGGTCTCAAGGTTCAACCCTGAATTATCAGCTATCAATATGTATCTTTTCCCTGTCTTTTATAACTGCATCTTTATATGCTAAATGTACTTATACTTTTATAAGCCTTTTGGTTGTATAGGTCAGTTACTTGAGTCATCCGGATACCTGAACTTAGAATACCTTTCTAAATCTCCTGGTACACTATTCCAAGAGAATGAGTAGGCATTCTATTTATTGGTGTTCTAAATGTGCCTCTCCATCATAATTGTTTGAAATGGTATCAAATTCAACAGAATCTTTTCTCTTTTCTTTTCTTATGGCTTTGTGTAGCCACTATTAGCCTTTCTAAGATCAAAAGTGATTAAATATCATGACATAAATTATAAGAAGAAATAAGGTTACCATGTATGAATTGGTCAAAATGTATTGAATTAGACATAGAAACTATAGCAGTTGTCTAAAATGTTCCATAATTGAAAGGTCAGATATAGATAGCAGGGAAGCAGAAAGAAAAAAGGATATAGAATTTAAAATAACTGGATTAAAGTTCTTGTTCTGCCATTTATTTAGTTTTGTGATTTTGCATTATTTAGCTTCTCTGAATTCCAAGTGATTCCCCAATGAATTGGAAATAATTATTGTACTTCCTGTCACAAAAGGTTATTGTGTTGATCAAACTAAGCACAGTAGCTATATATAAAAGCTTTGTAACTGTACCCAAACAAAGGGAGAATCTTTGATTAGTAAAAGGAACTTCACTAACACACGTAAAAAGATCCCAAACCATTCACAACTAACACTGATGACAAAACTTTAAGTGTCAAGGGTTGGATATGCCCTATCTTCTTAATCCTGGACTCCATTCGCTGCCTTATGATGTCTCTCTATATACAAAGTATTATATAAATTAAAACAAACATACAATCAGAACAGTCACCTCTCAACTTGAGGGATCAAGTTCTTGTCCATTGTTTATATGAAATATTATCCACTTTATTTAATTGTTTTCCATGGTGTTTCATCCTCTACTATATACAGCTTATCACTTTCCCACAAGTTATGGAAAGGCGAATCCATAAGGTGTTGAGAGAAGAAAGAAAGAAGAACAAAGACCTAAGCACAAAGGTTTTGTTGAAGTAATTAAAAGTAATTCTATCTAAAAAGTAAAAAGAGAATCTTTGATGTTAAGTACTTTGGTTGTTTCAGTAGTCCTACTTTGCCACTATGTATAATTGACTAACCTAAACCTAAAAAAGCAAAAAAGTAGTTTTGTTGGTTTGTCTTTTTAATTTTTCACTACTCATTAGCACTAAGCAATGAGTGAGACAAAAAGATAAAATTAGCTCCTTGTCAGTAATCAGGAATAACTTTATAGAAGATGATTGGTAGAAAGGTTGAAGGCATCAATTAAAATACATATATATATACACAAATATATAAGCATGAAACTAGTAATTTTTATATCCATGATATCTCTATACCATGTTATGAACTATAATTTTTAAAGTGTCTTTACTAAGATATGTCTGCCTTCTTTAAGGTCCTAATTTGAAGTATCAGGAATAACATATGGGTGACCCTGAGTTTTTGAACTTTATGTTGATAGAGTATAAACTTTGTAGAGCCATATCTAGCTAGACAATCTTCAAGTGAAAATTCAGTCATGTTGTCTTTTTCTAACACTAAAGAAACAGATAATTTACATTTGAAGAGACTTATCACCAAGGGATAAAGTTTTGGTCACAATAATTCAGGAAAATATTTCTACTAAGGTAGGATGAGATCTGTATTGCTGAGCAGTATCTACACAGATGAAATTGTTAACCTTTTGAAGTATCAACAAAGGAAAGACCAATTTATTGACTATAATAGTGTGTGTTCTGAAAGTACATGGATAATATTTTGGTTAGCATAAAGCATTGTGCAAAATTTAAAGATCTCAGTTTCCTGGGAATTCATGAGAAACCTGAGAGGAATGGAGAAGTGATAAATTAACATTTAATAATTGCTTTGCTTGATTTGGGATCCAAAAATTTCTATAATGAATTATTTAAATGAGTTAATCTTTTAAAATCTTTATATAACAGCTCTCAGTGACAAAGGTGGCAGAGTAAGTTTGGCAATTTCCCCCCCTTTAAAGTACTTGCATCTTTATGGTCTTTTATGATTGAGTCAGCTTTAGCAATTTACTCATTTGACATTTTAGTCACCATCAGAATTCTAAGAAAAACAGTTTATTCTCAGAATTCTGAAAGAGTTGTTGATTTTGAAGGTAACAAAATAGAATATTGGGCTAATAAGGACACAACAATTGTTCTCTAATTATGGGACGAATTTAATTTATCTGATTGGTTGTTGTTTAGTCCTTCAGCCATGTCTGACTCTTTGTGACCCCATGTACAATAGCATAAGTAGGCCTTTTTATCCTCTGCCCTCTCCCAAAAAACTACTCAAGCTCATTTTCATTGCTTCCATGACACTATTATCCATCTCATATTCTGTCATTTTCTCCTTCTTTTGCCTTCAATCTTCCAACATCAAGGAATTATGTAGCCAAAGCATTTTAATTTTAGAATCAGTGTTTATCCTTATAGCATAAAATAATTTCTCTAAAAAATTGACTGATATGACCTTCTTGCTGAACAAGGAATTTTCAAAAGTCTTCTCCAGCACCACAACTCAAAACTGTATATTCTGTGATACTTAGCTTTCTTTATAGTCCAATTTGAAAAGTTTTACATTACTACTGGAAAAAACAAACAAACAAATAAAAAAACCAAAACAAAACATTGACTATCTGGACTTTTGTCAGCAAAGTGATGTCACTGCTTTTTAATATGGTATCTAAATTTGCCATAGTTTTTCTTCCAAGGAGCAAGGTCTCTTAACTGTATGTCTGGAATTACTATCTGCAAGAATCTTTAAGCCCAAGAATATAAAATTTGAATCTTCTGCTTCTTTTTTTATTCCTGAGGCAAGTGGGGTTAAATGACTTGCCCAGAGCCATACAGATAAGAAGTGTTTAAGTGTCTGAGGCCAGATTTGAATCTAAGTCCTCCTGACTTCAGGGCTGGTGCTCAATCCACTCCACCAATTAACTGCCCCCTTCCATTTCTTTTTCCTCCATTTTCCAGGAAGTGATAGGACCAGTTTTTAGGATTTGTTTTGTTTGTTTTATTTTAATGTTAAGTTTCTAGTCAGTTTTTATACTCTCCTCTTTCACTCTCATCAAAAGACTTCTTAATTCTTCACTTTCTGCCATCAATATAATATCATTGGCATATTTGAAATTGTTGACATTTCTCCTGGTAACTGTAATTTCAGCTTTTGAATTTCTAGACTGGCATTCTGTGTGATGTGTTATGCATAAAAGTTAAATGAATGAGGTGACAATATACAACCAATCTTAAGCCAATCAGTTGTTCTATGTTCAGTTCTAATTGTTGCTCCTTGACCTATGTACCTCTTTTATTATGATAAATATTTGAATCCTCAAGAGACTTAGTAAGATGATCTGATCTGATACTCCTTTTTCTTTTGAGATAAAGCTACATGTTTTTGTGATTATTTTATACAAAGACTTTAGTGTAATCAAGGAATCAGAAGTAAATATTTTACTGGAATTTTCTTGTTTTCCCCATAGTCTAAATAAATGTTGGCAGTTTGGCGTCTAGTCTCTTGATCTGTTTGAAAATCAGCCCAAACTAGTATTTCTAGGTTTTCAATATTGTTGAAGTCTGGCTTGCAAAATCTTAAACATAACTTTGATGCTGTGTGAAATTAGCACAACTGTTCAATAATTTGAACATTCTTTGGCATTGCCTTTCCTTAGGATTGAGATTTAAACTGACCATTTCCAATACAGAAGACACTTGATTTTTCTAAATTTGCTGGCCTATTGAATGAAGAACTTGAATCAGGAGTGCATCATCTTTTAAGTTTTAAATAGTTCCATTAGAATTCTATCACCTCCACTGGCCTCATTGTCTGCAATGCTTCCCAAGGTCCACTTGACTTCATTCTCCAGAATCTATGGCTCTAAGTCAGTAACCACACCACTATGGTAACTGGTAATATTAAATTCTTTCTTGTATAATTCTTTGGTACATTTTTATTCCCTCTTTTTAATCTCATCTACTTCTAGTCACTATTTTGGTCTTTTATCATGCCCATCTTTGCATGAAACATTCCCTTGATATCTCATCTTTCCCATTTTATATTTTCTTCTATTTCTTTGCATTGCTCATTTAAGAAAATCTTTCTTGTGAAGGTCCGGACTAGCTCCTCTGAAGGGCTCAGAATAAGTCCTTGCCCCACGTTGGGCGCCAAATTGTAACGTCCTGTGTGGTCTCTCAATTATAATCCTTCTCTGGGAGGAGGTCTCTTTTCTGTAAAATCTTTTCCTCTGTGAGCAGGGTTTTTGGGAAGCTTCTGGAGCCTCCAGCCAGAGTGAAGATAGAATCTTGAATCCTCTTCTTCCTGAATCCTGGCTCTGAATCTCCTCAAGCTTCCCTGAAGTTCTCTCAGGAAGTCTTGTTCTTCTCCCAGTCTAGACTCTCCTTCCAGATTGCCGTCTAAACTCAATCTCCCAGTTTAGACTGACTCCTTGCCCGACTACCCTCCTCTTTTATCCTAGCAGAGATTGGGCTAGTGAGAACTCCCAGGCACTTGTGGGAACTCCTACAGCCAATGAATTTGCTTCTTTAAAGGTATAAACTCCTTTAAATATGTAAACTCCTTTTCAGAAGTCTAAAGGTATGAACTCCTTTTAAAGGTTTGAACTAAAGGTGTGAACTCTGAGCTAGAGAATTGTTTAGACAACCTGAGTTATCAACTTGTAATCCTAACACTTTCTATGTAAGAAAATCTGTTCTTTGCAATTATGCATTGAGTTGGGTATATCTTTCCCTTTCCCTTTCCTTCTTTCCTCAGATATTTGCAAAACCATTTTGATTTCTTCCTTTTTTTTCTCCCTTTGGAATGTTTTTGTTGCTGTGTCCTATATAACAATCTGAACCTCCTCTGTCAATTGTTCTTCAAGTTTCTATTTCCATTTTTAATTCATTAAATCTATTCATCAGCTCCATTTCACATTCATAAGAGATGTTATTTAGATCATACCAGAAGAGCTGATGGTTTTCCTTACTTTCTTCAATTTAAGTCTAAAATTTGCAATAAGAAGCTCAGGGTCTGTTACAGTAAGCTCTAGTTCTTGTTTTAGATGACTATATAGAGCTTCTCCACATGTGGTTGCAAAATATATTATCAATATGATTTTGGTATTGATAAGCTATTGTTGTTTGTTTGTAGCTTCACTTTTTGGATTGTTGAAAAAGTGCTTTTTATGACCAGTGAGTTATCTTGACAATACTCTATTAATCTCTGCTCTGCTTCATTTTGCACTCCAAGGTTATACTTGCCTGTTATTCCAATTATCTTTTGACTTCCTACTTTGGTAATCCAGTTCTCTATAATGAATGTGATATCTTTTTTGGTAGGGGGCATTATTACTAGAAGATATTGTAGGTCAACAAAATTTAGCAAGTTTGGCCACTTCAGCATCAGTGGTTGAAGCATGGACTTGTATTAATGTGATGTTGAACAGTTTGCCTTGGATTCAAACATTAATCTTCATAAAATGTGTTTTATTGACTGTGAGGGCTAGTCCATTTCTTCTAAGTAATTTTTGCCCATAGTAATAACATAGTAAAAATTACTTGAATTAAATTCACCTATTCCTGTCCATTTAAATTCACTGACACCCAAGATGTCTATATTTAAACTGTCCAGCTTCTGTTTGACCACATCCATCTCACCTTGGTTCATTTATCTTTCATTCCATGTTCCTATGCAATATACTGATCTTTAAAGCATCTTCTTCCCCCTCATTTTCTCTGTCTCTCTCTTTGTCCCTCTCTCTATTTCTCATTGTCATCTTTAAAGAGAAAACATTTGTATTTTTTAAAGCACAGAAATCCCAGCACTCTACCTTTCTCATAAGGAAATTTTAATAGAGAAAGATGTAGGGGAATATATAAGGATGGCAATACACTGTTAGATATTAATATGCTAAGTAAAAACTCTTTGAGGACTAAGAATTAATTTAATCAAGACTATGAATAATTTTAGGTTAAAATATGAAATAAAACTCTTTTAAGGGACCTAAAGTATCAGATGTCAATGAAATGATATTTTGTGCAGTTATGTGTTATTTGGAAGATATTAAGGGATAAAGAAATGCGATTTTACAAGGACCATCCAGTCACATATATTGTTTTGATATTTCCCATCCTTCCTTTTCTTCACACAAAACTCCTTCAGTCATGATGGATGTGGAGGGCTCTCAATATTCACAACAAGAAAGTTTGATATTTCTACTCTGAGTATTTAAAAAGATATCTAAATCAATTGTAGTTTTTTTGATACCTGAAGACACAAAAGCAAGTGTTTCCTAACTATGCATTCAAATTTCAATAAAAACTGACTTAGGTGGTGAAATAATAAACCCTTGTTATATTTGTGGAGTGAATGGAAATTATAAATGTTCTTTAAGACTTTATATCATTTGTAAAAAGTTATATAATTAAAATGCATAATAAAGTTTAATAACTAAAATTAGCAATGAAGAAAAACTGTGATATTGTCCATTTATAAAACATCTAAATATTCTTTACACTGATTTTTTAAATCAGCACCGGTCCATACATCCTCAGAAACTTTTTTTTAAAATTGGGGACATACTGAGTAGCAAACAAAATGACTTTCATTTTCAAATATAGGCCACTTTTGAATGTGAGGGGTAAAGATAATAGGCAAGAAGAAAGAATTATGAAGCAGGTATGGGAGAATTGAACATGAAGAGAAATGAAAGAAGACTGTTAAGTACCTTATGGGACTATTTTTGTAAATTAACATTTAGGGAATCAATGTAAAACAAGCTAATACACATCTCACTGCTCAATGACTTCCTGCTTCATTTAACATTGTTTAGACAACCTCTTTTAGACATTTTTGACATTAGAATGTCAAGTGAAGCATATGCCTCTCTTCAACCCTTACCTAACTCATGCTTAGAAGTAGAGAAATTGTGGGTTCAATATGGTGTAACTTCAATGGATTTTAGGAAAGAACGTTTTTAAACGTGACTCTAGAAAAAGTAGAATAGCAATTATTTCTAAAGAATAGGTAGAATTAACATTTCCTGTGATACAATTAGATCTGAATAGAGATAATGTGAGTTAAATTCTGAGCTTCTCCCTGGACCCTCAGTTTTCTGATTTGTAAAATGGATTAGATAATCTCTAAAGCATACATCTCTAAAAGTATATCTATGATTATATTCTCTGTCTCTAGAGTTCCTAGTAGAATACATTGCCCAGAGTCAGGAAGACTTCAGGCCTCAGATACTTACTATCTGCCTGATTTCCAGGACAAGTCACTATTTGCCACAGTTTCTTTATTTATAAAATGAGCAGGAGAAGGAATTGGCAAACTAATCCAGTATTTTTGCCAAGGAAACCCAATGCAATCATAGAAAAATCAGACATTCCTGAATATGACTGAAGTAAAACATTCTCTAACTCCATCCTATAAGATAACAATGGACATATGGGAAAGTATAGGACACAATGAAAAACAATATCCTTAATTCATATAATGATTTACTTTAGTAGGATCCTTAAAACACATTATAGAATATCCACATATTTCCTTCCAACCAAGATGACTGACTCATGATTACATTCATGGACAGTCAATGTCCCCTTTAGAGTCATCAAGATCATAATCATTTCAATAAGACCAATTAGAATCTTTTTTAATGTTTGGAAGAGAGATTATAATAGCCAAATTCTCTTCTCCTATCCTCTTATCTTTGTTGACTAGTCTGTACTTTAGTATTAAAGACAAGCAAGTCCCATTTCCTTTCTAAATCAGTGAAGAAAATGCTTTCTATATCTTATTTTTTAAGAAAAGAAAGAATGATTATCTTGTTTGAAGTAGACTGGAAATAAGGTTGGTTCCTTGGTGATCAGTTTATGCAATTAAAGTAGCTATTTGCAATTGAGAATCTGATAAAGTTAGGGCATCACAGAGTAGATTCTTATTGTATGTTTATATATATATGTATATGTATATATATATATATATATAGTATTTACATATTTTATATACACACATATAGGTTTTATGTGCATATATATATGTGTATATATATGTGTGTGTATATATATATGCATATATATATACATATATATACACACACACACACATATATATATATATATATATATATATATATATGTTTATTTATTTATTTATATGATGTGCCACAAAAAAGTACAGGACTTGTAGTCAGAAAAATATTTAAAGCTTAACACTCACATACACAAACAGAGAGAGAGAGAGAGAGAGAGAGAGAGAGAGAGAGAGAGAGAGAGAGAGAAGAGAGAGAGAGAGAAATTAACTTTCAACAAAATGGAGTAGGAAGTCTTTCAGTGATCTTAAGCTCAATCAGTCACTTGAAGTTTCAAGAAGACTACAATTTGAATAATCAGAATTGCCATGGTGCTTGGCTTGGAGTCAAAAATATTTTATTTCCAACTCTTGCTCTGATACTTGGTAGCTGTATGATTTGGGACAAATCATTTAACTTCTAAGTACCCCTGGAAGGTTTTTTGAACACTTACTAGATACAAGATATTATGTATAGAATATAGAGCATATAAGACATAGATGAACCATCATGACCATTAGACTGATCTTTTACATAATGTATCAGAATTGAGAAATTCAAATGATCGTAGTCCTTCTCAATAGTAGCTTTGGAAGGCTATAAACATATTTTAATGATCCTGTCATTACAAGACTTGTTCTTGGATGTAATTACTCCTTTGGAAGTCCTTTCAGAGTCCATTTTCAAGCTCCATAAGACAATACCTCTTTAGTGCTACATTTAGTTTTCAGCCCAAAATAGGATTGACGAGTTTGATCCCTGATCTGATTCAAAATGTTTTGACTGAAATGTAATTTGGCTGTTTCCAAAAACCAAATTTTCTCTCAAAGATTCTATTTACTACTAAATGGATATTTCTAAATACATTCCATATACTCTATAGGTAGTTCCAACAAAGGAGTTCCAAAAATACTCTGGGCAATGACAGGATTGGTAAAAAAAAAAATTTACAACATCCCAAGGTGACTTTGAAAGGAATAATTCATCTGAGTTTATAAATTCTCATTTGCTATTCTTTTTAGTCACTCTTGAATTTACATAAGACCAAAAGACTTAAATGAATGAATGTAAGTAAAGTGAATAGAACCATGAGAACATTGCACACAGCAACAAAAAGATTATGTGAAAATCAACTCTGATGGGCTTTTTTAAACAATGAGGCAGTTCAGGCCAATGCCAATATATTTGTGATGGAGAGAGCCATCTATATTTGGAAAGAGGATTGTGGGGACTGAATGTGGATCAAAACTTAGTATCCTCACCTTTTTTTGTTGTTGTTTACTTGCTTTTTTTTCCCTTTCCCTTTTTCCCCTTTTGATATGATTTTGCAGTACTACAAATATGGAAATATGTATAGAAGAATTGCACATGTCTCACATGTGCTGATTACTTGCTGTCAAGAAGAGGGATTGAGAAGAAGAGAGAGGTAAAAATTTGGAACACAAGGTTTTGCAAGGATGAATGTTGAAAACTATCTTGTATGTATTTTGAAAATGAAGTTATTGTTTAAAAATAAAACCATCAACAAGCATTGGAAACATTATATGAGATGGTTCTCATTTGTTTAGCAATACAAAGAAACTCTCTTAACTTTGTTTTGGGGAATACTTTTGTTCTCAGGTACACTCAGGAATTAAATATGATCCTATTATTTTTTCTTTGACTAGTTCATTCTTTCAGTAACTCTCAGTTTACTGTATAAAGTCTAAATTGTGTCTTGTACAATTTATTCCTATCTATTTTCATTGTATATCCAGTAGATAGAGAGTGAATTTTCAACTTACAGTCATCAAATTGTTATATGTGTGTGTGTGTGTGTGTGTGTGTGTGTGTGTGTGTGTGTGTGTGTGTGTGTTTAAATTACCTTTAGCTTCCTTTTCTTGTGTTTTGTTTTTTTTTGTTTGTTTTTTTTTTTTTTGAGACTATATATCTATATCTCACCAGAGTTAGTAGTCAGTAGCCATTGATAAAGATCTATCTCATTACAAATCCGCAAAGTAAGTTTGATCTATTTAATTTCTACTCTGGGTCAATTTCTTCCTTATTCAGCAACTTCTTGCATGCCCTTCCCCTATCATCATATTGTCTTGGGAGAATAGGCTTACATATCTGAAGTTTAAGACTTTTAAGCTCAAGGATTTCGAAGTTTCAACTTCTCCACAAAATAAAGGGTACAGACAAACATTCTGGCTAGCCACCCTATCTATAGACATTCCAGTTCTGCTGATGAAGCTATATAGATTCTTCTAAGTACTATTCCCTATGGATTTTTTGGACATTTGCAAGCTGACAATGGGCAGAAGGATTCAAAAATCAATTTCAAATTCAAATTTATGTCCTAAGATTGTCTCCAAAGATATTACCCATATAAAAAGTACACCATCTGAGTTTTACTAGAAAATAATGACAATTTTAGGAAAAATAATTTATCCCATTTCTTATCCTTTCAGACATAATTTGTTGTAAATCAAAAATAAATGAAAGGTTTTGTTTTTCCTTTAATGTGAAATGTATACAAAATTACAAAGATAATACTAGGTTTTAGACTTAAGTCAGTACTTTTAGTAGAAGATTATAGCTAAGGCAACTTGAAAAATGACAGCAGCAACAGGACAAAAAATTCTTGAAAGCTTTTTTGTATTTTTGTCTATTTTCTGTTGATAATAGGTTTGCCTTTAGTTTCAGATTCTTAAAATTCAAAGTGACTTCTCAAACTACCAAGTTTTTTATGCTTAAAAATATTACTTCTAAAAATACTCTCTAGATGGAAGGGAGAATACAGCCTTGAGGTACAGGAAAAGAAGAAGGGAGTGGAAAGGATGTAGGCCAGTTAACTGTTCACAGGCTAAACATTAAAGGAACGCCTTTGCTCCATAAAAGTGGAACCTGAGGGATGGAAGGAAACCTTGTAACAAAGTATAATGAAGTTTCACATTGTGTAAAAAATATTTGTTACATTTGTAAAATAATAGAATTGAAACCATGAGTTCTTAATCTTTGAATCTTTGTGAGTATGTGTGTTTGTGTGTGTGTGTGTGTGTGTGTGTGTGTGTGTGTGAGAGAGAGAGAGAGAGAGAGAGAGAGAGAGAGAGAGAGAGAGAGAGAGAGAGAGAGAGAGAGAGAGAGGGAGAGAGGGGAAGAGGTAGAATGAGAATGAGAATGAGAGCAAGAGCGAGAGCAAAAAAAGGAGGGAGGAAGGAAGAGAGGGAGAGAAGACACATAGACAAGAAATAGATATATTGATCCCTTTGGCAATCTAGAAGAAGCCTATGAATCCCTCCTCAGAATACTGCCTGGAAATAATTGAAGGAAATACTAAAGTTCAGGTACAATAAAGATATAAATAAAGATATAAATTTTCTTCCATCCAATTCACTCCTGAAAACTCCAAGATCTGAGGACTCCGGTTTTAAAAAAAAATCTGGTTTAAACTTATGCTTCAATGTATCAAATGTCCATAGTATTACCAGGATATTTAAGATTCTGGTTGGTTTTCTGGAGGTCTTTGGACCAGCTTTCCTTTCAGCAGAGTAATCACCACGAGAATAGCCAGGGATAAAGTCCAAATTCTTTATTATCTCCTTCACAGTCTGTTCTCCTTGCCTGTGGCTTGGGCTAGCTTTCTGAAGGTCTTTTAGACAGGACTTGGTTTCAGTGGAAAAATGAAGGAGGACAGGCCACAAAGGTGGGAGATGGAGTGAATGGAATGAATATCTCTTATCCAGTCCTTGTTGGCTTTTATATATACTCTATTATAATTACATCATCATAGGTGTGAATCTTGTAGGTGTCAATCTTGTAGAACTATATTAAGTATCAGCTCATTAGATCCATAAAATGGATCATCACATACTCTTGTTTCTGTGTAAAATGTTCTTTTGGTTCTACTCACTTCACTTAGCATCAGTTCCTCTCTCTAGGTCTCGCTGAAATCATCTTGCTGATCATTTCTTTTTTTTTTTTTTAATATTTTTTTATTATATATTTTTTATATTATTATCCCTTGTATTCATTTTTCCAATTATCCCCCCCTCCCTCTACCCCCTCCCCCCAATGACAGGCAATCCCATACATTTTACATGTGTTACAATATAACCTAGATACAATACATGTGTGTAAATACCATTTTCTTGTTGCACAATAAGCATTAGATTCCGAAGGTACATGTAACCTGGGCAGACAGATATTAGTGCTAACAATTTACATTCACTTCCCAGTGTTTCTTCTCTGGGTGTAGCTACCTCTGTCCATCATTGATCAACTGGAAGTGAGTTGGCTCTTCTTTATGTTGAAGATTTCCACTACCATCAGAATATATCCTCATACAGTATTGTTGTTGAAGTGTACAGTGATCTTCTGGTTCTGCTCATTTCACTCAGCATCAGTTGATGTAAGTCTCTCCAGGCCTCTCTGTATTCCTCCTGCTGGTCATTTCTTACCGAGCAATAATATTCCATAACCTTCATATACCATAATTTACCCAACCATTCTCCAACTGATGGACATCCATTCATCTTCCAGTTTCTAGCTACAACAAAAAGAGCTGCCACAAACATTTTGGCACATATATGTCTCTTTCCACTCTTTAGTATTTCTTTGGGATATAAGCCCAGTAGTAGCACTGCTGGGTCAAAGGGTATGCACAGTTTGATAACTTTTTGGGCATAGTTCCAAATTGCTCTCCAGAATGGTTGGATTCTTTCACAACTCCACCAGCAATGTATTAGTGTCCCAGTTTTCCCACATCCCCTCCAACATTCATCATTATTTGTTCCTGTCATCTTAGCCAATCTGACAGGTGTGTAGTGGTATCTCAGAGTTGTCTTAATTTGCATTTCTCTGATCAGTAGTGATTTGGAACACTCTTTCATGTGAGTGGATATAGTTTCAATTTCTTCTTCTGAGAATTGTCTGTTCATATCCTTTGACCATTTATCAATTGGAGAATGGTTCGGTTTCTTATAAATTAGGGTCAGTTCTTTATATATTTTGGAAATGAGACCTTTGTCAGAACCTTTGCTTTTAAAAATATTTTCCCAATTTGTTACTTTCCTTCTAATCCTGTTTGCATTAGTATTATTTGTACAGAAACTTTTTAGTTTGATGTAATCAAAATCTTCTATTTTGTGATCAATAATGATCTCTAGTTCTCCTCTGGTCATAAATTCCTTCCTTCTCCACAGGTTTGAGAAGTAGACTATCCTCTGTTCCTCTAATCTGTTTATGATTTCATTCTTTATGCCTAAATCATGGACCCATTTTGATCTTATCTTGGTATATGGTGTTAAGTGTGGATCCATACCTAATTTCTGCCATATTAATTTCCAGTTTTCCCAACAGTTTTTTCCAAATAATGAATTTTTATCCCTAATGTTGGTATCTTTGGGTTTGTCAAAGATTAGATTGTTATAGATATACCCTTTTTTGTCCTTTGTATCTAATCTGTTCCACTGATCTACTGGTCTATTTCTTAGCCAATACCAAATGGTTTTGGTGACTGCTGCTATATAATATAGCTTTAGATCAGGTACACTTAGACCACCTTCCTCTGAGTTTTTTTTCATTAGTTCCCTTGCAATTCTCGACCTTTTATTCTTCCATATGAATTTTGTTGTTATTTTTTCTAGGTCATTGAAATAGTTTCTTGGGAGTCTGATTGGTATAGCACTAAATAAATAGATTAGTTTGGGGAGTATTGTCATCTTTATTATATTCGCTCAGCCTATCCAAGAGCACTGAATGTCTTTTCAATTATTTAGATCTGACTTTATTTTTGTGGCAAGTGTTTTGTAATTTTTCTCATATAATTCCTGACTTTTCTTTGGTAGATGGATTCCCAAATACTTTATACTCTCAACATTTGTTTGGAATGGAATTTCTCTTTGTATCTGTTGCTGTTGCATTTTGTTAGTGATATATAAAAATGCCGAGGATTTATGTGGATTTATTTTGTATCCTGCCACTTTGCTGAAATTTTGAATTATTTCTAATAGCTTTTTAGCAGAGTCTTTGGGGTTCTCTAAGTATACCATCATGTCATCTGCAAAGAGTGATAGTTTGATTTCCTCATTTCCTACTCTAATTCCTTGAATCTCTTTCTCAGCTCTTATTGCCGAGGCTAGCGTTTCTAGTACTATATTGAATAGTAATAGTGATAGTGGGCAACCTTGTTTCACTCCTGATCTTACTGGGAAAGGTTGAAGTTTATTTCTATTGCATATTATGCTTACTGACGGTCTTAAATATATGCTCCTGCTTATTCTAAGGAATAATCCATTTATTCCTATACTCTCAAGAGTTTTTAGTAGGAATGGATGTTGGGTTTTGTCAAATGCTTTTTCTGCATCTATTGAGATGATCATATGGTTCTTATTAATTTGATTATTAATATGGTCAATTATATTAATAGTTTTCCTAATATTAAACCAGCCCTGCATTCCTGGAATAAATCCTACTTGATCATAGTGTATTATCCTGGAGATGATTTTCTGAAGTCTTTTTGCTAATATCTTATTTAAGATTTTAGCATCAATATTCATTAAGGAAATTGGTCTATAATTTTCTTTCTCAGTTTTCGATCTACCTGGTTTAGGTGTCAGTACCATGTCTGTGTCATAAAAGGAGTTTGGTAGGACTCCTTCATCCCCTATTTTTTCAAATAATTTATATAACATTGGGGGCTAATTGTTCTTTAAATGTTTGGTAGAATTCACATGTGAATCCATCTGGTCCTGGGGATTTTTTCCTGGGGAGTTGATTAATAGCTTGTTCTATTTCTTTTTCTGAAATGGGACTATTTAAGCAATTTATCTCCTCCTCTGTTAATCTAGGGAGCCTATATTTTTGGAGGAAGTCATCCATTGCACTTAAGTTATCAAATTTATTGGCATAAAGTTGGGCAAAGTAACTCCTTATTATTTCTCTAATTTCCTCCTCATTGGTGGAAAGATCCCCCTTTTCATTTGTAAGACTAACAATTTGATTTTCCTCTTTCTTTTTTCTGATCAATTTTACCAAAGGTTTATCTATTTTATTGGCTTTTTCATAAAACCAACTCTTGGTTTTATTTATTAATTCAATAGTTTTTTTTACTTTCAATATTATTGATTTCTCCTTTTAATTTTTGTATTTCAAATTTAATTTTTGGTTGGGGGTTTATAATTTGGTCTTTTTCTAGCCTTTTAAGTTGTAAGCCCAATTCTTTAATCTTCTCTTTCTCTATTTTCTTCAAATAAGCCTCTAAAGATATAAAATTTCCCCTTATTACTGCTTTAGCTGCATCCCACAGATTTTGGTATGATGTCTCATCATTGTCATTATCTTGGGTGAAATTATTAATTGTTTCTATAATTTGCTGTTTCACCCAGCCATTCTTTAAGATGAGATTGTTCATTTTCCAATTACTTTTTGGTCTATTTACCCCTAACTTTTTACTGAATGTAGCTTTTATTGCATTGTGATCTGAGAAGAAGGCATTTATTATTTCTGCCTTCCTACATTTAATTTTGAGATCTTTATGTCCTAATATATGGTCAATTTTTGTATCGGATCCATGAACTGCTGAGAAGAAAGTATATTCCTTTCTATTGCCATTCAGTTTTCTCCAAAGGTCTATCATACCTAGTTTTTCTAATGTTCTATTTACTTTTTAAATTTCTTTCTTATTTGTTTTGTGGTTTGATTTGTCTAAATCTGAGAGTGCAAGGTTGATATCTCCCACTATTATAGTTTTACTGTCTATTTCTTCTTGCAATTCTCTTAACTTTTCCTTTAGAAAGTTGGATGCTATACCACTTGGTGCATATATGTTTAGTATTGATATGGCTTCATTATTTATGCTACCTTTCAGCAGGATATAGTTTCCTTCCTTATCTTTTTTAAGTAGATCTACTTCTGCTTTTGCTTGATCTGAGATAAGGATAGCTACCCCTGCTTTTTTGGCTTTTCCTGAAGCATAATAGATTCTGCTCAAACCTTTTACCTTTACTCTGTATGTATCTCCCTGCTTTAAGTGTGTTTCCTGCAGACAACATATTGTAGGCTTCTGATTTTTGATCCAATCTGCTATCCGTCTCCGTTTCATGGGAGCGTTCATCCCATTCACATTTACAGTTAAAATTACTAATTCTGTATTTCCTGCCATCATATTATCCCCAGATTATGTTTTTTCCCTTGACCCCCCTTATCCCCCTCCCCAATATTTAATTTACAGACCCCCCTTGTGATGCGCAACCCTCCCTTTTTTTTTAGTATCCCTCCCCCCTCCCTCCAAGTTCCTTCACTTATTCTCCTTTTCCTTTTCCCTTTTCCTCTCCCCCCTTTTAATGAGGTGAGAGAAAATTTTCTGAAAAACAAATATGTTAATTATTTACTCTTTGAGCCTCTCCTGATGAGAGTAAGATTCACACAATGATTCTCCCCCTCACTAAATTCCCTCAGATATGGTGTATTTTCTATGCCTCTTCCTGGGATGTAGTTTCCCTCTTTTTATCATTCCTTCCCCTTTTTCTGAAACGACCTCCTTCCCTTTACTACACCCCCCTTTTTTTCTTTTATATAAGTAAAATCAAATTATCCTTGAGTACTTTTTATATACCCACAACAGAGTTATAGTTCTCAAGGGTTCTGTGTACCTTTTTCTGTTTCTCTTCAGTCTTGTGGATGTAGATCAAATTTTGTTTAAGTCTGGTTTTTTTTTCTTAGAAACATATAGAATTCCTCTATTTCATTGAATGACCATCTTCTTCCATGGAAAAAGATGCTAAACTTAGCTGGGTAGTTCATTCTTGGTTGCAGTCCTTGATCTTTTGCCTTATGGAATATCAGGTTCCAGGCCCTTCTATCTTTTAATGTGGAGGCAGCCAGATCTTGAGTGACCCTTATTGTGGCACCTTGGTATTTAAATTGTTTTTTTCTAGCTGCTTGCAGGATTTTCTTCTTTGTGTGGTAATTCTGCAGCTTAGCCACAATATTCCGTGGTGTTCTTTTTTTAGGGTCTATTTCAGAAGGAGTTCGATGAATTCTTTCCACATCTACTTTCCCTTCTGTTTCTATTATCTCTGGACAGTTCTCTTTAATAATTTCCTGTAAAATAGAATCTAGGGATTTTTTTTTGGTCATAGTTTTCTGGAAGTCCAATGACCCGCAGATTATCTCTCCTAGATCTATTTTCCAGGTCTATAGATTTTCCCTGTACGTATTTGACATTGTTCTCTAGCTTCTCATTTTTTTTTTTTTTGTTTGTTTTGTTTGACTGATTCTTGGGTTCTCTGTGAATCATTCATTTCTATTTGTTCCATCCTGACTTTTAAGGACTTATTTTCTTCTTTCACAGTTTTTAGTTCTTTTTGTAAATGCCCAATTTCGTTTTTAAATGAATTATTTTGCTCTATTGAATTTTTTTCCATTTCCCTAATTTTTTTTTTGAGAATTATTTTCTTTTTCCAATTCAGAAATTCTATTTTCTTGAGACTTTTTTTATCTTTTCCAATTCAAAAATCCTACTTTCCTGTGATTTTTTAATCTTTTCTAATTCACAAATTTTGTTTCCCTGCATCTCCTGTGAATTCTTTATTTTTTCCAACTCCTATTTCAGGACGTTGTTATTCTCTATCATAGCTTCCCTTTCCTTTCCGCATTTTTCTTCAAACTCTCTTAACTTTTTAATAGTCTCTTCTAGGAGAGAGTTATGTGATGGGGGGGCAGGAATTATTCCCCTTTAGGTTGTTATCTGCTGACTCTCTGCTGTTAACTTCCTCAGGGTTGGATACGCTCTTTCTCTGTGTAGAAGGAATCTATGGTTTTTCTGCCTTTTTTGTTCATACTTAAAAAATCTTTTGGGGTCTGTCCCTGGGGTAGGAAATTATTTATTTACTTCTTTACCAGCTTCCTCCCAGACTGGATGGATGCAGTGGCTCTTGCGCCTGAGCTAAGATAGAGCTCTGGGAGAGAGTTCCCCACCCCCTCCCTTGAGGTGCCTCAGAGGTGACTAGCACTGCTGTGCCTTGAGGGCGTTGTGTTCTAGCTGCTTCCCTGAGGTTTGAGATTGAACAGTAAAGAAGGCACAAAGCCCAGCCTATGCTTCCTGGTGGGGCGTGGATGTCTGCAGCAGGTGACGTGAAAAGCCCCTGCACTCAAACTGGAAGTGTCTGCCAGAAACTGTGGTCCCTATTTCAAAGGTTCTGCTTCTCTGGGACTTCCGGAGCTGAGTTCCATACCCTCCAGCTAAGCTAGGCAGTATCTGCCCACTTGTCAATCTCTTTAACTAGTCTCAGGTGGGAGCTGAGGCCACACCCCCTGGTGCCGAGATCTGCTGAGTCACCCCCAGGATCTGGGAAAATCTAATCTATCTGAATTTTTAAAAGTAGTTTAGATTTCTCTTCTGAACTGCTATATTATAAGCAGAGAAGAGCTAACAGCCTGTGCCAGATTCCTTTATCTCAGTGGCTTCTCTGATCCCAGAGCCCTTCCCCGAGCATTCGGTGCAGTATGCTAGCACCCAGCCATCTGTGCTGGCCTCTCTTCTTCCTCCCCTGGGAACTGACCTTTTCTGTTGGAACTCCTGATTCTCTTCAGCTGGTAAGTCGCGCTTCCAGTCCTTGTGGTATCTATCAGTCCAGCGCTATTTCTGAGGCTGATTTATCTAATTGGTTGTGAGGGAGTAAGGATGTTCACAGAGTCGTGTGTTTCTTCTCCGCCATCTTGTCTCCGCCATCTTGGCTCCGCCCCCTAACTTGAAACTCTTGAAGAAGAGGAGTGGACTGGAGAATCTCAAGGGTGAATTCTCACTTGAAGATTCCTCAAAGTAAGAACTGACTGAAAACATAAATTATTACCATTCTTCTAGTCCACTTAGCTCCTCTTAAGGATAAAAGCCTTTATTTTTACTAATAAGGAGAGTGATTCACATTATTGAGACTTGTGACAACATGTTGCATGGGAACAGAGATGTTTTCAAACTTCTCATCCACATTTTTCCAATTGGCTCAGGTTAGACATCTAATATTATTCCTTTCCTTGAATACCATAGATTAAAGTCTAATATGAATTAACCAATCCATAAAGTGACCAGGGATTATATTGCACACAGTCAACTACTAAGAAGTCTGGATGTGGCACTGGAAGTATCACTATATTTCAAACCTTGCTCTGACAATGTTCTTAGTCTATAATACTAGCCAATAATTATTCAAAAGAAATGCATAATCCTATGTAGATAAAGTGATACTGAACATGTTTGTTAATGATTAACTTGGGCTTTTAATTGATCTCAAAAATATCACTTGAGAAAATATTTTAAAGATTTAGTCAAAAGATCTGTGTTCATATCCAGAGCCTGTCACTTACTACCTCTTTGACTTCAGGGAAATTGATTAATCTTTTTGAGTCTTAGTATCCTCATTTATAAAATGAAGCAGATTGAACTAAAAAGCATCTCAGCTTCTTTCCAGCTCTAAATCTATTATTCTGAGCAGTTCTCTGAAAACTTAGATAACTGATTATAATGTTCTTGTTGGTTTTCTTGGAATCAGCCAAGTAATCACCACAAGAATAGCCAGGTGTTAAAGTCCAAAGACTGAATTATTTATTGTCTTCTTGCCTGGGACCCAGCTAGTTTTCTTGAGAACTTTTCAGACTGGCCTTGGTCTCAGTGGGGGAAGTGCAGGAGGTCTGCCTGCCACCAGGAGCCTGACCGAAGATGGAATTGAATTGAATCTTTCTTTGGCTCCAAAAGCTTGATCTCCTGCCTCCAGTCAGCTTGTCTTCTCTGGCTCTGAATCCCCCCTTATATGTTCTACACTGAGTATAAAGCAATCATTATATCACTAGGGAACCATTATTTGTTGTAAGATTAGATCAATCATACTTAGAGAGCTACTAATTACAATGCTAAACTAGATAACACCTTGTAAGAACCCTTGTTTCAGGTTCAGCGTTCTGGTCCATATCAACTGATGTATTAAATTACCTTCCCCCAAAAAACCTACCTCATAAATTGTGTGTGTACTATACATACATACATATATATATATATGTATGTATGTATAGCATATAGAGTAAGTACAGTGTACATGTTTCTCTGCATGTATACATAACACACATATATATATACATAATATTTATATATAGATACTTTTATGTGCAAATATAATTTCCTCTGATAGAATATAAATACCTTGAAATTAAATGCTTCTTTGTTTTTTGTTTTTTTTTGTTTTGTTTTTTTTCCCCCCCACAGAGTATAGAGTAATGCCTGGTGAATAGTAAACTGTTAATAAATGCCTATCAATTAAATCACTAAAAATACACATTAATCTTTGCAAAGCACTATAAATATGTATATGTATTTATATGTATACAGACATATAGATATTTAAATATATGCATATATATCTAAATAAAATGTGTTTAACCTTACTTTAAGATGATAATATTTTTTTATTTGAGTCTCAAATAAATTAAGTAATATGTCTTAGTCACATACTTTATAACTCAGAATTGTCTATCCTGAGTCCAAGATCAACTTCCTTTCTACTATAGAATATTGTTTCTTATAAATCACCTATCATTTTGAAACTAGTGTCATGTTACATTGTCATCACTGGAAATTTTTCTGCACTTGACACATAGACTGTTCAGTAAGCTTCATTTTATCTTGATGCTTCTGTTTTATCATAATAAAATAATTCCAAATAAATTCTAAAAATCAAATCCAGTAAAAAAACAATCTTTCATTGAGAACTAAATTGGGTTTGATGTCTTGCTTAAAGCTGACCAAAAATGTCAAAAGGCTGGTGACGGGCACAAGATTAAATATTGAACACTGGATTTCTTTGTGTATGTGGAGTATGAAGCTCTCTAAAAAAGGAATATCATCATGGACTGAATTGTAAACATTTCAGACTGAAAGGCTAAGGAAGAGGATCTTTAAAGTTTATCACTGATGAAATGAGCCTTTACAGAATCTCAGAAGGAGGAACCTCAGAAGCCATATAGTCAAATAAATTCCTGCAGTTTAATTATAAACAGTTTTTTTAATGTATTTTTTTCTTACCATAGCTCCTAACAAGTAAAGGATAAAAAGATACCATGTAGAATTAAGTAAAGAGTCAATTAAGTACAGATCTGAAGTACTGGATTTGCAGTTACAAAATTCTCAGTTCAAATTCTACCTCAGACATTTACAAGTTGTGTGACCATAACAAAGTCATTTAACTTCTCTCTGCCTCTGTATTGAATAAGAGTTTAAATTCCATGGTTTCTAAGGTCTTTAATTCTACATCCATCAATATGGTTGTTGTTGCTTGTAACTAAAGATCTGGAAAAATAATAATAGTAATAATAAATTTTATATAATGTTTATGTGCTATATGCTGAACATTGTGCTAAGTACTTTATGGCAATCCTAGGAAATAAGTACTATAATGATGCCCATTTTGCAAAAGAAAAACTGAGACAGAGCTTAAGCGACTTACTCAAAAGTTACATATTTAATATCTGAAGCTAGATTTGATCTCAGGACTTCTTGACTATAAACCCAGCACTGTGCATTCATTGGAGATCTAGCTGCTCCTAATAATATGCAAAGAATAAAACAATCCTCACACTTACTTTCAAGGAGCCTATCTATATAAATTTTTACATCTATTTCTGACTCTATGACCCTATGAACACCAATCTTCAAATACAATTTAAGAGTTGACATATGGCTAATTGCAAACATTAGATTAGAAAATTCCAATGAAATCACATTTTTTCATGTGATCATCTTCTTGTCTTCCTTGAATTCCCAAGGCCTATAAGGAAATGAAAAGACACTTGCATCTTTGGAGAAATAATTGGGAGAAGTCCTGTGAATCTAAAACCTAATGCAAGACAAAGCAACAAACAAAAACCACAGCAACAAATAGAAAAATGAACAGCATCTTTATAAGTCCAGAAGAACTCCAGTTACTCTATTTCTGTTAGCTTGAATTAAGTAATCTCATTAGTTACTTTGGATTCAATTACCATCTCTATTCTGATGATTCTTGAATCTGTTTATCTAGCACCAACATCTTCACATACCTTCTGTCCTATATTTTCCACTGCATGCTGGACATTTTAACTAGATGTCTACTATATATTTTAAACTCAACCTGGCCAAAACTAAACTAATTATCTACCCCATCCTTTCCACTCAATCCTCCTCTCTTTTTAACATCATTATTATTGTCAAGGGCACTATGATACTTCTAGTCATCGAAACTCACAACATAGAGGTCATCTTTGATTCCTCACTTTCTCATACCCTTCAAATCTAATCTGTTTATTTTCCCTTTGTATTTTATTTTCTTTCTTTAGACACATCCCCTGAGGAAGGCTCTCATTACCTCATGATTGCACTATTGAAATAGCCTTTTGGTTGGTCTCCTGTCACAAGTCTGTCCCCACTACAATGCAACAACCAT
Organism: Sminthopsis crassicaudata; assembly: GCF_048593235.1. Classification (NCBI taxonomy): domain Eukaryota; kingdom Metazoa; phylum Chordata; class Mammalia; order Dasyuromorphia; family Dasyuridae; genus Sminthopsis; species Sminthopsis crassicaudata. The sequence continues at coordinate 81,047,898 of NC_133622.1, read as the reverse complement.
TTAGCAGTCAAAGGGATCTTCCTAAAAGCAGATGTCTGAAAACATCATTTCCTCACTCAATAAACTCCACTGGCTTCCTAACACCTCCAGGATAAAATATAGTAATTTATATTTGGAATTAAAACCCCTCCATAAGTTGTTCTCTCTATATTTCCAAATGTTTTAACCCCAACCATATATTCTATGATTTGATGGCATTAGCTTTCTTCTTTTTCTGCAAATAAAAATTTCTACCTCCTGACTCTGATCATTTTCATTGACCCAAATGCCTGTAATGCTCTTCCTTTTCATCTTAGCCTAGTGACTTCTCTGTTGATTTTCAAAGCACACCTTTATAGGAAGACTTTCCTGATTACCCTTAATTTTAGGCATTTCTTTTGTTCTTTAATTCTAATTTATTCTGTATGTGTTTGTTTGCATATAGTGGTTTGCATGTTGTCTCTCCCAAAAGGTCTTTGACTGTCAGCTGTGTTTGTTTTTTGTTTGTTTGCTTTTCTTTGTATCCCAGTGCTTAGTACAGTGTCACTTAATGCAGGAGACACTTAATAAATATTTCCTGATTGAATGATATAGCTATAAAATGAGGGGAAAATCTATTGGTTATTTTGAATTCAAATGCCATTTAGAAAGCTGTTCAATGCTATAAACCTTCTTGCTTGTAAGATCTTCTTGAACTTTTTCAATACCTTTTTGCCTGAGAATTTTTTATGTAACCCTGGGCATATAGGTATATAAAATAGGTATACAAATGAAATATTTACTAATAATAAGTCATAATATCTCAACTCCTACATTCAGTTATGCTACTCCTTACAGGACTTTAACCCTACAGTTTAAGAAGCTTCACTCTAAACAATCCCAAACAACAAAAGTCCTTTATACGCAACACATCACACATGATATGATGTAACACAAGACATATTGCATTATTCTATTAGAAACATGAAATGAATCATGAAAATGAATCAACACAAAGGAATCAAAGTTTCAGAAGTTCTGAGAAGTAATGGAAAGGATATTGACTATAGTCAAGCAAGGAATTAATTCATATAATCAAGGAATACAGACATGTGAGAAGTGGAATGAAATATATTATTAAGGATGTATACGTCCTATATATGATTAGTCATTTACCAACAGAAGGGAATAATGGATGGGCAGGCTACAAGTATGAAATATTAAAGGAAACAAAAAAGAGTTTCTCATATATTAGAATATGATCTAAAGTATGAGAATTAATAGATAGACATGTGTAAGAACTCCACATAATAAGTAGTTCATAATCATCAAAAAATGGAAGAGTATCTAAACTAATGAGTGGACAGATTAAGCAAAGTATGAGCCATTTCAGGAAGGCTGGTTTTTTTGTTTTTTTTTTTTTCTTTCAAGTTCTCAAATTGCTAGGCAATATAACTTTTACTGTAATTACTAGACAGATTTAAAGTTTCACTGTGGGACCATTGGGAAAGCAGGGTAGGGAATGTTTATTTCAGTTCAGGTTGAGAAAATGTACTTTAGTCTAAAAAAATATTGGAAAATGGAGTTTTCAAACTAAATTTACACTATTTACAAAGGGTTGAAGAGAAGATAGCACTTTTAAAATCTTCAGTATTATCACTTCTAGAAGCAGCTTTTTACAGTACCTGCAGTAAACAAAGAACAAACAATCCACTTCAATTCCAATAAAATCTTATCTTTCTCCATTAAGACCACTGAATGGATTTTCTTTTTATGTAAGTCAGACAATAATAACCAGATTCTTCCACAATGAGCTTTTAGAAATTAAAGTAGCTTTAAAATGGCTTTTGTTGGGACTGAGATAAACATTTGAAGAAAAGGAAATGAGTGCATTTTGAAAAAAAAAAATATAACTGAATTCAAAGACAATACTGACCTTTTGAAAGTGTGGAGAGATTCTGGGAGCCAAGATGGCAGAATAAGGCAGGAAATAGAATTTTCCGAAATTTACCTCTAAACAACATTAAAATAATGCCTCAAAATTAATTCTAGAATGATAGATCAATGAAAAGACAGGGCAAAATAATCTAAGACACCTTAGAAGGTTGGGATTAAAAAGTCTGGCTCATAAAGGTAAAAAGGAAGCACATCCCAGGACAGGCAATGTCTAGGCAAATCATTATCAGGTCATACCCCAGAAAGCCAATGGGAGGTCTTGAGCCCCAACAGTGTCTGAAGCTCCAATATTCTGGGGCAGCACCAAAGTAAGCAACTAGGACCTCTGTGGTCCTCTGACCATAACCATATTACCCATAGAACTAATACTGCACCTAGGTCCTTTCAATGCCCTTGCAGGTTATGAGACAGCACCAGGTGAGCAACCAGATTTCCCATAGCCCTGTAGCAGCGCAACAAAACCTAAAATACCTTCCCCCCAGATCAAACCTTGTTACCATCACAAGTATTTCAAAAGGCCACCATAACATCAGAGCAGCAACCTGTTGCTCAGCATAGCAACAGGTGAGTAGCTAGGACCCCTGTGACCCCACAGTAGCAGCAGACAAATGTCCAGGGCCCACAGCCTCTGACTCAAGAAAAATGTGAATTAGGCTCAAATCCCAAAAAGGAAGAAAAAAAAAAAAACTATTAGAAGAGCTCAAGAAGGATTTTTAAAATCAATAGAGAGAGGTAGAAGAAAAATGGAAAAACAAATGAGAATGATGCAAGAGAATTATGAACAAAAAGAGACAACAACTTGGTAAAGGAAACACAAAAAATGGGGGAAATGATGTACAAAAATTCACAAAAAATATTCCTTAAAAAGTAGAATTGGCTAAAAGGAACAGGAAATTTAAATGTTAACTGAAGAAAATAATTCATAAAAAATAGAATTAAACAATTGGAAACTAATAATTCAATGAAACATAAGAAATCAATCAAACAAAATTAAAAGAATGAAAAAAAAATCAAAGAAAATGTGAAATCTCATTGGAAACAACTATTCTGAAAAATAAATCCAGAAGAGATAATCTAATGGACAACGTGAAAGCCATGATAAAAAAAGAGAAAAAGAACCTAGACAAGAATTTCAAGAAATTATATTTTTTAAAAAAATGCCCAGATATCCTAGAACCATAGGATAAAAGAGAAAAAAAAATGCTGAAAAAGATCTCAAAATAAAACTTCTAGATATAGTATAGCCAAATTCCAGAATTTCCAAGTCAAGGAGAAAATATTACAAGCATCCAGGAAGAATCATTTCACGTATCATCTAGCCTTAGTCAGGACAATACAAAATTTAGCAGCTTTAACATTAACGTAGGGAAAGACTTAGAATATAATATTGCAGATGGCCAAAGAGCTGGGATTACAACCAAGAGTATCCGTTCCAAAAAACTGAATAAAATTTTTCAGGGGAAAACAATTGATATTTAATGAAATTAGAAGACATACAACCATTCCTGTTGAAAAGATCAGAGCTAAATAGAAAATTAGTTTTTCATATACAAGACTCAAGAGAAGCATAAAAAGATAAATAGGAGAGGGAAGATTCTAAGAAGACAGCAGAATAGATCAGAAAACTTCAAGTTCTCCAGATTTGCTCCACAAATTTCCACCTCAGAGTAAACATAGATTAGTGAAAAACAAAGACTTGGAACTGCTGGAACAATCCACGATCTGAAGAAAGATTCCAGGAATCAATCAGTGTGGAGTTCAAACACCTCCAGCTAACTCCACAAAAACAGCTAGTAAGGAACCCTGGGTCTAGCTGGGTTTAGCTGGAGCCTCAGGTGAAACTACAGAAATGTTCATCTTTGGGACAGCATGTGGAGTGAGGGGTCTGAGTCTGGGAAGACCAAGGAAACTTCTGCTGATTAAGAATGCCAAGCCCAGTTGTATTGCTGAGCAACAAGGGATCAACACACTCAATGAGCACAAAAGTCATGTGGCAGGGAGTTGTTGTCTATGGGCAGAAGGGTGTAACTTTGATTTGGGGTTCCAGGTCAGAAAGGAGACCTGAAATGCATCTATCAGCACCATCCCCTCCACCTCAGGATAAGAGGGGCACTATTATTTCTAATTAAAAAAAAAATAAGATGAATAGCCAAGCAGAAGCCCCTAATCAAAGAAATTTACTAAGGAATAGGGAATGCTGGAATTCATCTTCAAAGGAGGACAGTGAACTAAAAAAATAAAAACCTCTTCTATCCCAAAGAATAACCTACCTAGAAAGAATTTATAGAAGAACTTAAAAAAAAAGACTTTAAAAATTGAATAAGAGAGATTGAGGAAAAAAAATTTTAAAAAGTTAACCAACAAGAAAAGGAGATACAGAGATCCTTTGAAAATTAGAACTGGACAAAGGAAAGCAAGTGAAGTTATAAGATGCAAAAAAAAAAAAAAAAAAAAAAAAAAAAAAAAAAAAAAAAAGGTAAAGGAAAATAACATCTGGGGGGAAAAAAGATCAAGAGAGGAAATATAAAAATTATTGGATTATCTGAAATCTATGACCAAAAAAAAAAAAAGAACCTCGACACAATAATGCAAGAAATAATCAGAGAAAAATTTCCTGGAATAATAAAACATGAGGGGAAAGTAGAAATAGAAAAAAATCCACTGATCACCACCTCAAAAAGATCCTTTGTGGAAAACACCTAGGAATATTATTGCCAAATTTTGAAATTCCAGATCAATGAGAAAAATTTGCAAACAGCAATAACAAAAACAATTCAAATATGCTGGATCTACAATTAGAATCATACAGGAGTTATCAGCAGCTACAATAAAAGACCATAGGTCCTAGAATGATGATTATTGGCAATCAAAAGAAGTAGGCCTGCAGCCAAAAATATCAAATACAGCAAAATTATTCATAGTAATATTGAATGAAAAAATAATGGACTTTCAATGAACTTACAGATTTTCAGAACTTTGTCTCAATCAAACTCAAAGTTAATTGAAAATGTAGCATAAAAAAGCCAATAATAAAGATTAATTTCATGGAACTCAACAAGGGCACATTATGTTTTTTTACATGGAAATGTATATAATATGTTTGAGATTGACTTCAGTTATATGCCCAAAGAAGAACTAGAGATCATTATTGATCACAAAATAGAAAATTTTGATTATATCAAATTGAAAAGTTTTTGTACAAACAAAACTAATGCAGATAAGATTAGAAGGGAAGCAATAAACTGGGGAGCTATTTTTACAGTTAAAGGTTCTGATAAAGGCCTCACCTCCAAAATATACAGAGAATTGACTTTAATTTATAAGAAACCAAGCCATTTTCCAATTGATAATTGGTCAAGGGATATGAATAGACAATTCTCAGATGAAGAAATTGAAACTATTTCTAGCCATATGAAAAGATGCTCCAAGTCATTATTAATCAGAGAAATGCAAATTAAGATAACTCTGAGATACCATTACACACCTGTCAGAGTGGCTAGAATGACAGGGAAAGATAATGCACAATTTACGAGGGGATGTGGGAAAACTGGGGCACTGATACATTGTTGGTGGAATTGTGAACACATCCAGCCATTCTGGAGAGCAATTTGGAACTATGCTCAAAAAGTTATCAAACTGTGCATACCCTTTAATCCAGCAGTGTTACTACTGGGCTTATATTTCAGAGACATCTTAAAGAAGAGAAAGAATGTTTGTGGCAGCCCTCCATAGTGGCCAGACACTGGAAACTGAGTGGATGCCCCTCAATTGGAGAATGGCTAAATAAACTGTGGTATATGAATGTTATGGAATATTATTGTTCTATAAGAAATGACCAGCAGGATGATTTCAGAAAGGCCTGGAGAGACTTACATGAACTGATGTTAACTGAAATGAGCAGGACCAGGAGATCATTATATACTTCAACAACAATATTATATGATGATCAATTCTAATGGAAGAGGCCTTCTTAAACAATGCGATGAAACAAATCAGTTCCAATAGAAAAGCAATGAATTGAACCAGCTACACCCAGTGAAAGAACTCTGGGAAATGAGTGTGAACCACCTCATAGAATTCCTAGTCCCTCTATTTTTGTCCGCCTGCATTTTTGATTTCCTTCACAGGTTAATTGTACACTATTTCGAAGTCTGACTCTTTTTATACAACAAAATAACTGTTTTGACAAGTATACATATATTGTATTAACATATACTTTAACGTATTTAACATGTATTGGTCTACCTGGGGGAGGGGAGGGGAGAAAAGAGGGGGAAAATTGGAGCAAAAGGTTTTGCAACTGTCAATGTTGAAAAATTACCCATGCATATATCTTGTAGACAAAAAGCTATAATAATAAAAATAAAATAAAAAAAGCTTGATATCCATAATTGGGTAATTTAAAAGAAAGATTGGACAGAGTTGACTATGATCTGATTCTAAAAAACAAAACTATCTAGGAAAAGATAAAAATTGTTATCATATCATATAATCATATAATCATGTATTCATAGCATATAATAATTATACAAATGAGGTGCAGAGTAAGAACAAACACACAGGCATTAGAAGGAAGAAGAAAATTCAAAGTTCTGAAAACCTACTCACATTGGGAATGGGTCAAATATAGAACACTTCATATTTATACATATTCATATAGACCATGAAGCATATTTATATGTACCATGAAAATCTATGAAAAAATAAGGGAGGAAGGGAATAAGATAAAGTGAGATATAGAAGATTATGTAGATTTATGGGCATGGGACAAGGTGTGTAAATTAATGGGAAAGTGATAAAAAGGAAACAAAGTGGGCATAGGAAAGGTAGGGATCAGAAAGGTGCATAGATTAATGAGAATGGGATAAAGAAGGTAGGAAAGAGTTGAGGGAGAAGATAAGCAAGGGATCCATGGGTGAGAGAAGATTAAGTAATAGCAAGGCAAGTTAAGGAGCAGAATTAAAGTGAATTAGATAGGATAGGAAATAAGAGATATAAACAAAAACTATAACAAGGATCAGGAGTAGGTTGATTAGGAAAAAATGTAGGACTAGTAATCACTGATCTTCAACAAAATCAAACTTAAGGATTCAATCAAGAAACAAATCTGTTTTAGATGCATGTTTATATATGGTAAGTGTGTGTATACATACATATATACACGTGTGTGCATTTATGTGAATGTATTATGTGTATATATATGTGTGTATGAGTGGGTGTAAGTATACATACATCTATATATATGACAGAGAGAAGGAGGGTGTGCAGAGAGAGAGAGAGAGAGAGAGAGAGAGAGAGAGAGAGAGAGAAATATATAAATATATATGTGCTTAACTACAGCCTGCTTGGTGAAGGTAGTGGGGATAAAAGGAGATTAAAAAAAAAATAAAGTAAAAATATATATCAGAGAACAAAGAATTACCTACAAAGAAGCAAAGAAAAAGGGAAAGTTATGGATATAATTTCTTCTATTATTATGTATGCTTTTTTGAAATGGAAATTTGTTGTTCTACATTTAGAATTGTGGAGATTAAAATTATCCCACCTACAATAAGAAAGATTGAGGCATAGGTCTGAGCCAATGGCACTTTATTAAAGGTACATAATTTTCTCTAATGAAGTGGACCTCAGATCTTTCTCATGATTTGAAATGCCACTTCTTTCTAGGGCCCTATTTTTATAATAGGGCCAGAAGTCCAGTCATTCTGGAATAGCTGTAGCAAAGACAGATAATTCCCATGATTGATATGTGATGCATAAGCTAAAATAAATAATATGTTAGCAGGGTCATAAGTTATCTGGAGCAAGAAATATCTCCATACAAGATGGACAGGCTTCTCCTTAATTTGGACAAGAGGAAAGTACAAGTCCATGGCCTTAGCAGTCATAAAATGGTCATTAGATCCTATTGGACAAGTGGTTGGTCTTTGAGTATAAAAATATGTGGGGGGAATTTCCATGTAGTTGTGACTTCTGCCACAATTTGGGCTTGATCATCATCACAAGGCAAAACAAGGGTAGAAGGCCTATAATTTAAGCAAGTGAATTTAGAATCTGTAATTCACAACTCTGAGGCTTTATAGATAGAACTTTGATATGATTTTATCAAATTGATTAACACTGATTGGAGTAGAGTAGAGGTCTACATGAATTATTTCTTTCAGAATCTTCACTGATATTCTGCTGGGCATATGTCAATGTTTTGTTTTGTTTATTTTTCTTTAAAAGTATATAACAGGCATCATGATCTCAGAAAAATAAAACAAAAATAAAATATACTTTATTAAAAGAGATAAATTTCATTTTAATAAAAGTAACAGGGATCATGAAGTATTATCAATACAAAACACATAAGCACCAAATGGTATAGCATTCGAATTCTTAAAGGAAAAGCTAAATGAATTAATTATAGGAGGAAATAGTAAAGCTATATTCATGGATGACCTCAAGTTTCCCCTCTCAGAAACAAATCAATAAAACCAAAAACTAAACAAGAAAAAAATTTAAAGAGATGAATAGCATTTTAGAAAAGTTAGATATGATAGACCTCTGGAGAAAACTAAATGAAATAGAAATGATTATATATTTCTCAGCAGTACATGGAAATTTCGCAAAAACTGACCAAGTATTAGGACATAAAAATCTCTTAAAACAAATGCAGAAAAGCTAAAATATTAAATACTTTCAAAAGATCATAATGCAATAAAATTACTTATAATGAAGAACCTTGGAATTATAGATTTAAAATTAATTGAAAATCAAAAATCTAATCATAAAAAATGAATCAAAGAAGAAAGTATTTTAATAAAACATCAATTTCATTAAAGAGAATGGTAACAATGAAACAATATATAAAAATGTATGTAATACAGCCTTAAATGGAGCATTTTTCTTTAATTTTTCTTTCTCACATCGGGAGGCAGAGCTAAGACCTATTCCCCAAACTGCTCCAAATTCCTTTAAATAATGACACTAAATGAATTTTGGAGCATCAAAACACACAAAAAGATGGAGTAGAGCATTTCCAACTCAAGGCAACTTAAAAGATCAGCAGAAAACATTTGTGACATGAGGGTGAGAGTCCAGTATGCCATCATATATCCTCACAGCCCCAGCTCTGGGACCCAGTCCCAGTCCTGGCCAACCTTCCAGACCTTCCATCTCAGTGTCCAAACAGGAGCTGGAAGGTCAGCAGAAAAGGTCTGTGGAATCAGAATGGGATTCCAGTTCTCACTACCAGTGCAGGCTTGACCCTGGCTCCAGCTCCAGCTCCAGCTCTGACCCCAGTGTCAATGAGACAGGACTTCTAAATTAGCAGCAGTGCTGTAGGCTTCTGAATCTCTCAGCCCAGAGATAACAGGGAGGACTTGAAGGTCAGTGGAGAGGGTCTTCAGCAATGAGATGGGAGTCTGGTGTGCAGACCCAGTACAGCTCTGTTCAGCTGAGTCCCAGCTCCAGCCAACACACTAGATCTTACAACTACAGAAGAGAAACCCCTAACAAGCTTCAGGGCAGAAAAGAGTGTTTGTGGTCAGCTTCCTAGAAAGATTTCTGAAAACAGCTGCGCAAAATCCCTGAAGATTGGGACAATGAACCCTCCACCCTAGAAATATAGTCCTACTTTTAAGAAAGGGTTAAAAGCAGAGTAATAGGCTAGGGAAATGAGCAGAAAACAAACAAAAAAAAGTTTTTGACCACTGAAAGTTTTTATGGTGACAAGGAGGATCAAAAGAAAGAATAACATATATACTTAATTGAGTATAAAATTTTATCTTATCCAATAGGAAAGTAAGAGGAATTTGTACAAGAATGAAATGGCTGTAAAAGGGAGGACACATAACAAAAGAAAGTGGTCAGAGCAAAACAGACTTTTAAAGACACACTCAGAAGATAACAACAAAGTTGAAGCTCCTATATCCAAAGTCTCCAAGAAAAATAAAAATTGGGCTCAGACCAAAGGAACTTTGAAAATCAAGTAAGAAATATAGAGAAAAAAATTAGGGAAAGAATTGAGACAGCTGCAAAAGGAAATACAAAAAGCTAATTAGGAAAAATACATTAAAAAGCAAAATTGGCCAATTGAGAAAGGAAGTACAGAAGCTCATTGAGGAAAATAATTCCTTAAAAAATAGAATTGAGCATATGGAAGCTAATGACTTTATGAGAAATCAAGATAAAATAAAGCAAAACAAAAAAAAATATAGAAAAAGTATGTGAAATACCTCATTGGAAAAACAACTGAGGGAGAAAATAGATTCAGGAGAAATATCTTAAAAATTATTGGTCTAACTGAAAGTCATGACAAAATAAAAAAGAGCCTGGACATCATCTTTCAAGAAATTATCAAGGAAACTGTCCTGATATCCTAGAATCAAAAGGTAAAATAGAAATTGAAAGAATCCACCAATTACCTCATGAAAGAGATCCCAAAAGTAAAACTCTCAGGAATATTATAACCAAATTCTGAAACTCCCAGGTCATGGAGAAAATATTGTAAACATCCTGAAAGAAAGAATGGCACAAAATTTAATAGCTTCTACATTAAAGGACTTGGAATATAATATTAAGGGGAGCAATGGAGCTAGAAGTACAACCAAGAATCATTTACCCAGAGGAAAAGGTGATCATTCAATGAAATACAGAATTTTCAAGCATTCATGATGAAAAGACCAGAGCTGAATGGAAAATTGATTTTCAAATAGAGGACTCTGGAGAAGCATAAGAAGCATAAGCATCAGGAAAGTGATATAATAAGGGACTTGAAAAGGTTTATCTGTTTACATTGCTACATGGGAGGATGATACTATAACTCACTAGAACATTCTCATTATTATGATAGTTAGAAGGAGTATATGTAGACAGAGGGCACGAGTGTGAATTGAATATAAAGGGATAGTATCTTTTTTTCAAAAAATGATGAAATCAAAGGGTGAGAAAGGAATTTCCTCTCAGGAGTATAATCATCCATGTACTCTGAAGGACTTATAATGAAAAATAGTATCTGTACCCAGAAAAGAAGCTTATTATGTCTGAATACAGTTTGAAGCATTCTCATTTTCTCTTTCTATATTTTTTAACTTAATTTTTCTTGAAAGTTCTTATTTTCATTAGGGTGAGAGATCTATGTTTTTTTTTTTTTTTTTACAACATGATTTTTATGGAAATATTTTGCATAACTCTACATTTGGTTTCTTAATTGTGGAGGTGGGGATAAAGGAAAGAACCTAGAACTCAATTTTTTTTTTGTTTTTTTTTTAATGTAACTGAGGGAAGATATTAATAAATAAAGCAAATACAAAAAAAAGTTCTTGCCTCAGTAAAATAGATATGGAATAGATCATTGTGCATTATGCAATCTATTATGGGTGTGCATTTTCAAAGAAAAAAACAAATTAAACATTTCCAACTAAATGCAAAATTAAAAATTCTGAAAATCAAAATAGAAATTAATAAATTTGAAAGTAAAGAAACTCTTGAACTAATAAATAAAACAAGGGACTGTTACCAATTCTCAAACCAAAATAGGTAAGTGTCCCACCCATAAATATGAAGTTAAAGAGAAGCTTTTTTTCCCAATTACATGCCAATAAATCTGACAATCTAAGGAAAATGGATGAATGTTTAGGAAAAATATAAAGTATTCAGATAAATAGAAGACCAAACAAAATATTTAAGTAGCTGTATCAGGAAAAATAAGTCAATAATCCACAAATGAAAAGAAATAATCCCTAGGGCAAGATGAAATCACAAGTAATTTTTTTAATTTTTTTTTATTATAACTTTTTATTGACAGAACATATGCATGGGTAATTTTTTACAACATTATCCCTTGCACTCACTTCTGTTCCAGCTTTTCCCTTCCCTACCTCCACCTCCTCCCCTAGATGGCAGATAGTTTTATACATGTTAAATATGTTATAGTATATCCTAGATACAATATATGTGTGCAGAACTGTACAGTTCTATTGTTGCACAAGAAAAAATGGATTCAGAAGGTAAAAATAACCTGGGAAGAAAAACAAAAATGCAAGTAGTCCACATTCATTTCCCAGTGTTTCTTCTCTGGGTGTAGCTAATTCTGTCCATCATTGATCAATTGGAACTGAATTAGATCTTCTCTTTGTTGAAGATATTCACTTCCATCAGAATACATCCTCATACAGTATTGTTGCTGAAGTATATGATGTCCTGGTTCTGCTCATTTCACTCAGCATCAGTTCATGTAAGTCTTTCCAAGCCTCTCTGAATTCATCCTGCTGGTCATTTTTTACAGAAGAATAATATTCCATAACATTCATATACCACAATTTACCCAATGTTCTACAATTGACGGGCATACAGTCATTTTCCAGTTTCTAGGCACCACAAAAAGGGCTGCCATTTTGGCACATACAGGTCCCTTTCCTGTCTTTAGTATTTCTTTGGGATATAAGCCCAGTAGTAACACTGCTGGATCAAAAGGTATGAACAGTTTGATAACTTTTGGGGCATAATTCCAAGTTACTCTCCAAAATGGTTGGATTTCACAAGTAATTTATAACAAATATGTAAAAAAATGCAATTAATTCTAATACTGTGTAAACTATTTCAACAAATAGGTAAAAAAGAATCCTACTTTTTTGTCTTAAATGTGATGCTGATATCTAAACAAGAAAGATCAAAAGCAAAAAAAGAAAATGATGGACCAATTTATTTAATTACTATGGATGCAAAAAAAAATGACTATGGGTTACAAGGACATTAGATCAATATATCATGAAGATTGTGTTCTATGAAGAGGTAGGATTTAAAAAAGGAATTTATAATTTATAATAAATTTGGATTTATAAAAGGAATGCAGGATTGGTTCAATACTAGAAAAATTATCAATATAATTGACCATATCAATAAAAAAACTTCAAAAATGATATGATTATTATCAATAAGTGCATTAACATTTTTGAAATATTATACACTCATTCTTATTTAAAAGAACAGAATGTGTAGGAATAAATGGAGTTTTATTAAAATAATAATTAATATTTTTCTAAAACCATCAACAATAATTATAAAGAAGATGTCAGAAGTTTTTCCAATAAAATCTGAACTAAAGCAAGGATGGCTGTTATCACCATTATTATTCAGTATTGTACAGAAATGTTATCTCTGTAACCACGTCAGCAAGAAAAAGAAAAAGAAATTGGAGGAATTAGAGTAGGCAATGAAGAAACAAAAATATGACTCCTTGAGGACCAACTTAAAAATGTTTAAAACAATAAAACAAGTTGCAGGATATAAAATAAACCTACACATATCATCAATATCTCTATTAAAAAAAAAAAAAGGCCAGCAGTCAGAGAAAAGGGAAATTCCATTTAAAATAAATGTAGACTATACAAAATACTTAGGATTCTACACACCAAGATAAATCCATGAATTATATGAAAATAACTCCACATAGATAAAAGTAAATTTAAACATTTGGGGGAAATATTAATTGCTTGTGAGTAGCAAATATAATAAAAATGACAAGTCTACACAAATTAATTTACTAATTCAATGCCATACTAGTCGAGTTACCAAAAAAGTATTGTATAGAGATAGAAAAATAATACTATAATTCTTCTGGAAGAATAAAAGGTCAAGGATATCAAGAAAATCAATAAAAAGTGCCATATCTAACAGTATGAAATGTCAAAGTATATCTCAATACGTTAATCAAGAAAACAAAATTATATTGGCTAAGACATAAATTGCTAAATTAGTAGAAAATAAAGTATTGTGAGAAATGAATAAATCATTGACTTCATCTTGTGACTCAATTCTGGATCTATTTCAGATTCCCTTTCTATTTAATTATGGTCTAGACCAGGGGTTTTCAAACTACAACCGTAGAGACAGAGGCAGCTCTGGTCTGATGGATTATGGCAAATGGGCCGAGGAGACAGAGTTTTTGTTTTTACTATCGTCCAGCCCTCCCACAGTCTGAGGGACAGTGAACTGGCCCCCTATTTAAAAAGTTTGAGGACCACTGGTCTAGACCAATTTCTACCTTATGGTTTATTCAGCTATGGGAATTATGATTAAAAAAAAAAACAACTCTTTTTTTTTTTTTTTTTTTTGGAGGCTGGGGTTAAGTGACTTGCCCAAGGTCACACAGCTAGGAAGTGTTAAGTGTCTGATGAGACCAGATTTGAACTCAGGTCCTCCTGAATTCAAGGCTGGTGCTCTATCCACTGTGCCACCTAGCAGCCCCCCAAAAAAACTCTTTTTGCATTATTTGAACCTAGTCCTGTATGACTTGAAATCTGGACAACCTATTTTTACTGCTTGGAAAGCCTTAATTATGGTTATGCTATTATGAGAGGTAACCCAGTCAGATCCAAAAATTGATGCAAAGAGTTTTCTCACAATCATATATTTTAAGCAACCTGTATTCCTATCTGAAAACTGGCCTCACATGTGTCAACCAGTTATTTTTCCTTATTCCTTTGATTGAATGTAGACTCTTGAGTGGAAAAGGATACTTCTTTTTTTTTATTTTAGAGGAATGCATCTGTTTGCCTTTCCCCTCCTAAACTGGAAGGACTTTAATTTTTTCTTAAATTAGATTATCTAAAAATTACCTTTAAAAATCTGGTGTTTATGCAGTTCATTGCTTTTAAAAAATTAATTGTTTTACTTTATTAATGATTTTTCATATATAAAAATCTGCTTCATTCTATATGCAGGATCTTAGGCCTAAATGGAGAGTCATTGGCCCTTTAATTATGCCTTTTTTTGCTAAAAAACATCATAAAACTTGTATTCTTTCCTCAACTATTACAGTATACATACAGAGTAGAAAGGATCATAGCAATCTAATGTTCAATAAACCCAAAGATTCAAGCTTTTGGGGACAAGAACTCAGTATCTGAAAAAAAATTTTTGGGAAAACTAGAAAGTAGTTTTACAGAAAGAAAAAGGAAAAGGAAGTAAATGCACAAAAATGTTAAAAGCAGTTCTTTTTGTGGTAGCAAATAACTGAAAATTGAGAGCATATTCATCCATTAGGGAACTGACTAAAGAAGTTATGGTATATGATCGAGAAAGAACACTGTTATGGTATTTTTTTAAAAATGAGAAGTCAGAGGGTTTCATAAAAACTGGGAAGACATAAATTGATGCAAAGTGAAATGAGCAGAAACAGGAGAATATTATATACAGTAACAGAAATTAGTATAGTGATGATCAATTGTGAGCTATTTTGATCAATACAATTATCCAAGACTCATGAATAATTCCAAAGAACTTATGACCAAATTTTTATGTATTTCCAAAAAGAAAATTGATAAAGTCTGAGTGCACATTGAAGTATTTTTTCTTTCATTTTATTTTTCTTGCTTTTTTTCCCCAACATAGCTAAGATGGAAATATGCTTTGCAAAATTTCACAAATATAGTTATAACATTTCTTATCTTCTCAGTGGGAAAGGATGAATGGGAGGGTAAGAATTTGGAACTCATTTTTTAAAATGAATGTTCAAAATAAACAAAAAAATTTAAATATTAAACTAAATGTTTTAAAATTATTTTTAAATATTGAACTAATTCTTTAATATTTGGTATTGCTTTAGATCCATAAGTGAATATAATAATAGCATCTATCTCCTTGCTGTGAGGATCAAATTATATAGCATATATTAAATTCTTTGTAACCCTTAAAGCAAAATATGAATGCTGTCTATTATTGTTATATTTAGATTGGAGTTCTCTTAAGGGAGGTCAAGAATGTGCAAAGAGGAATGAATTGATGAATGAAAAAAAATTTTTAATCACTTAGTGTATTCCAACCAAGTATTAAGTCCCGATAAGAATTCTTTTGAAACAAAGTAAACTACCTTTTCCTCAAATCTTACATAGCCTTTAGTTACTGAGTAGGCATTGTTTCAGACAAACTGAAACTTTAGTTTAAAAGGTCAAGATCTCCCATTGGATCTTGGACTATCACTAGATATAGGTCTTACCAATGGATTTCAATTTCTCTGGAGAAGAAAACAGAACTAATGACTTTGTGCCTTTGCTTAATCCAATTCCTTTGAAAATTAAGGCATCACCATCTAAATGCCATTGGTCCTCTTGAAGAATGAAGGACAAGCCATGAGACCAAAATTTTAAAAAAGCAAGATAATCCTTGCTTTCAAGTACTCCATATTCTAATAGGGGAAAAAACAAATAGGGTTGGGGGATGATGACTAGGGAATTGTATTTTTGAGGCGATAGAACAAAAAGGCTAGTCTTTATTGGAAGCAATAGTTGTGGTGTCTTGATTATGATTCCCAGAAAAAGTAGATAAATAAGTAAGAATACAATTTGGGGAGGAAGAAAAACAATAATATGTATAGCTGTATGATGAGTAATAAAAAAGATCAGCTGGTTATAACCCAGACCCAGTGTGGGATCAGCAAGAGCTCATTCAATTCTACTCCCTTCTGCTAGGTTGGAAGCTGAATGTTATATCTTGCTGGTTGAGCCAACTAGAGACAGAAAGAGGAGGAATAAAAGTGAGCACACAGCTTGAATAAGATCACACCATGTCCAATGTGAATCATTCACTGGGTCTATAAGTTTATCAGAAATGTTCCTTTCATTCTTTTTGTCAAAGAAGATAAAGTAATATTGAAATTAAAAAAACCTTTGAAATCATTCAAATAAGCATGGCTCAGTCATCTATGTGGGCAAAATAAGAAAATAAACCATCAAGAAATAGTCTAAATAAAATATCCCATGAGAGAGAAGAGAATATTCACATCAATGCCTTTATAAAACATCATACCTTGGTACCTGGGAAGGTAATTTGTCTCAACCTCACAGTTTAATTTGTTTCTCTTGCCTTTCTGTGGAAATATACCTATGACCACCCACAGATAGACTGTGATAGAGAACCACATTATTCTGACAGTGTTTAAATGTCCTGGGGACAATGAGGATTGTTGTGGGCTAATCCTAGAAGCCTGCATTTTAGTTTCCTAGAGTTATCACAATTGTCCCAGAGACCATAGTAAACATAATGGTCTAATCAGAGTTCCTATTAACTCTGTAGGAAAATTCTTCCTCCATTAAAAATCTCTTTGATAATATTTTTAAAGGAAGGAAGAAAGGAAGTAAGAAAGGAAAGGAAAGATAGAAAGAGGAAGGGAAAAAGAAAATGATCACTTCCTATTCTTAGAATCTGCTTTTTTAAAAAAAATGCTTATCCCCTTGAAATCTCATAATGTGGCTCTCTCTAGTGAAAGATTAGCCCTTTGGTCTGTGCTATTTTAGATGAGCTTATTTAGCTATGTAAATATGTCAGCAAAAAAATGAGCTAATTATATAAAACCACTCACTTAGTTAACAGCTACTATGGATTATTTTCACAGAAGTATCCTCCAGAACTCTGCAGGGAATATGTCCTGATGTAAATTCACAACAACAATAAAAGGTATTTGAGGTATATCCATAAAGCAGGCAACATGGCTCTCTGCTCTTTGATTGTGAAGAGAAGCAGACTTGGAAGATGACCAAAAATCTAAATGTATACCTGTAAATTCTAAAGAGAGTACTGAAGTAAGGTTCTAAACTTCAATGTTTTTAAGGTAATCAATTCCTTTTTTCTTATCCTTCCGCCTAAATTATCTTTTCTTGGATTCATTTTGCAAAGCTTTAGGATCTGGGAAATTATGGACAATTATCCTACATATGCCCTGAATTTCAATTATTTTCTTATCCAATTACTAACTTTAAAATGAGGGATTATGAGATATTCTCTTTGCTTTCTTTTAGCATCAGTTTGGATGTTATTATTGTAATGTGGGTTACACAGTGCATGTATAGAAATCCCTTGCCTATTTCCAGCAAACCATATGTTTGTGACTCAATACTGTAAGGGCTTATCACTTTGAAATGAGGAAGTCTGACACTTCCTACAATGTGTGACTCCAAAGGGCTTGCACTTCCATATAATAGTCCAATCCTCTCCTTGGCCACTGAGTAGGTGAATTGAGTAGGAAGAACTGATGATGCAATGGATCTATAAAAAGGAAATTACTGCAACCCCGATTTCTTCTTCTCCTCTTACAGTATAAATATCCTTCAGCTTTTCTAGATTGCTTCCCTCCTCATCCTGCCACATGAATATAAGGGTGGACAAAGATCAGTACTCTTCCGGTCATCACTGAAAGTCTCCAAGTTACAAGATCTGACCCTGGAAAGTCAAAGGTCAGGTCAAAGAGGGTAGATGGATGGAACCAGAATTCCTACTGTATAGTCTTTTAAGCAAGCACACATTCAGCATTTGAATATGGCCATCCCAACAGAATTATGAGCTATACAGTAGAGTTTAAATGCTTAGGTATGAAGTTCAAGGACTGACCTGCCAAATGATCTTCAGAATCTCCCTGAGACCATTCAAATAGAAGATATTCATTTTTCTGACCTGGTGCTGGTAAGCTGTCCAGATTTCACAGGCATACAATAAAGCACAATGGCTCTATAGAACTTCAATTTGGCAAATACATATTTTCTCCAACACATTCTTTCAGAATCTCCCAAATGCTGAACTAGCTTTGACAATGCCTATATCAACCTTATCAAATTGTCTTCCACTATTCACAGGATGGGCCTATGGATAAGATATTAGTTTTATTCTACTTGACCATAGAGAGAAAAAAAATAAGAACAACAGTAGAATGTAGATATGAAGATTGGAAACGTAAGGAGGGACTTCCTAAGGCTTGAAGTTAATCCAAGGTTGAATGGGCTACCATGAGAGATGGAAGTTTCCTCTACAGTGGAGTGATTTATGTAAGGGCTAGAACACTAGTTACCAGGGATATTGTAGAGGGAATATTATATAGATTGGAGTAAATGACCAATGAAATACTATCCAACTCTATTCTATAATAAGACACTGACATTTGGTAAATGATATATGCTTATTCTGCATCATATATGAGAAGAATTTTAACATGTCTCTTATATATAGAAGATGAATTATGGCATAGTGGGAAACTGGAGTCAGAGAATCTAAATGATATTTTTTATTTTATTACTTTTGTGATCTTGGGCTAGTTACATTAACTCCTTAGCACTCATTTTCTTCATCTGTAAAACCCAAAGTTAGATCTGATGGTTGCTGAGGTTCTTTTTAGCTTCTATAGTCCTCAAATATTATAGACAGGTAGAAAAGAACCAAAGTGAGAAAAGATTGACCAAGAGCCATCAGTCATTGAATATCTCCATATGTTCTGTATTTTTAAAATGGAGAGGTTTTTTTGAAACAACAACAAAAAAAGTCAAAAAATAATCTCTGCCCTCAAGGAGTTTATAATCTAATGTTATGAAAACTATGTGAGAATGCTATGCCTTAAGGAAAAGGCTGATTAAAAGTATAAAAAACTTCAAAGAGATAAAAATAAAACAAAAAACAAGAATAAATTATCAGATTCCATAGGTAAAATGTTATTGGTAACCTTGCTGAGAAGCCATTTCAGTCTGGCATGTAAGACAGAAGCCAGAGTACAAGAGATTGAGAAGTTAGAGGAAGGTGAGGAAGCATAGGAAATCTATCTAGATAATTTCCTTGTAGTTTAGTTATGAAATATAGGATAAATATAAGAAATTTAATGTAAGTAGTGGCAAGGGTCACACAAAGTTTTATAATGGAGGGTCATCTCAGCATGTTTATTAGCAGTAAGGATGGTACCAACAAGCAAATCAATTTGAATATCAAAGACAAAGGAAGGGGAAGGAAGGGAATGGGAAAGAAAACATGATCAATAAGCTAATTCAAAGAAAATGGATGGGATGGAATCAATGGCATAGGAAGAGGAGCAATGACAAGTACCACCTCTTCCTCAGAGAATGAAGCAATGGAAAAGGAAATAGGAGTGATGATAGAGCTTGAAGTTGGGAAAAGGGGAGAAGAAAAGGATCACAATGAATATCCTTGATGGTCTCAGGAATGTAATTGCTTAATTTCTCTCCTGAGGAAAAATGGAAGGGGGCAGTCTAAAATGTAGGTTCTCAACCTGAGTTTCTGTGGATTTTTAAAAATATGTTCTATGTATTTCAATATAATATAAAACATACATTTTATTTTGTGCATTAAAATCATTATTCTGAGAATGGATCAATAAACTTTATCAATTTGCCAAAGTAATCCATAACACACATATATACAGAGGTTAAGAAATCTCATCTAATGAGTTTAAGCAGAGGAGAAAAAAATTAGTAACAGCTGCTCCAGGTTGTGTGACAGCTGATTAGAGAAAAGTGAGACAATTAGTGTGCATTAATAAAGTGCAGATGAGATTAGAAATGAAAATCTCATTGAACTCCATGGTTGTGACTTCCTTTGGTGGTATTAAGAATTATATAAGAACAGAAAAGGCAGATGTTAGGGATAACCCACACTTGGGTTTGGGTAAGACTTGCCTGGCAATAGGATACATTTATGTGAACTATAGAATGGAATGATTCTGAGACGTCAGAGCACTGAAAGGAAATTGATGGTTTGTGAGGAGGCAAATAGTAAGTGATTCTTCAAAGATTAAGGTATAAAGAGGGATGGGTTTCTTTGTTGACTTAAAAATTAAAACCCAGTAGTTTGTTGCCACCAATGTCAAACACAAAGATACATCACATAGACTAAGAAGTTTAATCTGGCAATAAAATATCAGAGGAAATGAACATTGGAAAAATGAAAATCAGAGGTCTATTGCAACAAAAGAATCAGGATTATGTTCAGTTTAATTCATTCCAACAAACAGTTGCTAAATTCTTAACACGACTTAACATAACATGGAACTGTGCAATGTCTTGGGGATACAAAGTAAAAAAAAAAAGACAGCAAACAAAGCAAAAAAGCATTCCTACTCTCTATTTTGAGCACAGGTATATAAATACAAAGTCTTGAAAGAAGCTAGGAATTTCAAGAGGTAAGGGTGAAAAGAAACATAATTTTAGCTATAGAGAAGAGCCTGTATAAAATTCACAGAAAGAAAGGATAGAATCTTGTTTTGGGGGGAACAACTAGAAGATCAGTTGAGGTGAAACACGATTAGCCTATGGTTTTAGAGGGTGTGATTAAGCTAGAGACAGAATATAGTGCATAATTCCTCTCTTCCTTATAAAAACATTTTCTTCCTTGATTGAAAGAGGATAAGTTGTTTAAAATAACCTATACACAGATGTCTTGGGAAGGATTACACAGGAGAAATGATGGGTAGATAATTGTTACATTTTGTCCATATTTAGGTCCCAGGATTACTATGGTATAATCCTACAACTGAAGAAGATCCCAACTATGACATACATAGTGATTTTTAGATCCAGGAATCCTCCTACCCCCACACATTTATGTTATCTATTATTTCTGTGGTTCTACTTATAGAAGAGATTACTTCTAGGTAACCAGATCCATAATCATAATAGATGAACTTAGAAGTCCAAAAGACTTCTAATTGCATTTTAAGTGCTTATGTCTGAACTCTCCCAATGCAACATAAGACCAGTCTGAAAAGCAAATTTTGTTACAACAGATGCTGAGAGACAATTTTCTCCTTTCTATATTTGGGGCAGTGAATTACTTCTAGGCTCTCAATAAAAGAATCAAAAAGAGGAGCCCAACAAATGTTCCAATAAAATGTCCAGTCCTGTCATTATTCCATAATAGCAAACAATTAAGTAATTAAATTTAAGTAAAAAAAAATTCATTGACATTAGTTCTCAAAATATAAAGAAGAATATGTAGAAGAACTCAGGGGACAAATTGTAGAGGAACTCAGCTGAACAAAGCTGACAGCAAGAAAAGTGTGTTTGTGTGCTTATATGTGTGTGTGTGTGTATATATATATATATATATATATATATATATATATATATATATATATATATATATATATATATATGTATGCATTTCCTGTCAGTTGTTATCTTTCCTATTGGGAGAGATCAGTTATTCAGTATCTTATAACATTTCACCAATGATCAGAAAAGACATGTTAACAAATTTACACAAATTAATGATGTAAGCTTTGGATTGAACTTTAGGATGAAAGAAAATCATAAAAAGTACTCCTAAACACTCCTAAGATTAGTTCATTTCACCATTACTTTTTTTTTATCCTAAAGAAACTGTGACACTTGTGATATCATTCCATGCTAATCACCCTTTAAGATAAGAAGTCATTCACATTCTGAGAACTTCACTTAGAGTCTGATGTAATGTGGTAGAAAGGGTACAAAATTTAAAGGACTGAATTTCATAAAATTATAAATTGAGTGTTAGAAGAGACATTAGAGCTAATCAATTCCAACACCCTCATTTTACAAATAAGGAAACTAAGTCCTAAAGAGGTTAAATAATTTGTGTAGAATCACATCATATTATGATTTCTAAGATTCCTTTCACATCTTATTTTTTTTTCTTGACTTTCTTGACTTTTCTGAAATCAACCTGCTCACACAAATGTGATTCTTATAAGCATATAGATCTAATTCTTCTAAGCATAAGGACTTTGGAGTTTATCTTTAGTATTTCCATTTGGCAGAAAATTGATGCACAAGAAGCTAAAAAAATTCAATTAAAATCATGTTGCTAGAGACAATGTTTATAATTAGAATCTAAGCTCAGAGCCACTAAACCACATGTTTGTTTGTTTATTTTTAAGTAAATTGCAATGCATCCCCCCCAAAAAAACTTTCTATTTCATGCCATATGTCAATAACATTATAAAAGATGATAAAATTTTGCTTTCTGATATAAAAATAGTTTATATGTATATTTGGTGGGAATGCCATGCTAGACAGCTATTATTACACTGTTAGTAATGTCAATATGGCAGGTGGTAGTCATTTTAATGTCACCTCTATAAGATATTCCTGGAACACTATATCTAGGATAAGTATACCTTGACCAGCATGTTTATCACCATTTAAAGAAGACACATTTCAGAGACCAACCAAGATTGAGGAGTGGGAGAAAGCCAAGTTCCCTTAAAAACTACATCAACAGTGATCTAATGACAAAAAACTTAGTAACAGCTGGTAAATCAAATGAGAATCCATTGTGGTTCATTTTTTACCATTCCAAATCACACAAATTACCTATAGAAACAAGGCAGAAATTGTGAAACAATGATAGGAAGGGATTATAGACTCATCATCCAACAGACTGAGCTAGGCCAAGAGTGCTACGTGCCCAGAGCTAATGTTGAAATCATCCCCACTCCAGGCTAATAGCTTCCAACCTGAAACATGGCTAAGAGCAGATAAAGGACTAAGTTCCTTTCCCAGGAAAGCATCACATAGAGCTCTCCCAAAAGAACCGAGATCATAGACTTAGTCTCAAAAGAGGTCGTAGGTAAAACTAGCAATCTCAGATTATCCAGAGTAAATTATTGAAAGAACGACTAAATCAAAAAATAAAACAAAACAAAAAAGTTAAGTTAATCTCTGAAATGAGAGATGCAAAAGACAAAACCCAGAAAAGGAAGATAACTCCACTTAAAAGCAAACCTTCAAAAAATATATAGCTAAAACAAGATCAATTAGAATCAATCTGTTTCTAGGGGGAAAAAAGAATGCAATAGTTAAAAATGAGTTTAAAATGTTATGATTTTTCAAAAGTTTCTTCTCCCCCCCAATCAATTCTTTTTGACAAAAGTGCTCTCCAAAAGTTAAAAGCTATGTAAAATCATGCAATATGAATCAGAACTTATGGGAATAGTGATACAATGCTAAAAAATGTTATCAATAAAACACTATACATGTATGTATGTGTGGCTATATATATATACTTATATAAAACACATATATGTACATGTGTATATATATAGATATAGATATAAATATGCACTATATAAACCCAATAAAATGATAACACAATTTTATAAATGCTAGAACAATAAGAAATATATAAATACTAGAATAAATTGTGGCCATCAATAATCTTGGGACTGCTATCTGTGCTGCAGACATGAGCAAGTTAGGGAGGGATAAAAAAGCATCTATAAATGGCTGGAATGAAATCATGGCAGAAAGGATGAAGGTGGGGATAATGTGGCACAATTCATCCCTTCTCCTCTCATAGCTATTACTGTACCAGAAATCACACAATACATTTATAAATTTACATTGGTGTTTGCTTATGGAGATTGAAGGGTTGTGGTTTGTGAAATGGAGTGATGTTGTTTCTCATGGGAAAAAATTACAAAGAACCAACCTTGAAATTTTCATAGCATTTTATAGCATTGAAAACATTGTGTAATGTATTACTTGCAGGGTTAACAAGTTTGTATTTTCAAAACACATTATAGTAGAATTAGCTTTATTATTTAAATATAACAAAATACTAAAAAGTTAAAAGACTACAGAGACATATAAATCTCCTATAGTAAATTTTTCTTCTACAGTAAATATCTAATATTATGATAACTAGATTGTCATTCACTCACTCCTCTAACTTTCATGGGGTAAGGGATAGGACAGTTAATCAAAATAAAAATCCATCTTTAAACCTTTAACTATTAGAGATGCTGTCCATTCTTATAGATGTGAAAACTTAGGTTTAAATGACTTTTTTATGGTCACAGGGTCACACAGATAGTAGTGTTAGAGGCTGGATTTGAATTCAGATTTTCATGACTCCAGGCTTGGCCCTCTGTGTATTATACCACCCACCTGCCTGACCTAGATACTTAATGGGATCAAATATTTTTGCTATTCATATTAAATATATCAAAATAATTTTTAGGAATTGAATAGTGGGATCATGAGAATAATTTTTGAACAATTAGCAATGAGATAATTTATTTTAATCTGTTAAACTACTAGAGTCCAAAGTCAGATTTTGGCAACATTCTCATGAAGCTCTCTTCCCTCCTAAAAAAATTAATGAATCTCATAACTCTGCTCTATATCTTTACCTAAAGAATGATAGAAAGTAATAAAATAGGGGGGGGGAAAGTCATTAATTTCTAACTTTCAAGAATGTTAGTATCTTCTCTACTTCACTTTTTTAGAAGAATCATCCATATTCATGATTAGCATTTGTGTCAGTGATGAAAAGGGAATGTTTGTTTATTTGCTGTTATTAACATTTTTATGAATTTTGAGAGTTCAAATCACTTCCAAGTGATGATGAAGCATTAGAGCTGGGTCTTGGTGAGAAAGTTAATAAATGTACAAAATTGTTTTGTGATTTTTAGAAAAGAAAACCCTATCATTTAAATGGATATAATTTCATATGAAAATATCAAAATGTTATTTTACTTCTCAGGTTATACTGATTTAAAAATGTGGTGTCCAAGTATTTCAGAAGACCTAAATTCAAATATGCTTTGATACTTATTATATGCCTGGGAAATTTGAATAAATCAATTCTCTCTGAAGCTGTTTCTTGATTTATAAAATGAGAATGTTGCACTAAAATTGATTCTCTAGCTCCTTTCAGATTTGTCTTTGCTCTTAGAAAGGATAATACAATACACATTTTAAAAAGTTGTTTTTTTTCCTGACATTTCTTTCATAACATCACTGTTACCAATTTTTCATTATATGCCACAAGCCTAGTAAAATGGATAGGATATAGGTTTTGAAGTTGAGTCCTTGATTTTAAATATGATCTCTGCCTTTTACTATCTGTGTGACCTTTAAGCAAGTCATCTAACTCCCTTGGGCCTCAGTTTCCTTAACTGTAAAATGAAGTGATTAGAATAAATGGTTTCTCATTTTGGATACCTGAAGTCTATTCCAGACCTAAAGTTATGATCTTTCTCTTACCCATTATGCTTTAGATGACCTATAAGTTTAATTCCTCGGTGCCAATTATTTTTCAAATTTGTTTTATTTGAAAAAAAGAATAAGAAAAAAAGAAAAACAGGAAAGGAATAAAATAAATACAATACAAATAAAGCAAAACAAAAGAGAATGTTGTCATATATCCAGCAGAACATCAGGGAGGATTCAAAATATAAAACAACACATTACCAGATCAAGATATATATTTTAATAGAAAAATTATATTCATGAGTGTTCATTTTTTCTTTACTTCCTTGTAAACTGTTCTTTTGTTCTCTGCTGCACACTTTTATTTACTTTATTGCTTTCACCCCTCATCTACCCCCCAAGCAAGCTGCAGTTAAGAAAAGATATATTTATTCATACATATGTAGATGTATACATAGATACATACACACAGGTATCTTTCCTATCGCTGCTGACTCTTTAAGTATATTCTGCTTCATAGCTTGCTTTGCTATTAATTAACATTCCCCCCACCCAGGAATCCCTCCTTTGTCTTCTTCCCTCATCCTTTCTTATCCCACTGCCCAAATCTCTTCTCTTATTACTTTATTGATTTTGGAAGGTGTTATACCCTTCAATAGTGTTACCTATTGAACTCATTCCTGATGTGAGCAGTTTTTCAGAACTACAAGCCCTCCTTCCCCCTCTAATGCCTCTGTATCTATTCTACTTCTGCATCTCATTTGTATAACATGATTATTTTTACCTTAATTCTGCCAGTCTTTCTTTTGAGCTAACCTATTGTTGATGTGAATCTTAAACATAAAGTATACATTTCCCTTGTAAAAAAAAACACAATTTTTTCATATTTAAACAGTTTGTTCATGTTAAGTTCCTTAAAATCGATCTTTGATATTAGCTTTTATATGTGAAATTTTTTATTAATTTCATGTTTGGTTGATAGAAATTCCTGAAAATCTTCAAGTTCATTGAAGATCCATTTTTGTCATTCAAAATTTTAGACAATTTTTCTGGATATATTTTTGCCTCAGGTCTTTTGCTTGTCTATAAATATGATTCCAGGACCTGTGGTCTTTTATTGTAGCTGCTGATAAGTCTTGTACAATTCTAATTATAGCTCCAGTATATTTGAATTGTTTTTTTCCCCTTCTTTCTTGAATAATTTTCTCTTTAATCTAGGGGTTTTGAAATTTGGCAATAATTCACAAAATACAATAACACAAAACACAAAAAAGTGCATTTTCCACAAAGGATCTCTCTGAGTGGAATTTTTCTATTGTTACCTTCCCCTCATATTCTATCACTTTAGGAAAATTTTGTTGGATTATTTCCTGCATTATTGTGTCAAGGTTATCTTTCTGGTCCCAACTTTCTGGCAGTCCAATTATTCTTATATTTTCTCTTCTTGATTTGTTTTCCAGATTTGAAATTTTTATGTTTCACATTTTGTTCTATTTTCTCCTTCTTTCTAATCTGTTTTGTTATTTCTTAGTCTCTTATATGTTCCCTAGCTTCCCCTTGCTCAGTTCTAATTTTCAAAGAATTATTTTCATCTTTGAGACTCTGATTAATTTTTGTTTCATAGTGTTTTTGTTTTTCTTGTATGGTTTTATTTAGTTATTCTAATTTTTTCCTCAATGCTTCTCATTTGATTTTTAGATTCTTTTTTTTTTTGAGTTCTTCTATAAATTCTAGGTGGGAAGCCATTTCATATAAGTATTTGGGGTAGAAGTTTTTTTTTTTTTTTTTTTTTTTTTTTTTACTAAAGTGTTCTCCTCTGAAGATGAACTCTGCTCTTCCCTATTTCCATAATATGTTTCAATGGTGGGGTTCTTTCTCTTTTGCTAGTTCACTTTTTTTAATAAGAGGTATTAGTGTAAGCACTTCTAATTGTGGGGTGGGAGGATGATATCTCAAGTTTCCCTTCAGCTATCCCCTCTGACCAGGAACCCCATATCAGGAATGCTACTCTATTGCAAATGCCCACAGCCAGCAGTATAACTGCCTGGTTGCTTCTGCACTCAGCAGGTGCTGGTTCCTTCTAGCCCAGGGCCTCATTTTAGTAGCACAGATAGGCCTGGCATGCCTAATCAGTAGAGGTTGCCTCCATCTTCCCAGACTCAGATCCCTACTCCACCAACAGACTAGGAGGTGAAAGGCTATGGTTCCTGCTAAGCTCCAATCTCACCCAGCTAGCCCTAGGGGTCTCCACTAGATGTTTTTGCAGAAGTAGTCCAGAGGTATTTGCACTTTACATGGTTTAATTCCCAGCCTAGGTATTTCTTCATATATTCTTGTGGTTTTGGCAGGAAGACCCTTGTTCTTAACCAAGTCTTCTTGATTTTTCACCAGTCTATGTTCACCTGGAAGAACAAATTTGTTCTGTTTCTGGAAGAAATCAGGTGAGATTGAAATTTGCCAACCTACTCTGCCATATTCTCAGAATCCTCCCCAAAATATGTTTATAAAATAAAAAAGAAGTGCTTCATTTTCATTAGAAAAAAATGATTTATGGAAGCAAAGGAACTCATCAGCTTGTCCCTCAAACCACTCCAAATCCCTTTAAATACTGACTCTAAGCAAATTTTAGAGCATCAGAATAGCCAAAAAGATAGAGTAGAACATCTTCCAGCAGAAGACAACCTGGAAGATAACAGAAAACATCTATGGCATCAGAGTGGGAGTTCAGTATGCAGTCCTGGGGCAGCCCAGCTCT
This sequence comes from Sminthopsis crassicaudata, assembly GCF_048593235.1. NCBI lineage: Eukaryota > Metazoa > Chordata > Mammalia > Dasyuromorphia > Dasyuridae > Sminthopsis > Sminthopsis crassicaudata. The sequence goes on along the minus strand of NC_133622.1, from coordinate 81,019,500 downwards.
GGACCCAGTCTGATCCAGGCCACAGCCCCAACATGGGCTTTAGTGCCAGCACGATTCAGGGATTTCTGAATCCGAGGTGTTACTGGAGGCTTCCCGACTTGCCAGGCCACAGACACCAAAAATGACTTAGAAGATCAGCAAAAAAAATGTCTATGGAACCAGAGTATGAATCCAATGTGCAGCCCTGGCACAGGCAGGGCCAGCACAGCCCTAGCTGAACAGGAAAAAGGACCAGGCTTACAGACCTCTGAATTAGCAGCAGCACTGGCAGTTCCTAGACATCTCAGCCCAGAGATAGCAAAGACCACTTGAAATGTCAGCAGGAAAAGTTTGCCAGGATGCCAAAGGGCCTTGGGAAACTAGAATGCCAGGAGTGGGTATAGTCAATGATGGCAGTGGCACTTCCAAAGGCCTCAGCTCCCCAAGGTCTCTCTACTAGCACTGAGGGAGGACTTTGTTGCTTTAGCTCACTAGATCTTACAGCTCTATCAGGGTGTCCAAGTAACAGTTCCAGGGCAGGAAAGAATGCTTGAGATCAGATTCCTAGAAGAATTTCTGAAAGCAAATGCATAAAACCCTTAAAGTTTGATTCAGTACATCCTCCACCCTGGAAATAGAGCCCTATTCCAATGAAAGCTAAAAGATGAGGAATAAACTAGGAAAATAAGCAGACAACTGAAAAATGTTTCTGACCATTACAAGTCACTAGGGTGATCAAAACATATTCTCAGTAGAACATAAAGTCAAAACTTCTACATCCAAAACCTTCAATAAAAATAAAAATTGGATATTTTGGGGATAACAAGGAATTTTAAAAATCAAAGAGACAGAACAAAATTAGAGAAAGAATTGAGAGTGATGCAAAAGGAAATACAAAAAGCTAATGAGGAAAAGAATGCCTTAAAAAAGAAAAAAATGGCCAAATGGACAAGGAAGTACGAAAGCTCATTAAGGAAATTAATTCCTTAAAAAATAGAATTGAGCAAATGGAAGTTAATGACTTTATAAGAAATCAAGATACAATAAAACAAAACCACATAAAATGAAAAAATAGGGAAAAAAGTGACATCTCATTGGAAAAAACAACTGACCTGGAAAATAGCTCCAGGAGACATAACTTAAAATAATAATTTAATAATTTAATATAATTTAATTTTTAATTATATTAATTATAATTTAATAGTTTAAAATAAAAATACCTGAAAGTCATGATCATAAAAAGAGCTTGGAAATCATATTTCAAGAAATTATCAAGGAAAACTGTCCTGATATTCCAGAACCAGAGGGTAAAATAGAAATTGAAAGAATCCACTGATCACCTCCTGAAAGAGATCCCAAAATGAAAACTCCAAGGAATATTATAGCCAAATTCCAGAACTTCCAGGTCAAGGAGAAAACAATGCAAGCATCCAGAAAGAAACAATTCAAGTATAGTGGATTCACATTTAGGATAACACTAGATCTAGCAGCTTGTTCATTAAAGAATCACAAGACTTGGAATATGATATTCCAGAGAGCAAGGGAGCTAGGATTACACCCAAGAATTATCTATCCAGAAAAAACTGAGCATAATCCTCCAAAGGAAAAGGTGGAAATTCAATAAAATAGAGAAATTTTATGCATTTGTGATGAAAAGATCAGAGCTGAAGAAGAAATCCGATTTTCAAATATAGGGCTTGAGAGATCAATCAGAAAAGTGATATCAGAAGGGATTTAATAAGATTCATCTGTTTAAATTCCTATATAGGAGGGTGATACTTATAACCCATTAGAACTCTTTCATTATTATGGCAGTTAGAAGGATATATTTGTCCCTTTACAAATGCTAGTCAATGTTTTGTCTAGAATTTATATTATTAGAATTGCCTAGTGTAAGGTTTCTTAAACTTTTCCCACTCATGACCCCTTTCAGCCTGAGAAATGTTTATGTGGCTCTAGGTATATAAATATATAAAACAGATATGCACATCAAACATTTATTAATAACAAATCATAATTTCATAGCCCCCACATTCAGTATTGAAACTCCACATAGAGCTATGAACCACAATTTAAGAAACTGGGTTCTAGAGCAGTGCTTCTTAAATTTTTTCCACTCACAATCCCTTTTTGCTCAAGAAATTTTTAAGTGACCCCATCATGAATCTCTTCTGACAGTGTTCCTGAATGCACCATGCAAAGAGTGCAGTATGTGTGTTCAGAGCCAACATTGCAGTAAAATCACGTGATGCTACATGAACAAAAACTTCCAGAGATACTGTGGATTCATTACAAAATTCATTTGATTTTGGATTAATTTTGGTCATTGCATTCAGAAACCTTTCACTCTTGCCAAATTTTTTTTCATAATTCCCACCTTCAGTTATGCTAACCCATGTCACAACACACAGTTTAAGAAGCTATGGCCTAAAGTACTAGTGTTTAAATGACTTTCCCAGGGACACTGAGAATATGAAGCAAAGGTGACAAGTTGAAATCAGGCCTTTTTGATTCCAAAGACATGTCTCTCTCTAATATCCACAGGCAGTGTGGATCAAGAAATTTCTAATTTTTCAATTCACTTAATGCAAAGTGGACCTTTATACATATGATAATAGTAATAATAACCAGATCAGCCACCTGTGATAGCAATTGTGCTTTCTTCATAACAGCACTGAGAAGTGAGGTCTCTTTTACCATAATATCTCAAACAATCAATGACTTTTATCATGATACATATTCCCTCAACCAACTCCTCTATGTCTTCATAGACCACCTCTTATAAACAAATTAGTGTCCAGAGAAGGGAAGGGAAAAAAAATCTGCCCATGTGAAAACACACATACACACACACACACACACACACACACACACACACAGAAATGCACAATTATATTTCAACCTAAGTTTTCTGATTTCTTGTCCAGGATTCTTTCCAATTACACCATGCCATTTATCACATTCTAGAAAATGTGTTACCTGCCATTTTCTTATGTGCGTATTTGTAAGAAATATCCCTCAAAAAATAAAGCAAAGATCCTCTATTATTCTCTCGAACAACTCTCCAAGCTTGATTACACTCTCATGATTTCCAGAGTCTGGCTACTCTGAATTTGAAGAGCAACATCTGTTTTTCTTGAGGCATATGTAGTGTAGTGACAAGAACCAAATTTATGATGGTCATAAAATTCTCACAACTCTTTCTGTAGCAAAGCAAGGGCTTTTACTCCCAAAAATTATGGGCCCAATATACTGCAGAACATGACATAATAAGTCGTTACCAGCATAGGCTCATGGCAGGAAAATGGTACAATTAAAGCTTGTTACTAACATATTTAGCAAATCCAGTTGTTGGAAGTTGTCCCACATCAGCAAAGAGCATTACAGATCCAAGCTTCCAATGAGATTTTGATCAATTGTTGACCTTCATGGCAACCCCCTCTGCATGTATTCCTAAACAAGTTTAGTCTCTTTTCTTTTTCAGTTTTTTTGATAACTAAAAATATTAATAAAAAAGGACACTATATCACACTTACATAGAAAGAAAATATTCTTGTTCAACATGTGCTATACTGAAGAAAACAAAAGTCTTTTTCTCACATGTTCAGCTTTGTATAGCCTTTCTATTCTTTCTCCTACTTGTCTTTCATTAAAATGCATTTATAAAAGTGAAAATAGCTGAATAGATAATTTGGAGCAATTTGGTAATGGTGTGGTCTCACAAAATGTCGTGCCCAAGTCATACTCTCAAAAACCAGTCTAGCAGACCAGAAGTCTCCTGGGTTCTATCATGCTAACAAACATTCAATAGAGTGCCAGAAGACTGCTTTAGCTTGAATCAGCCTAACCAAGAATGATGAAGTTCATTACCAGTAGTCTGACCATGTGTGTAGGGTGGGGATGGAGTGGAATTATTTGGACATAGAAATAAATAACAGAAACAGAATTTTTAAAATGCCCTTAGTCCTAGGAAGGCTTTACAAAAAAAAAATCAAAAAAGCATAGACGAAGAACTACAAGAGACTTTATGTCTATTTTGTCTAAATTTTGATTTTGCAGATAAAAGAAACAGAGGCACAGGGGAGACCCCAAATCATATAGGATCAAACATAAGATTGAGAGTCAAATGGACCAAATAAATACTCTTTCCTCTGTACTGCCCTTGAATATTAAAGATGGAGATAAAGTGGAAAGATAAAGAAAGAGTTATAGGCATTTTTAAAAGTGACAAATGGGGTAAAAATGTTTTAGTCATCAACAAGAATTCATTGACTGTGGCTTCTATTTGCCAGTACTTCATAAGATGCTAAGACTACGAAAAATAAAAAGGCTCTGCCTTCCAAGAGCTTACATTCTATTAGGGTTACATTCTATTATAAACAGGTGTATAAACAAGAAATGTATGCAAAATAAAGACATACTAGGGTCCCGGTGAGAGAGAACACTGACAACAGGGCAATCAAGGAAAGGCCCCTTATAAAAGGTAGCCTTAATGCTGAAGGCTGAAAGTCTCAGGAAGGCCAGAAGCAAAAAAACTTGGAGGGAGAATATTCCAGGCACAGAGGTAGCAAAACTATGCAAAGGTAAGTAGGAAGAAGTAGGTAGATGAATTATCATGCAAATAGCAAGTAGGCCAGCCTTAGAAAGATAGAAGGAGAGGTATGCTGGAACTTCCTTAACCAGAGCCAATTGTTAAATTTTCAGTATAAGCATTTATGCCTCAGGAATCAGAAAAAGCTACAAATCAGTGCTTGATTTATTATTTTGTGGATTGGCTAGATTTAAGAAAATTTTGGAGAAAATGTTAATAATGCACATTAAATTTAAAAGTATCTCCTGGACGTATTTTTTTTTCCTTCTGAAGAACTGCTTGTTAAACATTTGCCAGAATACTGCTGAATTGAAGCCAGATGAAGGATTTTAAATGACAAACAGTGGAACCTATATTTCATCATAAAGATAACAGGAAAGCTTCAGCAGGAGAATGACATTATTGGGCTTGTATTTTAGGAATATCAACTTGGAATTGGGGGAAAAGTTGCATGCATAGAGCTCAATTAGGATGTGATTGCATTTGTCCATTTGAAAGTTGATAAGAGCCTAAACCAGATGAGAGTGGTATGCATGGATGTAATAGGATACACATTTTTTTTATTATAGCTTTTTATTGACAAAACATATTCATGGATAATTTTTCAACACTGACCTTTGCAAAAACTTCTGTTCCAACTTTTCCCTTCCTTCCCTCCACCTCCTCCCCTAGATGGCAGATAGTCCTATACATGTTAAATATGTTAAAGTATATGTTCAATACTACACACACACACACACACACACACATATATATATATACAGTTGTCTTGCTACACAAGAAAAATCGGATTTAGAAAGAAGGTAAAATAACCTGGAAAGAAAAACAAAAATGCAAGCAAACAATGACAGAAAGAATACAAATGCTATGTTGTGGTCCACATTCATTTCCCAGAGTTCTTGGGTGTAGCTGGTTCAGTTCATTACCGCTCTATTGGAACTGATTTGGTTCATCTCATTATTGGAGAGGGCCTCGCCCATCAGAATTGATCATCATGTAGTATTGTTGTTGAAGTGTATAATGATCAAGGATACACTTTTAACACTAAAAAAAGTTTATCATTTTCATTCAAAAACCTAACCAAAGTGTGATGTAATTTACAATTACAATTACAGTGATGTTAATTAACAATTTATAAGGTTATTTCTTAAGGTGAATATGTTGCACAAACCTCACATTCACCAAAAAAAATTGTTACTTCTACAGAAATTTTTATAATTAGTTTTTCAAGGATCATTTGTTATCATCTTAAACTTTTAACATGTTTAACACTACTGCATTGAAATGGATACTTCACTATTATGTATTATTATAATTATATTTATAATCATATTATATTCTATTATAATCTTAAAAGCTAACAAAATGGATTTTTAAAAGTGTTCTAAATCACTGTTCATCAGAGAAATACAAATTAAGACAACTTTGAAGTACCACTACACATCTCTGAGATTGGCTAAGATGACATAAGATAATGATGAATATTGGAGGGAATGTGGGAAAACTGGGATACTGATAAATTGTTGGTGGAGTGTTGAACTGATTCAACCTCTCTGGAGAGTAATGTGGAACCATGCCCAAAGGGCTATCCTACTGTGCATACTCGTTGATCCAGCAGTGTTTCTACTGGCCTTGTACCCCAAAGAGATCTTAAAGGAGGAAAAGGACCCACATGTGCAAAAATGTTTGGGGCAGCCGTTTTGGTAGTAACAAGAAACTGGAAACCATGTGGATGCTCATCAATTGGAGAGTGGCTGAATGAATTATAGCACATAAATATTATGGAATATTATTGCTCTATAAGAAACGATGAGCAGGATGATTTCAGAGACGCCTGGAGAGACTCACATGAACTGATGCTAAGTGAAGTCAGTAGAACTAGGAGATTACATACACAGCAATGGCAAAATTGTGCAAGAATCAATCTGACAGACCTGGCTCTTTACAACAATGAGATGATTCAGGGCAGTTCCGATGGTCTTATTATGAAGAGAGCCATCTGCACTCAGAGAGAGGACTATGGATCACAACATAGTAGTTTCACTTTTTTGTTGTTGTTTGCTTGCATTTTGTTTTCTTTCTTATTTTTTTTTCCTTTTTGACCTGATTTTTTTTGTGCAGCAAGATAAAAAGAAATATGTATAAAGAAATTGCACATGTTTAACATATAATGGATTACTTGCCATTGAGGGGAGGGGATGGGAGGAAAGGAGGGAAAATTTTTAGAACACAAGATTTTGCAAGGATAAATCCTGAAAATTATCTCTGCATATATTTTGAAAATAAAAAGTTTTAATAATAAAAAAAAAGAAAATAACAAATAAATACATAAAAATAATTCAGGTAGAATGAAAAAAATACAGCCTAAAGTCACTGTGTAGGCCTTCAACAAGCTATTAATTCAGTTTCAAAAGTTACTCAATTTTAGCTAAGTAAACCTCATGTGAACCAATCCCCAGTCTACTCTTATTTCATCAGTGACCAATCAAAAACAAAATACTGAACAAGAAAAGAAAACCATTTACAATCACTAGAATTCTAAAATTTGCTTTGAGCAAGCAATATAAACCAAATCCTGCCAAAGTCTATTTTCACTAAGTATTAAAAACTGAATGTGGTGTGTGTATGTGTGTGTGTGTGTGTGTGTGTGTGTGTGTGTGTGTGTGTGTTTTCTTTTCCTTATTTTTTTTGGTCATTGTATCTATCTACACTTCCAATCAAAATGCATTGCCAATTAATTACCAGTGCTTAACAGATTTCAATTGAATTGAATAATAGCATATGTTCAGTGTTTTTGTTAATTGTTTATGACAAATTTAATTATCTTGCATTTGTCATCTTGTTGTAACATTCTATAATGTTAGACCTGGATTCAGGAAACCTGAGTTCAAATTTAGATTCACACAATTATTAGCTGTGTTACCCTGAGCAAGCCTCTTAAAAACTCATGACTAATGTTTATTTGTGTTTCTTCATTTGTAAAAAAATTTTATAATAATAGAACCTACTTCTCAGGGATGTTGCATAAAAAAATAAAATTGTAATACCCTTTACAAACATGAAAGTGTTATGTAAATAATAGCTTATCATAATCAATCAATCAATCAATATTAAATTAATGCCTATTTTGTACTAGTTACTGTGCTAAAATCTAGGAAGACAAAAAGAAGACAGCACCTTACAGTCTCATAGAGGAGACAACATGCATACATACATGCAAAGTAAGCGATGTAAAGGATAAATAGAGAATACTTCAACATGCATTTGTAGTGTAAGAGAGAAATAGCTTATTTATTACTGCTCCACATTAAACAAAACTGATAGAGCATATCAATTAAATAATTGATTGATTGATTTTTCATATTGGATAGTTTGGATAGTAGAAAATCTCTTATAGTTTGGAGATAATATTAAAACATATAAATGAAGTTTATTGCTGGAAAAGATATGGAATTTTTAAAAATTAAAACATAAATTGATAAATTCTACCTATTCTTCCCTTTACACCCATACATACACACACACTCATACTCACAGAGTGAACAGAACTATCTGTATATTAGAAAAAAAAAAAACCAAACAAACATTGGTTTAGGGAGAAGACTGGAATTCTGCTCCTGGCTTCCTCATATCACATAATAATGGGACTTTTAGGTGTCCAGTAAACATGATTATATTTCATTTGCCTAATGTATAAACTGAAAATAGAAATAGCTGCCATTTTTAATGCCAGATATTTTTAAGGACCCAAATCCTACACTCACAATCATTTGGTTCAACTGTCTTTACTTGTCATTAATTCATAAATCTTTTCAAGTATTTTTGAAATTATCTACTTCCCCATTTCTTACAACACCATAGTATTCCATTTCAATCATATATCAATAACTTATTCAGCCATTCTTCAATTTCCAGACATCCTTTTAGTTTCTTTTTCACAACAAAAAAATTGCTATAAATATTTTTGTATATAAAGTACCTTTTCTTATTTTAAAGTAAAGATATAGGCCAAGCAATGGTCAAGCAGCATTACCAATTTGAATCTTATCTTTCAATGAGATATTGGCTTAAATCTAATTTCGTCCTTATTGCTATCCAAAACCGGCACTTTTTACCAGGTATTGAGTCCTTAACATAGTACCTAGAATCACTGACTTTAAAGGATATTAGAACATTTGATATATTTATTTGCCTGCTTTGTGTATCTTCTAATCTGTTCTATTGACTGAGTTCTCTAGTTTTAGCTATCAATTTTTTGTAATAACCACTGCTCTATAATATAATTTGAGCTCTGTCACTGCTAGATTTCCTATATTTTCATTTCTTTTCATTATTTCTCTTTAGATTTTTGATCATTTCCTCCTCTCAATATAAATTTCATAAATAAATTTTAGAAATGTGGAAATATCTATATCTATAAATAAAATTTCATAAACAAAATAGAGAGGAAGATAGAAGAAAAATAGATACTTTCAATTATTTAAACTATTTTTACACATAATAAAGCTAAGATTAAAAAGGAAATAATTAACTGGGAATGAATCTTTCAGGCAAGTTTTTCTAATAAAGGCTTCATTTCCAAGACATATAAAGAATTGATTCAAATTTATAAGAAAAAGCGGCAATCCCAATTTATAAATAAATAATTGATACATTAATAAATGATGAATAAAAATTGATAAATAATTGATAAGTATATGAACAGATAGTTCTCAAGGGATGAAATCTAGGCTATTTATAGCTATAAGGGGCAATAATGCTCCAAATGTAGCGAGAAAGCAAAGTAAAACAATTCTGTAATGCTACTCCATACTCATCAATACAGCAAAGATGAAGAAAAATGTTAGAGAAGGAATGGGAAAATACTTGTGAATGAATAAATCCATTCTGGAGAGAATTTGGAATATTAAAGTTACTAAATAGAAATTTACTAAACAATCACTAAGTATTTTAATCAATGCAAGTTCACTTAAGAGAGCTCCAGCTTCCCACTAGGGTAGGGAATTAAGTAAAATAAGATACACTTATAACTAATAATAACTCACAAATATGAAGCTTAGAATATGAGAGTCTGTTGTTGAACAGACAACAGATGACACACTAATTCATTCAGAGTGAGAATGTAGGATTAAGAAAGGAGTTTTTATGATTAAAAAAAACCACTACACATAGTAGGATCTTTTGCATTCTTTTAATTAATTATGTGACTGTATAGATGTGGTCTGCTGGAATCAATTATGTGCAATTCTTTTGTATTTTCATCAAAAATAATATTTATATATTTTTCTGATTATTTGGTATCTCTATTTATTTCCTGTATTTTAAAAATACATCCCTCCCAGTAAATTTTTGTCTGTTCTTATGTCCTTTTGTGTGCAAATTCTTATTTGAATGCTCTTCATTTTAAGTACCATTTTTATTTTCACACAAAAATTATCTTTTACTATCAAAAGTTACTTTGTGATGTTATAGATGATGTTAAAGAACTGGAGGTATAGGTGCACCAAAGAAAAATGGAGAGAGACAGTAGGTATAACTAGGAGGTACCATTTTATCACTGAAAATTTGCAGGCAAGAAATAACTTAGACACTATTCAAATGAACCTGTGATTGTACTGGTTTCAGATTTTTCTGGAATGATGTAAATCAAATACCATCTGTACTTACCCTTCCAATGTGACTTTTTACCATTTTCTCCCTCATGTTTTGCAATACAGAGTCCACCCAGTGTGCTAGAATCATTCCTCACTTACTCTCAACATTGAAAAACTACCATTGAAAAACTAGTACTGTTAATTAAGTATTCCTCAACCTCATCACATGATCAGTCTATCTTCCTATCATAATTATCATTTCTATCATTTATATAATGATTTGTTTTATTCATTTCCTTCTTTGAAATTCCTCAGACTAAAAAAAAAAAAAAAAAAGAAAAAAAAAGAAATTCCTCAGACTATTCCCACACACTTTTCATCTATCCATTACCTCATTTTTTTAAAATAGCATTTTACTTTTCCAAATATATGCAAAGATAATTTTCAACATTCACCTTTGGAACATTGTGTGCCAAATTTTTTCCCTCTCATTTTTCCCTTCTCTCCTTTCCCAAGATAACAAGCAATCTGATATAGGTTAAACATGTGTAATTCTTCTAAATATAATTTCCATATTTGTCATGCTGCACAAGAAGAATTAAGAAAAATCAGATCAAAAAGAAAAAAATATGAGAAAGAAAAAATAAAAACAAATAAAACTTTTGTAAGAATTTCTATGCTTTTCTGAAATTAGCTTGCTCATCATTTCTTAGAGAACAATAAAATTCCATTATATTTATATACCATAGCTTATTCAGTTATTCTACAACTTATGGGCATCCATTCAATTTCCAGTTTCTTGCCAATGCAAAGGGCTGCTACAAACATTTTTTCACATGTGGGTCCTTTTCCCTCTTTTACGAACTCTTTGGAATACAGATCCAATACAAACACTGTTGGATCAGAGGGTATGTATGCACAGTTTGATAGCCCTTTAGGCATAGTTCCAAAATGCTTTTCAGAATGGTTAAATCATTTTACATCTCCATCAACAATGCATGTGTCCAAGTTTTCCTATATCCCTTCCAAAATTTGTCATTATCTTTCCCTATCATCTTAAGGAATCTGAGAATTATGAAGTAATACCTCAAGTTGTCTTAATTTGCATTTCTCTAATCAATAGTGATTTAGAGCATTTTTTCATATAACTAGAAATAGCTTTATTTTCTTCATCTGAAAATTGTTTGTTCATAAACACTGACTATCAACTAGACAATTATAATTTTGAGTTAGTTCTCTATATATTTTAGAAATTTTGGCCTTTATCAGAAACATTGGGTGTTTCATCCTGTTTCCCTTCTACTCTTGGCTCTATCACTTTTGTTTTTGCAAACCCTTTTTGATTTAATATAATCAAAATGAACTATTTTGCATTTCATAATGTTTCTCTAGTTCTTCTCTGACCATAAGTTCCTCCCTTCTCCACACATCTGAGAGGTAGACTATTCCTTGCTCCTTGAATAAAGAAGAAAAGTAGGTTTGAAGGAAATGAAGTAATAAATGTAAAAGACAAGATTCTTGCTAAGCCTCAGAAGGGAAAGGAGTATAATCAGTGAATTAGCTTGAAATAAACTACTTGATCTCTCTGAATCTCAAATAAATCATTTAAAAAAAACTAGTTAGATCACATAAACAATGTATCTTGCAAATTTACATCAAATATGACTGCACATTGTGATTGCATCCCATATGTCATTACTTCACCATTGCTAATGTAGTAAGAATTATAACATGGAATTCTACAAACTCTAGTGAGTTTCATTCTGATTTGTAAAGTGCAGTCTTCCATACTCTCACCTTCTCAAAGAGCTGATTCACAAAAGACTGTAATTGATCACAGGGGATTTTTGTAAGGTTATGACTCAAGGGAGACTCAGTTTTAGGGATAAAAATAATTTTGGTTCAATTAAATAAAATAGCAGGAAACAATCCTGGAGAAAAGTTAAGGAAGAACATTTTTTAATATTTAATGGTTTATCTCTTCCAAGAGAAATTAGGCTAATTCTATATGATTTTAAAGCATGAACAGGTAGAAATTACTTGCCAGACTGATTTTGACTCAATAAAAGAGAAGAATTTTCTAAAGATAAAGAAGTACAAACAATGGAGTGAGCTACCTTATATTGTAGATTTATTTTTTAATCAGTTTATATTTTGAAGCAGAGGTTGAATGAATATCTACCAGAGATCTTATCAAGGGATCTGGAGCTGAATGGAAAGTTAGAGTTTATGAGTTCTAAGATTCTTTCTACTTTTCATATTTTATGATACTAAAAGTTTTTTCCAAAAAAAAATTTCAAAAAAATTTCATGATACTCAGCCTTATCATATGATTAGCATTGGTACTTCTGTGACACTCTTAGTGTGTTAAGGGTATTCCAAAAGACTGGAATATTACTTTAAAAATACTCAAAATTCTTTGTCTCTGGTTTAATCAAGGCATTGTATTTCTTATGCAAGGGAAGAAATAGACCATTTGTACACAGAATAGTCATGTGCTTCAATCAAACTGTGCATGATAGACGAACTTAAAAAATTACAGCTAGATTAAGTAGTTATAGGATAAAATGAAAGTGATAATAGGTGGAAAATAAATGAAGGAAAATACAGTACTAGGAGAAGAAAGTTCAAAGTTAGGAAAATTTTGAAGTTACAAGTACTTGGCTATAATGACAAGGCAGTAATTGGTATATTTTAGGGTCAAGAACTAGAATTCAAACATAATTCTTCTACTCTACCAAAAGAAAATATTTTTCTATGGGAAGGAAAATTTTTCCCATACATAATTTTGCAGATTAGTAATATTTATTTTACCCACAGTTCTTTGCCTGTCAATATTTCTAGAAGCCCAACAAAATAAGAACCAGTTTCTATAGTACCCTTTGGCTATCCTCTCAACCCAGGCCTCAGTGTCAATCAATCAATTACTGTAGGCAGTCAATGACAGAAATATTTCCTGATCTTCCACCAGTCAATAAAAAAATAGCTAAATGATACCCTGACATCTAGAACATTAAATCAACTTGAAGATAAGTGGGCAGGTGTTAAAAGTCTACTGACTAAACAGTGATTGGCAATAATCAGGTTTCAAGGTAGAATTATAGAAACATGATTAGACATGCAGCTAACAATTTAGTGATATGCCAGTGTTCCATATAATTTTGCTTAAAATTGGGACTAGATCTAGTAAGTAAGGAACAAAGAAATCATTTCTTAGAAGCTCAATGAAAGGGTATATAGCTCACATCTTAAAATCAGTCAGAGTATCAGAATGGTGACATCAGATGAGATGTTTCCTATTTTGGAGAAATGAGAGAGAGACAGACACAGAGATAGAAAGGGAAATGGAACTGTTCAAATTCATCACTATTATTGGGGGGAAAACATTGAAAGTACATGTTAAAAGAAGTAAAAGATAAATGTATGCAATTTTGTTTTTAGCAGCATTTCCCAGTAAATCATGGCTAATGAACCTCAAGTACTCTTCCTTCTGGATATTTTCCTGTTAAAAAGTTTAAGAGGAGTCAGCTAATGGTCTCTTCTTATTTTTATTTATAGCAATAGGCAACAATAAAAGCCTCTAATTTCAGAGAAATGTTAGCTTAAGGAGGAAAGCCACAAAGAGTTTAGAGAAAGAAAGGAGGTTTTGTATATATAAAAATCTACTATATTATTTTAATTACTTCCTAGTGAAAACTGTTATCAAACACAGTTCTCCTAGCTCCTTACTGCATGGATAACTTTTCTTGTTCTATTTACTAAGAACACAAAAAGGAAAATTAGCATAATCAATCAGCTCTTGCAACAGTGATGCCTTTTATACATCTTCTTAATTTCCCGAAGTTATAATTCCACCGCTGCCAGAGTAATGATAGATGGAAAGGAGAAAGGGAAAAGAACAAAGTAGAATGCCCTACCTAAGGCTATTATTTTTCCATTTAAAAATACTTTGTTAATATTATTTTTAATCAATCTGTCCTTTCTTAATTCTGATTAAATAAAACACAAGAGGTACAATCAAGATGATGGAGTAAAGGCATGGACTCACCCAAGCTCTTCCTCAAATACCTTTAAATATTTAAAGTCATATTTAAAGGTATGACTCTTAACAAATTTTAGCAAAGATAAATTTTAGGGTATCAGAATCCACAAGAAGCCAGAGTGGAAGAATTTTCAACTTGGAGATGGCTTGGAAGGTCAGGAGGAGGGAACTGTTGCACCAGGGTGGGACTAGAGCTCAGTAACAGTGCAGACTGTGCCAGCACAACCTTGGTCCTAGTAGATGAAGAACAGGTCTTGGAGTCTTTGAATTCATGGTTCCAGAATTCTCAGCCTATCAGCACCAAGGATGCCTTGAAAAATCATCAGGAAAAGTTTGTGGCACTAGTGTGAGGGAAGCCCAGCAAACAAGGAACAGGCTTTGGAATCCAATAAATCAACAGCTACTGCAGCATCAGCTGCAACAGCAAAACCAGTATCTTCCAGAGGTCTTAGGTGCAGTGGGGGGAGTGAATGGTTGTCAAAACAAAATTGCAGGAGTCTCTTTGCTAACACTGAGGCAGGACTTATTAATCTGCTCATAATCAGATTGAGGCTGCATTCTGGCCCAATGTATATGTTTCTAAAAACAATTTTTGAAAACAGCTACACAAAATCACTGAAACTTTGGACATTCTACCCTCCATCCTAGAAATAGCGATCTATTTTGATAAAGAGGTAAAATCCTAGTAAAATCTAGGAAAATGAACAACAGAAAAAAGATTTTGTCCATAGAAAATTATGATAGTGACAAAGAAGATCAAAATACACACTCAGAAATTAACAAAGTCAAAACTCCTATATCCTAACCTCCAAGAAAAATAAGAAATGGTCTCAGGCCATGGAAGATCCTGAAAGGGATTCTAAAAATAGAGTAAAAGAGGTAGAAGAAAAATTGGGAAACAAAATAAGAATGATGCAGAAGGAAAATCAGAAAGCTAATGAGAAGAATGTCTTAAAAAGTAAAACTGGCCAAATGGGAAAGTGGCATAAAAGTTCACTGGGGAAAATAATTCCTTTAAAAAATCAGAATTAGGACTTCCGGCCAAGATGGCAGTGTGGAGGCAGACAGCTGCTTGAGCTCCATTTTTCCCTCAGGATTTACTTCATGACAAGCCTCGGAGTTAATGCTTGACCAGAAAAGAAACCCACAAATAATCACCAAGAGAAGCCATCTTTGAAATTTGCCAGAGAAGGTCTGTGTTTGCTCGGGGGAGGGTCGAACAGACTGGGTGCAAATTGAGGGCAAACAAGCCAGAGCGAGACAGGCAGCTCACACAGCTCAGACCAGAGGGGGAGGGGTACAATCTCTGCCATTTCTGTGAAAAGGCTTTTACCCCAGTGTGGATGCTCCGTCTTGGCAGCAAGCCAGGAGCAGCAGAGAGGGTGTAAACACTGGAGGTGAAGATTAAAACCCCTGAAAGCCAGCGTCTCTCGTCTCTCGGAACCTGGCTACCCCCAAGCCCCAAACCCCACTTGGAGTGACTCAGCGTGTTCTCAGAGCCTCAGAGCGCAGACTCAGCACAGCCATTCCTGTCCTGTTAGTGCCTCGCTGCTGTCTCCCTCAGTCTGTAGAGGCAGGCCAGTAACATAACCCAGCCCCATTCCCCCCCAAAACAGACCAATTGATTCTCTTGTCAATTTGTTTTCTTCAATTCCTCTCTGACAAAATGAACAAAAAATTCAAAAGGGCTCTAACCATTGACAGCTTTTGTATGGAGAGAGAGCAGACTTCAAATACTGAGGAGACTAAAAACAGACTGTCCTCAGAGGAATCACCTAAGGGGGATGTGATCTGCTCCTCAATACAAAAGAATCTCTTAGAGGAAATCAAAAAGGTTCTCACAAGAGAGCTGGAAGAGAAATGGGAAAAGGAAAGGGAAGCTTGGCAAGAGAGCCTGGAGAAGTCATCCCATGCATTTAAAGACAGAGTGGATAAAAAAATCAAATCATTGAGAAACAAAATTAGTGAATTAGAAAAGGTAAACAATTCCAAGGAAAACAGGATTAGTGAGCTGGATAAAGAAATCAGCTCTCTAAAAAATAAAATGGATAAAATGGAAAAAAATTCCATAGAAGAAAAAAACTCACTTAAAAACACAATTGGACAATTACAAAAAGGTAGAAAAAAATGAGTAAAGAAAATACATCATTGAAAATTAGACTCGAACAAGTAGAAATGAATGACTCAAGGAGAAACCAAGAAGTAGTCAAGCAAAACCAGAGAAATAAACGAATTGAAAAGAATGTCAAGTACCTTATTGGAAAGACAACAGACCTGGAAAACAGATTCAGGAGAGACAATTTGAGAATAATTGGACTCCCTGAAAAATGTGAGGATAAAAAGAGCCTGGACACTATTTTCCAGGAAATTATCAAAGAGAACTGCCCAGATGTTTTGGAAACAGAGGGTAAAATAGACATTGACAAAATTCATCGATCACCTTCTGAAAGGGACCCTAAAATCAAAACACCAAGAAATATAGTGGGCAAGTTCAAGAACCATCAGACAAAGGAAAAAATACTGGAAGCTGCTAGAAAAAAGCAATTCAGATATGGAGGAGCCACAGTAAGGATAACCCAGGATCTAAGAGCGTCCACATTAAAAGAACAAAGGGCCTGGAACATGATATTCTGAAAAGCTAAGGAATTTGGTATGCAGCCAAGAATAACTTACCCAGCAAAACTGAGCATCCTTTTCCAGGGAAGAAGATGGACATTTAACGAAATAAATGAATTCCATCTATTCTTGATGAAAAAACCAGACCTACATAAAATGTTTGATCTTCAAATACAGAATTCAAGAGATTTCTAAAAAAGTAAAAAGAAATCTTGAGAACTATATTTCTGCCATAAAAATATGTAAAGAACACATGTATAATTTGTCCTAGAAACTAGAGGTGGAAAGGAAATTATATCATAAAAAAGGGTAAAGTGGTGGTACTACATCTCATGAAGAGGCAAAGGTAACCTATTATATCTGAGAGAAAGAAAGGAGGAAGATGAACATAGTGTGTATCAATAGACATATTTGCTTTATGGTGAAACTTCTTCCACTTAATTGAAAAGTGAAAGGGAAGGAGTAAGGTAAGGGGAAAGGAATACAGAAATTGTGAGGAAAACGGGTAAAATAAGGGGAGGAACTTTAAAGTGGGGGAGGGATACTAAAAAGGGAGGGCTGTGAAAAGCAAATGGTGTTCACAAGTTTAATACTGGGTGGAGGGTAAGAGGGAAGGAAAGGAGAAAAGCATAAACAGAGGGTTAACAGGATGGCAAGCAATATAGAATTAATCATTCTAACCATAAATGTGAATGGGGCAAACTGCCTCATAAAGAGGAAGCAGTTAGCAGACTGGATTAAAAGTCAGAATCCTACTATATGTTGTTTATAGGAAACACACCTGAAACAGGGTGATATATTCAAACTAAAAGTAAAAGGGTGGAGCATAATCTACTATGCTTCAGGCAAAGCCAAAAAAGCAGGGGTAGCCATCCTCATCTCAGATCAAGCAAAAACAAAATTTGATCTAATTAAAAGAGATAAGGAAGGGCATTACATCCTGCTAAAGGGTAGCATCAATAATGAAGCAGTATCAATATTAAACATATATACACCAAGTGGTGCAGCATCTAAATTCTTAAAAGAGAAATTAAGAGAGCTACAAGAAGAAATAGACAGCAAAACTATAATAGTGGGCGATCACAACCTTGCACTCTCAGAATTAGATAAATCAAACCACAAAATAAATAAGAAAGAAGTCAAAGAAGTAAATAGAATACTAGAAAAGTTTGATATGATAGATCTTTGGTGAAAGCTAAATGGAGACAGAAAAGAGTATACTTTCTTCTCAGCAGTTCATGGAACCTATACAAAAATTGATCATATACTAGGGCATAAAAACCTCAAAATCAAATAACTTCACCCAAGAAAATGACAAAAATGAGACATCATACCAAAATGTGTGGGATACAGCCAAAGCAGTAATAAGGGAAAGTTTGATATCTCTACAGGCCTACTTGCATAAAATAGAGAAAGAGAGGTCCAACGAATTGGGTTTACAACTAAAATTGCTAGAAAAGGAACAAATTAAAAACCTCCAGACAAACACAAAACTTGAAATTCAAAAAATAAAAGGTGAGATTAATAAAATTGAAAGTAAAAAAACTATTGAATTAATTAATAAAACTAAAAGTTGGTTCTATGAAAACACCAACAAAATAGACAAACCCTTAGTAAACCTGATTAAAAAAAGGAAAGAGAAAAAGCAAATTGTTAGTCTTGAAAATGAAAAGGAAGAACTCACCACTAATGAAGAGGAAATTAGAACAATAGTTAGGAGCTACTTTTCTCAACTTTATGCCAATCAATTCGATAACTTAAATGAAATGGAAGAATACCTTCAAAAATATAGCTTGCCCAGATTAACAGAGGAAGAAGTAAGTAGTCTAAATAATCCCATCTCAGAAAAAGAAATAGAACAAGCTATTAACCAACACCCTAAGAAAAAATCCCCAGAACAAGATGGATTTACATGTGAATTCCACTAAACATTTAAGGAACAATTAACTCCAATGCTATATAAACTATTTGAAAAAATAGGGATTGAAGGAGTCCTACCAAATTCCTTTTATGACACAGTCATGGTACTGATACCTAAACCAGGTAGATTGAAAACTGAGAAAGAAAACTATAGACCAATTTCCTTAATGAATATTGATGTTAAAGTCTTAAATAAGATATTAGCAAATAGACTTCAGAAAATCATCCCCAGGATAATACACTATGACCAAGTGGGATTTATACCAGAAATGCAGGGCTGGTTTAATATTAGGAGAACTATTAGTATAATTGACCATATTAATAATCAAATTAATAAAAATCATATGATCATCTCAATAGATGCAGAAAAAGCATTTGATAAAATCCAACATCCATTCCTACTAAAAATGCTTGAAAGTATAGGAATAAATGGAGTATTCCTTAAAATAATAACAAGCATATATTTAAAACCTTCAGTAAACGTCATATGTAATGGCATTAAACTAGAACCTTTACCTGTAAGATCAGGAGAGGAACAAGGTTGCCCACTATCACCATTACTATTCAATATTGCCCTAGAAATGCTAGCCTCGGCAATAAGAGCCCAGAAAGTGATTCAAGGAATTAGAGTAGGTAATGAGGAAATCAAACTATCACTCTTTGCTGATGACATGATGGTATACTTAGAGAACCCCAAATACTCTGCTAAAAAGCTATTAGAAATAATTCAGAATTTTAGCAAAGTTACAGAATACAAAATAAATCCACATAAATCCTCAGCATTTTTATACATTACCAACACAATCCAACAGCAAGAGATACAAAGAGAAATTCCATTCAATATAATGGTCGATAGTATAAAATATTTGGGAATATATCTACCAAAGGAAAGTCAGGAATTATATGAGCAAAATTATGAAACACTTGCCAGAAAAATTTATTTAAATAATTGGAAAGCATTCAGTGCTCTTGGATAGGCCGAGAGAATATAATTAAGATGACAGTACTCTGTAAACTAATCTATTTATTTAGTGCTATACCAATCAGACTCCCAAGAAACTATTTTAATGACCTAGAAAAAATAACAAAAGAATTCATATGGAACAACAAAAGGTTGAGAATTTCAAGGGAAGTAATGAAAAAAAAATTAAATGAAGGTGGTCTAGCTGTTCTAGATCTATATTATAAAGCAGCTGTCACCAAAACCATTTGGTATTGGCTAAGAAATAGACTAGTTGATCAGTGGAATAGGTTAGGTTCACAGGGCAAGATAGTGAATAAAAATAGCAATCTAGTGTTTGAAAAACCCAAAGATTCCAAATTATGGGATAAGAATTCATTATTTGACAAAAACTGCTGTGAAAACTGGAAATTAGTGTGGCAGAAACCAGGCATTGACCCACAATTAACACCACATACTAAAATAAGATCAAAATGGGTCCAAGATTTAGGAATAAAGAATGAAATCATAAATAAATTGAAGGAACATGGGATGGTTTACCTCTCAGACTTGTGGAGGAGGAAGGAGTTTGTGTCCAAGGGAGAACTAGAGACCATTATTGATCACAAAATAGAAAATTTTGATTACACCAAATTAAAAAGTTTCTGCACAAACAAAACTAATGCAAACAAGATTAGAAGGGAAGTAACAAATTGGGAAAACATTTTTAGAGTTAAAGGTTCTGATAAAGGCCTCATCTCCAAAATATACAGAGAATTGACTTTAATTTAGAAGAAATCAAGCCATTCTCCAATTGATAAATGGTCAAAGCATATGAACAGACAATTTTCAGATGATGAAATTGAAACTATTTCCACTCATATGAGAGTGTTCCAAATCACTATTGATCAGAGAAATGCAAATTAAGACAACTCTGAGATATCATTACACACCTGTCAGATTGGATAAGATGACAGGAACAAATAATGATGAATGTTAGAGGGGCTGTGGGAAAACTGGGACACTGATACATTGTTGGTGGAGTTGTGAAAGAATCCAACCATTCTGAAGAGCAATCTGGAATTATGCCCAAAAAGTTATCAAAATGTGCATACCCTTTGACCCAGCAGTGCTACTACTGGGCTTATACCCCAAGGAAATACTAAAGAGGGGAAAGGGACCTGTATGTGCCAAAGTGTTTGTGGCAGCCCTTTTCATAGTGGCTAGAAGCTGGAAGATGAATGGATGTCCATCAATTGGAGAATGGTTGGGTAAATTATGGTATATGAATGTTATGGAATATTATTGTTCTGTAAGAAATGACCAACAGGAGGAATACAGAGAGGCTTGGAGAGACTTACATCAATTGATGCTGAGTGAAACGAGGGGATCATTATATACTTCAACAATGATACTGTATGAGGATGTATTCTGATGGAAGTGGATATCTTCAACATAGAGAAGAGCTAATCCAATTCCAATTGATCAATGATGGACAGAATCAGCTACATCCAGAAAAGGAATACTGGGAAATGAGTGTAAACCATGAGCATTGTTTTTTTTTTTTTGTTTTTTTTTTTTTTTTTTTTTTTTGTTTGTTTGTTTTTTGTTTTGTTTTGTTTTGTTTTGTTTCTCTTCCCAGATTATTTTTACCTTTCCGAATACAATCCTTCCTTTGCAACAACAACAACAACAAAATTCGGTTCTGCACATATATATTGTACCTAGGATATACTATAAGATATTTAATATGTATGGGAATGCCTGCCATCTAAGGGAAGGGGTGGAGGGAAGGAGGGGAAAAACTCGGAACAGAAGGGAATACAAGGATAATGTTGTAAAAAAAAATTACCTATGCATATGTACTGTCAAAGAAAATGTTATAATTATAAAAAAAAATCAGAATTGAGAAAATGGAAGTTAATGACTTCATGAGAAATCAAGATACAATAAAACAAAAATTAAACAGTGATTTTTTAAAATGTGAAATATCTTAATGGAAAAACAAATAGTTTTCCTTGATCTCTCTTACTTCATTTTCAAAATCCCTTCTGATTTCTTCCATATTCTGAGACCAATTCTTATTTTTCTTAGAGAGTTTAGAAGTAGGAGCTTTGACTATTATCTTCTGAGGAAATGCTTTGATCTTCTTTGTTACCACAGTGACTTTCAATGGTCAGAAACTTTTTTTGTTGCCTGCTTATTTTCCTGGATTATTATTGGCTTTTAACTCTTTATTAAGGTAGGCTCTGTTTCCAGGGTGGAGGGTGCATAGTCCCCAGCTTCAGAAAATTTGTATAGCTGTTTTTAGAAATCCTTCTAGGGAGCTGACTCCAAGTTTTTTTTTTTTTCTTTTCTGTCCTAGAACTCTTAGAAGTGACCCCACCCCACTGTAGATATATTGTGCTTAAGCAAAAAAGTCCTGGTTGGCTAATGCTGGGGCCTAGGCTGATGCTGAGTCTTTGCATGGGTATGAGCTCTCCCAGCCTGTGCTGGGACTACATGCCAGACCCTCACTCCAACTCCCACTCCATTGCCACAGACCCTCTCGGATGATCTTCCAAGTCTTTCCTGATATTCCTGAGCTAAGAAGTCCAGAAGCCACCAGCATCATATCCATGCAGAGATCCCACTTTGTTTGGGCTGAGGTGGCTTTGGGGCAAGGTTGAAATTGGGGCTGAGGCTGGGATTGACTATACTGGCACAGACTGCAAGGGTTCTACATGCTGGACTCTCATCCTGGTGTCACAGACATTTTCTGCTGAGCTTCTAGCTTTCCTTCTGCTGGAAAATGTTCTATTATTTCTTTCTGGGTGTTCTGATGCTTTAAAAATTGTGTATAGTCATTATTTAAAGAAATTTGGAGCAGTTTGGGAAAGAAGTTGGGCAGCCTCCTGCCTTACCCTAGCATTTTGGCTCTGCCTTCATCAAATTTATTTTTAAAAATAAGAGCCATTCCCCAATGGGAATGGGAATGGGAAAAATGATCAAAGGCTATAAAATCATGCATACCTTTTGACCTAATAATATCATTACTGGGCATGTATCCCCCCAAAATTTTTAAGTGAGGAAAATAACTTGTATACACACAAAATGTAATACCTCTTTTCTCAGGGCAAAGAATTGAAAATTAAAGGTATGTCTGTTAATTGGGGAGTGGCTGAATAAACTGGAGTATGTGATCACAATGGAATACTGTTTTATAAAAAGTAATGAGCAAGATAGTCTCAGAAAAACTTTAAAAGTCTTCTATGAGCTCATGCAAAATGAAATGTACTATGTACAATAGCAATGTTATGGGATGATAGCTGTGAATGATTTTGCTTTTCTCAGCAATACACTAATCTATGACTAGTCTGAAGAACTAATAATGGAAAATGCTATACATACCCAAAGAAAGAATTGATTGTGTCTGAAAACAGACTGAAGCATAGTTTTGTTTTTTTAACTTGTTTTTTCCTTGAAGGTATTTTTGTTTGGGGGGAGGGAGGGAGAATCCATGTGTAATTTTTTTGACAACATGCCTTTTAAAGAAATGTTTTGTATAAATTCACATGTGTCTTCTTAATGGGAGGAGTGAGGGAAGTAAATAATCTGAAAGTCAAAGTTTTTTTTTAATAATTTTTTTAATTGATAGTACATATAGATAGGTAATTTTTTGTTTTTACAACATTATCCCTTGCACTCACGTCTGTTGTGACTTTTCCCTTTCCTCCCTCCACACCCTCCCCTAGATGACAGGCATTCTTATACATGTTAAATATGTTATAGTATATCCTAGATACAATATATATGTGCAGAACCAAACAGTTCTCTTGTATACAGGAAGAATTGGATTCAGAAGGTAAAAATAACCTGGGAAGAAAAACAAAAATGCAAACACTCATTTACACTCATTTCTTAGTGTTTCTTCTCTGGGCGTAGCTGATTCTGTCCATCATTGATCAATTGAAACTGAATTAGATCTTTTCTTTGTTGAAAATATCCACTCCATCAGAATACATCCTCATACAGTATTTGTTGTTAAAGTGTATAATGATCTCCCGGTTCTGCTCATTTCACTCAGCATCAGTTGATGTAAGTCTCTCCAAGCCTCTCTGTATTTATCCTGCTGGTGATTTCTTACAGAACAATAATATTCCATAACATTCATATACCATAATTTACCCAACCATTCTCCAATTGATGGGCATCCATTCATTTTCCAGTTTCTGGCTACTACACAAAGGGCTGCTACAAACATTTTGGCACATACAGGTCCCTTTCCCTTCTTTAGTATTTCTTTGGGATATAAGCCCAGTAGTAGCACTGCTGTGTCAAAGGGTATGCACAGTTTGATAACTTTTTGGGAATAGTTCCAAATTGCTGTCCAGAATGGCTGGATTCTTTCACAATTCCACCAACAATTCATCAGTGTCCCAGTTTGCCCACATCCCCTCCAACATTCATCATTATTTGTTCCTGTCATCTTAGCCAATCTGACAGGTGTGTAACGTTATCTCAGAGTTGTCTTAATTTGCATTTCTCTGATCAATAGTGATTTGGAACCCTCTCATATGAGTGGAAATAGTTTCAATTTTATCATCTAAAATTGTCTGTTCATATGCTTTGACCATTTATCAATTGGAGAATGGCTTGATTTCTTATAAATTAGAGTCAGTTCTCTATATATTTTGGAAATGAGGCCTTTATCAGAATCTTTAACTGTAAACATGTTTTCCCAGTTTGTTGCTTCCCTTCTAATCTTGTTTGCATTAGTTTTGTTTGTACAAAGCCTGTAATTTGATATAATCAAAATTTTCTATTTTGTGATCAATAATGATGTCTAGTTTTCCTTTGGTCACAAATTTTTTGCTGCTCCACAAGCCTGAGAGGTAAACTATCCTATGTTCCTCTAATTTATTTATGATCTCTTTCTTTATGCCTAATCATGGACCCATTTTGATCTTATCTTAGTATGTGGTGTTAAATGTGGGTCCATGCCTAGTTTCTGCCATACTAATTTCCATTTTTCCCAGCAGTTTTTGTCAAATAATGAATTCTTATCCCAGAAGTTGGGATCTTTGGGTTTGTCAAACACTAGATTCCTATAGTTATTGACTATTTTGTCCTGTGAACCTAACTTATTCCACTAATCAACTAATCTATTTCTTAGCCAATACCAAATGGTTTTGATGACCGATGCTTTGTAATATAGTTTTAGATCAGGGACAGCTAGGCCACCTTTGAAAGTCAAAGTTTAAAAACATTTTAAAACAAAAAAAAAATAGAAAATAAAACAACAAAAAATGAAAAATAAATTATTTAACACATAACTTTGTAGATTGTCAAAAAGCTGTAATTATTTGTCATGTCCAAGAGAAAATGTCTTTCTTTACATTTTAAATTCCCCATTTCTTTGTTAGGAAGTAAATTATGCATTTTTATTCATTCTTTTGGAATTAAGTTGATCAGCAATTTAAGCAAAGTTCTAGAGGCTTTTTCATCTATAATGTTATGATGGTCTAAATTGACTTATTTCTGCTCACTTTTCTCTGTGTCTTCATAAAAATCTTCTCAGTTTCCTTTGAAATTGTTCATTTCATAATTTCTTATATTAAAACAAAATTCTATTTTATTCACATGTCAAATTTATGTTTTGTTATTTTTCAATAGGATACTACCACACAGAAATTACTTTCTAAAAATATTATTGTACATATGTGTCCTACCTCTCCTTTTGATTACTTTGATTTCTAATCTAGTAATGGTTTTCCTCTTGTTATTGTTCAGTCATTTCAATAGTATCTGATTTATTATGCCTGCTATTTGGGGTTTTCTTGGCAAATATAATAAGTAATTTGCCATTTCCCTCTCCAGCTTATTTTATAGATAAATGAAACTGAGGCAGCGATTACCAGGGTCACAGAGCTAATAAGTGTCTGAAGTTAGATTTGATCAGGTCTTCCTTACTCTAAGATATTCTTTCCACTGGGCTGCCTAGATGCCCTAGTAGTAATATAGCTGTGTAAAAAGATATACACTGTGTGCTAATTGTCTAGACAGTTCTAAATTGCTTTCTAAAATGAGTGGACAAATTCACAGCTCTGTCTGCTTTCCATAGCCTCTCCTTTGTCATTTTTTTCTTCTGTCATCTTTGACAATCATAAGATAAAACCTAGAATTTACTTTAATTTGCATTTTTCTAATTATTAGTGATTTAGTACATTATATATGATTGATAGATTACATTTCTTTCTTTGAAAACTATTTTTTCATGATATCTGACTATTTATCTTTCAGGGAATGACTCTTAATCCAATAAATTTGAATTAATTCATTTTATAACTGGAAAGTGAGACCTTGGAGAAATTTATTGCAAATAATTTTCCCTGTTATTTTTCCCTTTTTATTTTTAGACATTAGCTTTGTTCATGCAAATTCTTTTAAACTCTGTATAAACAAAATTGTCCATTTCACATGGTGTGACCCTCACTCTCTTCTTGATTTAATTATGAACTTTAATACCCATAAATCCAGAAAATAATATCTTCTTTATTCCTCTAATTTATTTATGATGTAACCTTTTATACCTAAATAACATAAATATTTCATTATTATCTTGGTATGGAGAACAAGTCAAAAGCTAATTTCTACCAGATTTCTATCCAGTATTCCCAGTAGTTTTTGTCAAATAATCAGTCCTTCCCACTTCTTTGCTCTTAACTTTCTGAAGTCTTCTTCTTCCCTACATCATTCAACTGAAGTGCTCTTTCTACTTACTAATGCTTTCTTAGTCGTTAAATCTAACATTTGATTTTTCCCTTAATTTTCACTCTTTTTGTCCTTTTTGTAAAC